>NC_054750.1:16702547-17302547 GCF_018143015.1 Lytechinus variegatus
CTTCACCCATATTATATATAGGCCTGTGATGCATGGAAATGTCAGCATATTCAACATCCTTTTCAACATATTACATAATATTATTTTAGAAATGCTTCAGTTTCTTAACGCATATTAAAAAATTTAGTTGATCGCACTGTTCAACGGGATATTTTTTTTTCGGTGAACCCCCTAAGCACGTATTTTCTTAATCCCTTTTTACATTATCTTATAGCTCCATATCACATACATGCTGCCTATTTTGTTTTCATGAATTTATATAACAACAAAATAATGAGCCTGTAGAAAGAAATATTAATTTATTGTTGGTAATTCCCAGGTATTGGTTGTTTTAAGCTGCTTATGAATGTAGGTATACACAGTAAAAACACTGTTTAAGATTTTATACAACGCTGTTTACTATATGAACCTTACAGTATTTGTTTAACCGTTTAAACAATCATGTTTAATTATTGTAGATTAGATATTGAAAATTAAACTGTGTTGCTTAAGATTAAAACACTTGTTTAAACAGTTACTGTAAGGTTCATATAGTAAACAGCGTTGTATAATTTTTTTTTACTTTGTACAAGGATATCTCACCGGATCTGAAAACTACTACTTCCACAATCGTTCTTATACTGTCAATGGAAAGTATATAAGAGGCTATGATTTACGGGACAACAAGACACCGGCATTCCAGTACAAGGGACAGTATTCGACACATCTTTTTACTCAAAAAACCATTGATGTTATCAATACTCACGATAAGTCTAAGGTAGGGTACCTCTATCAGTTTGAAATAATTATAAAGAGAAAAGTAATGAAAATAGTGCTAATAATGAATTTAAAGGTTATAGTAATATAATAATTAATATCACAATTGTAAGAATCATTACTATTACATTACGACAATTTAATGATGAAGATTAGTGAGAATGAATTTTAATGATTATAATGATAATGAAACAACGGTGACTAAACTGATGATTGATGATTACGATGATGATGATAATTATGATGACGACGTCGACAACGATGAAGATGACGATAATTCAATTTACAAAAATATATATTCATAGGTTTTATATTTATTATAAACTCTACTTATATTTTGATCGACGAAGACTGCATCTCCTCAATCGACTGAACAAATATCCAAGTTGATTCATAATTCTGTAATCATGTTGAAGTCCGATACGCACCTAACTACAATTTTTTAAGATTAGTTTATAAAGTGATAAATTGACTGAAATTTCAGTATCCTTGGGTGGTCAATGGATATGTCCTCTCTAGACGTTGGAACTATAGTTGCAATCAAACCAAACTTGATTTTTAACCAGTCTGGAACGTTTGCAACCATATATATATATATCCAGTCCATAGCCAGGGAGGTTGAGGAGTTCGATTGACCCCCCCCCAAAAAAAAAAAAATACTAATTTAAAAAAATCGAGGATGAAATGGCCAACAATTTCGACATACGACTTAAAAAACAAGGCAAGGGATCATACAATGCGGCTAAAGGGCTGTACCTCCGTGCTCGCGTAAGGAATAATAATTGCAAACTGATGGTCAGCTGAATGAAGTACTTACTCTTATATCCCCTAGCCTTTCTTCCTGTACTTGGCGTTTCAAGCAGTTCACTTGCCCTTAGAAGTACCTCTCAAATACAAAGAGCCTTATGCGAACATCAGCGAGTTAAACAGAAGGACATATGCAGGAATGGTCACGTGTATGGATGAAGGCATAGGGAACATTACTCAGGCTCTTAAGAAAACGGGACTGTACAACAACACCATCATCATATTCTCGTCAGGTAAAGGGATCCATCTTTAATCATGAAACATGACATATTTTTCCCTTAAAATGTGGATTTGTGAGGGGTCAATTTGTTTTTACTCACACGGTATATAAGAAAAAATATAAACACCAAAGATATTTTATTTGGACTGGACATCAGATCAGGCTGCATCTATTTGCCGTGTGACATTGATGTAAGAAAATGCGATTATAAGAAGGAAACTAAATTTATCTATGCTGTGGATATATCTGCAGTCATATTTTAATTTCCCCTAGCTTCAATGCACATGACCGTTTGATTCTTTGATTAATTTTCATCAAATATTCACCTATATTTTCCTCTGATTTTTTCCTTTTTTTTTATAATCAACTTAATATTATCAGGGTGAACTCCCCCTTTAACGTCTTTCAGAACGTCTGTCCCGTTTTGTTCTCGCCATACCTAAAATACCGTTCGACGGTTCACGTTTCCTGCTCTCTTCATACCATTTCTGAAGATAAATGATTCCATTTGATTTTCATCTTGACAGATAATGGTGGACCAGTTCATGTTGGTGCAAATAACTGGCCTTTAAGGGGGTGCAAGGCCACACTCTGGGAGGGAGGGGTACGTGGTGTGGGGTTTGTTCACAGCCCCCTCTTTCCCCCATCAGTAACAGGAAGGATCAACCGTGAGTTTATTCACGTTAGCGACTGGCTACCAACCATCGTGACAGGGATTGCTGGAGGAAGCCTGAACGGCACCAAACCGTTAGATGGCTTCAACGTTTGGGACTCCATCAGGTATTGCCTCCCACTTGCCCCTCTCATCTTATCTACAACCTCCTGCAAATTAATAAATTAGAAGATATTGATCGGTAGATGTTAGCTGACAGAAATGGGCAGCGTCGCGATGTAAAAGAAAAAACACACACACATGTTGCATGTACCAAACAAAAGCAAATGAATGTTTTAATCATATCAATTATCATTGTAATTATGGAACGAACCCAAGTGGATTGTTCAATAGAGAATAACAGCCTACAACACTTTACTATAAATTGTCACTAATAACACGAATAAGTAATACCCAAACATTGCATTCATGTTGTCTCCGGTTGATGAATTTCTGTATAATATAATTTCCATGCATTTATGTATCTTGATTAAAAGTGGTATGGAACCCTCGCCTCGGAAAGAGCTCCTTCATAATCTTGATCCCCTCGTCGTGGCACCGGACGTCGAAAGCGATGATGGTGGTAGGGGAAGGATTCCTGGACGATTCAATACGTCACTACGTGCTGCTCTGCGTGTCGGTGATTGGAAGATACAGACAGGCACTGGAGAGAAAAATGAGATACCGAGTAAGTAGGCCTACTCCAAAGGGTCAAAGGTAATTTATTCGAGGATAATATGGTAAATTTATAAACACGTACTTCTTGGTTTAGTTTAACACCTTGTTGTCATTTTCAGCTTGGATCATCAAATTCTGGTTCTTATGTTCGTTTGAGCCATCCAAGTGCAGTCCTTTCCCCTTTCTAGGAATATCGATTATTCTAATATAGATGGATTCGAACTCTTTCAGTGAGATATTACAATAATTGTGTTAACCATTAATGTTTGAAGATTGTTGTGTGGTAATAATTTTGTCCTCTCTTCCTTGTATTCTGTATGTGAAAGGTCCACCTGGAAATTTCTGGAAGCCTCCTCCTGAATCGGGTCTTCCCGCCATTTACCCAGTTCAAAAACCGAATCAGAAAGTGTGGCTATTCAACATAACTGCTGATCCGCTAGAGAGGAACGATCTATCCGATAAATATCCGGATGTGGTGGAAATGCTTTTATGCAGGCTGCAGAACTATTATGAGGATTCGGTTCCGCCGCGATTTCCGCCCTCGGATATGAATGCGGATCCGGCTAAACACGGGGGTTTCTGGGGTCCGTGGGAATGAAACCGATGCTAAATGTGGGAGCGTTAACATTTTCTTGGGGTCTCGAAAAGCACCCTAAACACGGTCACACTACGGTCACTACATGCACCCCAGTAATTAATATCTTATATTGACGATCGAATTTCCATTATTTTATCAAAAGTCTTTATTCCAGACCCGATTGTTTAAAAAATAATAATATGAGCCCGAAGTCTCTTATTCCAGACCCAGTTGTTTAAAAATGATAATATAAGTCCAAGGTCTTTCTCCAGACCCAGTTGTTT
Source organism: Lytechinus variegatus (assembly GCF_018143015.1). Classification (NCBI taxonomy): domain Eukaryota; kingdom Metazoa; phylum Echinodermata; class Echinoidea; order Temnopleuroida; family Toxopneustidae; genus Lytechinus; species Lytechinus variegatus. The sequence continues at coordinate 16,706,522 of NC_054750.1, forward strand.
CAAAAATTAAAACATAAGTCCAAAGTATTTTTTCCAGACCCGGTTGTTTAAAAAATGATAATATAAATCCAAAGTCTTTATTCCAGACCCGATTGTTTGAAAAATATTGATATAAGATCAAAGTCTATATTCCAGACCCGGTTTTTCAAAAATGATAATATAAGTCCAAAGTCTTTTCTCCAGACCCGGTTGTTTAAAAAATTATAATATAAATCCAAAGTCTTTATTCCAGACCCGTTTGTTTATTCCATTCAATTCAAAATTATTTATTAAAAATCCTTTCTTTGCAGCCAAAGCCGCGAATTGCGAAAGTTTACTTTTCAAACAAAATCATCAATAACAAGGTAAAAATAACTTATAGAACTACGGACAAATTTCAATATAGACATATGTGTAACAAAGTATTTCATAAATAAATTTAAATCAATACTCACTGATAAATGAAACAAAAATTGAAAATATTCAAAATAAATGTAAATATGAGTGGATACAGGAAATGAAATGGAAAGCAGAAATGAATAGAAATAGTTGAAGAGAGAAGAGAAGCAGAGAGGGGGAGAGAGAAGAGAAGAAATTGATAGTGGAAGGGAAGCTGAGAGAAAAGGGCGAAAAAGCAATTAGGTCACATGTTTTCATACATACTTGCAATGATACATATTTTGGCAGATTTTTGTGATTTCAATTAAAATATTAAGTTCACGACTAGATATCAGTGAATAATTGCTCATATGGAAGAAAAATATTTTGATTAACAAAGTAAAATGAGATGAAATGAAATGAAACTTGAGTTCTCCAACATAAAGAGAGCTCAACATTAGAATTATTATATAATCTGCATTTTACAAAAAGCAACAATCTTTTAATGATATCCTATTTAAAGAGTCCAATGAATGTTGAATAGCTTGGTATTATTATACATGTAACGATAGGGGAGGATAAATAAAAAAAACTACTCCTTGTAATCAATTCTTTTAGAGTTTAGGTGACGAATCAAAGAGGGCAAGGGGCCATTTCTAATCGTGAAGTTCGACGTCGCATCTTTACTATTCCAGTCGAGCTTCTGGTCTGATATTGACAAGTCCTATTTTGAGGTAGAAGATGATGCAGTTTAGACGTGGGGATTTGCATAGACTTCGCAAACGCAAGACATAGTTTGATCCGTCTATCTTCAAGAGACATCAGTTTTGACTGGAGTAAAGCATGCTCATATGAAGAATATGCTGCTCCAAAAATGATTCTAAGGGCACGTTTCTGAATACGTTCGATGACTTGTACTTGTTGTTTTGTTAGTGCTCCTGACCATACAGGTACAGCATATTCAACAACTGGTCTCACGAAACTAGTATATACAACTATAAGGTCCTGAAATGATAGACTATGATATTTCAAAGTGTGAAGAACATACAAACGACTATTTGCACGCTTGACCACATATTCAACATGTGTAGACCATTTCAAATCCGACTGGATATAGACACCAAGTAATTTCAAAGTATTGCTACGATGAAGAGACACATCATGGAGTGAGAGCACCGTCGGGTTTGATACATTTCTACAAAAACTTATGTCCATTGTGAAACACTTTTGTAAATTCAAACGCATTCCATTTGCGGTTGACCATTCATGTAATTCAGTAAGTGCAGACAAGAGTGTTGACGGGTCTCAACAAATGTAAGGTCATCCACATATTTGAAATGATCCACACATATGCATTGGTCCTTGATAAACTGAGTTCACTGGTTGCAGGGTCGTTGACCAATGTCAGAAACACAACCGGGCCTAATTTCGTGCCCTGGGGCACGCCCGCTGAAGTGATGCACCAATTCGATAGAGCTCCTTTGTATTTCACCCTTTGATGGCGCTCTGAAAGAAAGTTCTCGATCCACGCCACATGACTGCCCTGCACGCCCATGCCTAGCAGTTTGTTGATCGCTACTGTATGATCCACTCGATCGAAAGCTTTAGAAAAATCGGTGACGAGGACTTTAGAGGCTGAACCACCCTTATCAGCATGACTGTGGAGGATATGCAGAATGTCAATCAAACAGTGACTATTGGAAACACCCTTTAGGTTACCAAACTGAGCAGGATCCATCCTTGGCATCATTGATTGAAGAACATCCCTAGCAACAAAGTGCTCTGCTACCTTGGCAAAGGTGTCTGTTAGTGCAACTGGTCGCAGACTGTCTACGTGAGCAGGTGTAGTCTTTGGAAGAGGCGTAATGTGTGCTCGCTTCCACATTGGCGGAATAGACAGTTGGGTATAGGATGCATTGATGATATGGGTCAGAGGTTTAGTAAGTTTATATGCAAATAACCTGATAAACCTTGATGAGATCCCGTCTGGACCGCAAGATTTCCTAACCTTGACTCTGCACAGCTCCGTGAAGACTTCCCACAGAGTGACATGTCGAATAGGTTGAGATGGAAGGTAAGCTAGCTGGCAAGCGTTCTCTATCGATTGGATCGAGATCATCTGCCACAGAGGAAAACTTCTCACAAATTGTGTTTGCAATCTCTTTGTGGTCTGAGGGATCTTAATTCGGGACGCAGATTGAGATAGATGTGTCTTTACCTGACATCACACGAATTTGGCGGAACCATTCGCTCGGATAGTAGACTTGAGGTGTTGAATACGATCAATATGATACGATTCTTTGGCATTCTTTATTTCTCGTTTGATTTTGTTCCGCAATTGTCTCCATAAACATTGTTTATTGTCATGAAAGGCCTTTTGGCGTTTCTTGATAAGACCTTTAATGTAGGGGGTGATCCATACTCTATCAGTCGAGTGCATTTTGATAGTACGGGTAGGGAAATAAATCTCAATCGATTGGCGGAGTGTTTCGTAGAATGCAGTGCACTTGTCTGGAAAAAAGACTTTGGACTAATATTATAATTTTTGAAACAACCGGGTCTGGAAAAAGACTTTGGTCTTATATTATCATTTTTAAACAACTGGGTCTCGAATAAGAGATTTATTATTATTATTAAAAATAATATTAAACAATAATAATATGAGCCCGAAGTCTCTTATTCAAGACCCAGTTGTTTAAAAATTGATAATATAAGTCCAAAGTCTTTCTCCAGACCTGGTTGTTTCAAAAATTATAATATATGTCCGAAGTCTGTTTTCCAGACCCGGTTGTTTCAAAATTTATGATATAAAGCCAAAGTCTTCATTCCAGACCCAGTTTTTTCAAAAATAATAATATGAGCCCAAAGTCTTTATTCCAGACCCGGTTGCTTCAAAAATGATAATATAAGTCCAAAGTCATTTCTCCAGACCCGGTTGTTTAAAAAATTACATTATAAGTCCATAGTCTTTTTTCCAGTCCCGATTGTTTAACAAATTGTAATACAAGTCCAAAGTCTTTTTTCCAGACCCGGTTGTTTCAAAAATTATAATATAAGTCCAAAGTCTTTATTCCAGACCCGGTTGTTTCAAAAATTATAATATAATGCCAAAGTCTTTTTTCAAGACCCGGTTGTTTCAAAAATTATAATATAAGTCCAAAGTCTTTATTCCAGACCCGGTTGTTTCAAAAATTATAATATAATGCCAAAGTCTTTTTTCCAGACCCGGTTGTTTCAAAAATTATAATATAAGTCCAAAGTCTTTATTCCAGACCCGGTTGTTTAAAAAATTATAATATAAGTCCAAAGTCTTTATTCCAGACCCGGTTGTTTAAAAAATTATAATATAAGTCCAAAGTCTTTATTCCAGACCCGGTTGTTTCAAAAATTATAATATAAGTCCAACGTCTTTTTTCCAGACCCGGTTGTTTAAAAAATTATAATATAAGTCCAAAGTCTTTATTCCAGACCCGGTTGTTTCAAAAATTATAATATAAGTCCAACGTCTTTTTTCCAGACCCGGTTGTTTAACAAATTATTATATAAGTCCAAAGTCTTTTTTCCAGACCCAGTTGTTTAAAAAAATATAATACAAATCCAAAGCCTTCATTCCAGACCCGGTTGTTGTGAAAAAGTCATCCTTTTTACGTGTTATTTTGGTCGCGCATGGTATCCACTCGTCAATGTAAGTGCCCCCCCCCCCGGGTGTCACAGACGTTTTCAAGACAGCGGAAATCCGCCTGACCTTTTTTTTTCTTAAAAAAAAAAAAATCTTGATTTCTCTACCTATATACGCAGGCGCAGATCGACGGCTAGACATATTAAAGTGCCTGGGACCTAATATGCCCCATATGCTAAATGTATTACCCCCCCCCATTGGTTAATTGAGAAAACTCAATCCCTTCATTCCATTCATATTTCTGCATGATGCTTCGCAGTAGTTCATGCTGTATGATCTACTTGCTAGAATCACAATCATAATGGTCATTTTTACGTTTTTATACACGGTTTTGGAAAAAAAAGTTGGGGCTGAAGCCCCCCAGCCGACCCCGGCCTCTCCCGCTTTTGAAGTCCTTCTTCAGCAAAACTTGTCCAGGGCACATGAAAATCCAAGAATCTTAAAGGTATTGTTTAACTTTGTGAGCAGCCGATTTAAAAAATTCTCAAACCAAGATGAAACATGTGTACAAGTGCATGTATTAGAACTAATAAACCCTGAAAACAACCATTATTGAGAATAAAAAGCTAAAACTACAAGACAAACCCCGATTTTGTAAATAGGCGTCTTATAGACACCTGAATAGTACACATAAGTGTATGGGATGAAATTAAGATGGTGTTTCCGGTCACTTTATATTTCAATGTTTGAAGCACAAAATAATTATTTTCGAACGCAATTTTTTCTGGGCTTCATTTTTGTAACATATCACAGACACAGGTGACAAGTGTGACCTTCTAGTTCATATTTTTTAAAAGTCAAACCAATGTTAACCAATGACTTTAATATCATTACTGCTTTTTTATTACGCAGTTTTTAATTCCTCTTCTTTTTCTTCATCAAAGGAGGCGAGTTTCCTGTAATTTTACCATATGTTGTCTCAGTCTATGATTTGTTTCGTGTTAGGTGCTGGAGCCTGGCGAGTTCACATGTCATTAATAGGAATGTGGAGGCATGCTCTTGCTGTTGTCTAGGGCATGCCTCCTCATTTCATTTTCTTTGCTTTCATTTCTACTTTTCATATTTAATTATTCAATTTCGAATAATTTTTGTATTACATTGTACAATTTTTGTATGTTTTTTTATGGCCGAATAAATAATAAATAATAATGATAATAATAATAACTAGATTTTAATTCGTCATGAGGACGAATTAGGTGGTCTGTCATGATTTTCATTCAGTGTCGGCTAATGTATGGAATGAATCACTTAGATATGATTGATAATCTTGATCATAGACATCATAGGAATATATTTTGACCATTACTAAATGTGATTATTAATATGGTGGTGACAATCGTCAGGCATACATATTCAAACAGATACATACAAGATAGATGATTATATATATAGATGGATGGATCGATGGATGGCTGAAGTGATGGATGGAGAGATAAATGATAGGTGGTTATATTAATAAAACATCGATAGACAGACATATAGATTGAAATGCTCAAAATGACCTGAAACGTACCTAAAATTAATAATAATTGATTTTGAGCATTTTTTATTTTGACGCGTGCGTACGTGTGCGTCACGACCTTAACATGACCTTTGATGGCCTTGACAGATAACTTTTGACCTAAAGTCTACACCCGGAGCCTACATGCTGTAAATATGATAGCTTATTGATAATCCGTTATTTTGATATGATGAAATGAAGAATTTTACAAAATGGCGCCTAGATGACGTCATCACAATCAGATGACCTTGAAAAGCTTATTATGGCATCTCTAAGATAGACTGTGTGAATGACATGAAGTTAAGTAAAATTGATAAAGCCGATTCGGAGAAAACTTGGCGACAAGAATTTAATTCTGACGAAATTAATAGGTGATCCGTCACAGACAGACCACCTAATAAAGAAAGAAAATTTTGACGAAATTAAGAGGTGATCTGTCGTTGACAGACCACCTAATAATAAAATAGAATGAAAACCCCGCGGTTGAAAAGCGCAGCATGACAAAACAATTATTGATCACAACGTGTATAACAAAGAATAGTGTGTTTGATCTGTTCTTTGTAAGGTCGATGCTGGGTCCATGGTTAGGTCCCTATATTGCATATCGTAAACGCATTCAGCGGCTGCATATACCGCATGTATAACAATAACATTTCAGTGACAAATGCATCATATGGGACTGCGAAGCTTGGCGCCGGAAATATATTGCTTCTGTGTGAAGAGGAGGTATTGAAGTCTCAGTACGTTAACATGGTTGTGGGCGCCGACAATAATTAACTCCTGCAATATCATTTATGTTAATCCGCATATCGGTGATGAGTTTGGTATGATAACTGTGACGATGACATGCAACAGATCATAGCGTGGACCTACTATCATAGCTGCAGAAGTTTAGGATGGCCTTGAAATATCTACTACCAGTTGTCGTCCTGTATTGGTCACTGGAAACTGTTACTTCAGATCCTTCGCATTCTCCCCGACCAAATGTCATATTCATCCTCGCAGACGACTTGGGACACAACGACGTCAGTTATATCGGTCGCGAGCATGGATCGGCGATACAGACGCCTCACATTGACCGGTTAGCTGAGGGAGGGGTCAGATTGGATAAATATTATGTCCAGCCAATCTGCACCCCTACTAGGAGCCAGCTACTATCAGGGAGGTACCAGGTAATAACTTATGTTTTAAATTTCTTCTATGTAGATTCATTCTTCATGTGAGATAATTCACTCTATTGAAGTCTGATTACTTATATTTTTTTCTCTTATCTCTGTCTGTGTCTCTACTTTTGACCTCCCTGATATAAAAAAAAAACCCTCTTGATTTCTTTATGCTGTGTATGCTAGCTGAGATTGACCTTAGTAGGTTCAGGAAATGCAATCATCATTGAGTGCACAAGTGTATTATTTAAACGTGCTATATATTCGAGTAGAAATATCTCTAATAATTAGGAGCACAATATGCAGGACATAATGAGCATGGTGATAAAAAGACATCGCTGATATAAATAATAGACCTATTGTTAACGTACTGATCTTAATAAAACAGAAAACCCGACCCGGCCTTTTCTGAAAATCCATTTACAAATTAACATGAATATTCTTCTTATAGTCTTATTTCTTTTAATAAAGGAAAAGAAGACAATTTAGATGCAGAGGATGAATGCGTTGAAAAGCACAGAGACCCACTAGAAGCTGATCAAATTGTTCAAGTTCTGCTTTTACTTTCCTCATCTACACACGTCCCCACGTGATTCCATGACAATTGCTCCGTTGCAAATTCCACACACAAATGGAATGACCAACTTCATTCCTGCATTTAACACTATACCCTATCCTAAACATAACCCTAAACCTTACATAAATGATATAACTTTATTGTTGCAACCCTAACCCTGACTTAGACGAAATGAAGCCCAGAGGCCCGTTGCAGAAAGAGTTGCAATCAATCGCAACTCTAAAAATCATGCGCAACTTGATTTTCAACCAATCAACAGCGCGCATTTAACGCAACTCTTTCTGCAACGGGCCCCAGAGCAATTATCGCCGGAGCAAATGTTGTGTCACCGCCACATTTGCATAATCCACAATGTTAACACAAAGCGAACGTTCCGGCCGCCGCTGCCCCTGAAATTTTTGTGAAACAGGGGAATCATAGGTAGATTTTAAATCCTCCTTGTTCGTACTCAGTGAGTACGAACAAGGAGGATTTAAAATCTACCTATGATTCCCCTGTTTCACATTTTGTACAATAGGCTCCTATCCAAATTATCTGCAAGTATAGTTATGAATTCTGGGGCCCGTTGCAGAAAGAGTTGCAATCAAACGCAACTCTAAAAATCATGCGCAACTTGATTTTCAACCAATCAACAGCGCGCATTTTGGACTTACGATTGATTTTTGGACTTGCGTTTAAACGCAACTCTTTCTGCAACAGACCCCAGATGAACTTAATTTTGCGCCACATAACAATTGCATGCAATTCTGCTATTTGAAATATGAAGAATATTGCAAATGAATCAACTTGATAAGGGCGGACAATTTTTTTTTTTTTTTGGGGGGGGTCGAGTTCTAGTGGTCATGACACATGGGCCCTTCCCCTCTGATGTTTTTTCTTTCATTTCAAAGATCCACACAGGTCTCCAGCACAGTATAATTCATCCTGCCCAGCCGAACTGTCTTCCTCTAGATGAGGTGACTCTCCCCCAGAAATTGAAAGAGCAGGGCTATGCCACTCATATGGTCGGGAAATGGCATCTTGGATTCTATAAAGCCGCCTGCATGCCAACGGAAAGGGGCTTCGATTCGTATTTTGGTAAGGGAAATCGTTATGACTGGTTTAGACTAGACTGTTCCAAAGAGGCGGAGGGGGCATGCAAAGGGGCAATGCCTCCTGCACTACCTCTTTTTTGTTTGTCAATTATTTTAAAGCCAATATCCCTTGTAATATGGTGTCGGCTTTTGACCTCTGATATAGGACCCTATTGTGTTGTTTTTAAGAAACTCCATGTAAGGGCAACAATTATACACCGCTACCACCAGGTCAATTTTGGACCCGCCACCGGCCCTTGTATGAATTCAACATGACATTTACATGTAATTCTATCAGTTTACAGGGCAAATAAAAGTTCAATCAAGAAATCCGCAGTGAATAGGCATGTTTAATTTACCAAGGGCAGTCACTTCACCCGGGTCACTTCAGTTTTGTAATTGCTCTAAATGAGTGTCGAGTTTCCTGATGAAAACCATGACTTCACCCATATTATATATTGGCCTGTGAAGCATGAAAATGTCAGCATATTCAACATCCTTTTCAACATATTATATGATATTATTTTAGAAATGCTTCAGTTTCTTAACACATATTGAAAAATTTAGTTATGATGATCGCACTGTTCAACGGTATGGGGTTTTTTCGGTGAACCCCCTAAGCAGGTATTTCCTTAATCGTTTTTTACATTATCTTATAGCTCCATATCACGTACGTGCTGCCTATTTTGTTTGCATGAATTTATATAACAACAAAATAATGAGCCTGTAGAAAGAAATATTAATTTCTTTTTGGTAATCTCCAGGTATTGTTTTTTTTAAGCTGCTTATGAATGTAGGTATACACAGTAAAAACACTGTTTAAGATTTTATACAACGCTGTTTACTATATGAACCTTACAGTATTTGTTTAACCGTTTAAACAATCATGTTTAATTATTGTAGATTAGATATTGAAAATTAAACTGTGTTGCTTAAGATTAAAACACTTGTTTAAACAGTTACTGTAAGGTTCATATAGTAAACAGCGTTGTATATATATTTTTTTACTTTGTACAAGGATATCTCACCGGATCTGAAAACTACTACTTCCACAATCGTTCTTATACTGTCAATGGAAAGTATATAAGAGGCTATGATTTACGGGACAACAAGACACCGGCATTCCAGTACAAGGGACAGTATTCGACACATCTTTTTACTCAAAAAACCATTGATGTTATCAATACTCACGATAAATCTAAGGTAGGGTACCTCTATCAGTTTGAAATAATTATAAAGAGAAAAGTAATGAAAATAGTGCTAATAATGAATTTAAAGGTTATAGTAATATAATAATTAATATCACAATTGTAAGAATCATTACTATTACATTACGACAATTTAATGATGAAGATTAGTGAGAATGAATTTTAATGATTATAATGATAATGAAACAACGGTGACTAAACTGATGATTGATGATTACGATGATGATGATAATTATGATGACGACGTCGACAACGATGAAGATGACGATAATTCAATTTACAAAAATATATATTCATAGGTTTTATATTTATTATAAACTCTACTTATATTTTGATCGACGAAGACTGCATCTCCTCAATCGACTGAACAAATATCCAAGTTGATTCATAATTCTGTAATCATGTTGAAGTCCGATACGCACCTAACTACAATTTTTTAAGATTAGTTTATAAAGTGATAAATTGACTGAAATTTCAGTATCCTTGGGTGGTCAATGGATATGTCCTCTCTAGACGTTAGAACTATAGTTGCAATCAAACCAAACTTGATTTTTAACTATTCTGGAACGTTTGCAACCATATATATATATATATATATATATATATATATATATATATATATATATATATATATATATATATCCAGTCCATAGCCAGGGAGGTTGAGGAGTTCGATTGACCCCCCCAAAAAAAAAATACTAATTTAAAAAAATCGAGGATGAAATGGCCAACAATTTCGACATACGACTTAAAAAACAAGGCAAGGGATCATACAATGCGGCTAAAGGGCTGTACCTCCGTGCTCGCGTAAGGAATAATAATTGCAAACTGATGGTCAGCTGAATGAAGTACTTACTCTTATATCCCCTAGCCTTTCTTCCTGTACTTGGCGTTTCAAGCAGTTCACTCGCCCTTAGAAGTACCTCTCAAATACAAGGAGCCTTATGCGAACATCAGCGAGTTAAACAGAAGGACATATGCAGGAATGGTCACGTGTATGGATGAAGGCATAGGGAACATTACTCAGGCTCTTAAGGACACGGGACTGTACAACAACACCATCATCATATTCTCGTCAGGTAAAGGGATCCATCTTTAATCATGAAACATGACATATTTTTTCCTTAAAATGTGGATTTGTGAGGTGTCAATTTGTTTTTACTCACACGGTATATAAGAAAAAATATAAACACCAAAGATATTTTATTTGGACTGGACATCAGATCAGGCTGCATCTATTTGCCGTGTGACATTGATGTAAGAAAATGCGATTATAAAAAGGAAACTAAATTTATCTATGCTGTGGATATATCTGCAGTCATATTTTAATTTCCCCTAGCTTCAATGCACATGACCGTTTGATTCTTTGATTAATTTTCATCAAATATTCACCAATATTTTCCCTTTTTTATAATCAACTTAATATTATCAGGGTGAACTACCCCTTTAACGTCTTTTAGTACGTCTGTCCCTTTTTGTTCTCGCCATACCTAAAATACCGTTCGACGGTTCACGTTTCCTGCTCTGTTCATACCATTTCTGAAGATAAATGATTCCATTTGATTTTCATCTCGACAGATAATGGTGGACCAGTTCATGTTGGTGCAAATAACTGGCCTTTAAGGGGGTGCAAGGACACACTTTGGGAGGGAGGGGTACGTGGTGTGGGGTTTGTTCACAGCCCCCTCTTACCCCCATCAGTAACAGGAAGGATCAACCGTGAGTTTATCCACGTTAGCGACTGGCTACCAACCATCGTGGCAGGGATTGCTGGAGGTGGCCTGAACGGCACCAAACCGTTAGATGGCTTCAACGTTTGGAACTCCATCAGGTATTGCTTCTCACTAGCCCCTCTCATCTTATCTACAACCTTCTTCCCACTTGCCCCTCTCATCTTATCTATAACAACCTCCTGCAAATGATGAATAAATTAGCAGATATTGATCGGTAGATGTTAGCTGACAGAAATGGGCAGCGTCGCGATGTAAAAGAAAAAAAAACACACATGTTGCATGTACCAAACAAAAGCAAATGAATGTTTTAATCATATTAATTATCATTGTAATTATGGAACGAACCCAAGTGAATTGTTCAGTAGAGAATAACAGCCTACAACACTTTACTATAAATTGTCACTAATAACATGAATAAGTAATACCCCAACATTGAATTCATGTGTCTCCGGTTGATGAATTTCTGTATAATATAATTTCCATGTATGTATCTTGATTAAAAGTGGCATGGAACCCTCGCCTCGGAAAGAGCTCCTTCATAATCTGGATCCCCTCGTCGTGGCACCGGACGTCGAAAGCGATGATGATAACAAGGGAAGGATTCCCGGACGATTCAATACTTCACTGCGTGCTGCTCTGCGTGTCGGTGATTGGAAGATACAGACAGGCACTGGAGAGAAAAATGAGATACCGAGTAAGTAGGCCTACTCCAAAGGATCGATCAAATGTCATTTAGGCCTATTTTATGGGATAATAGTGAATTTATAAACACTGATATATGGAGTGAGTTCCTGGTTTAGTTTAACACCTTGTTGTTGTCATTGTCGACCTGGATCAAATTTTGGTTCTTATGTTCGTTTGAGCCATTCAAGTGCACTGTAAACACTGCGGTGTTAAAACTGACACCAATTGGTGTTAATAGACCACACCCTGAGGTGTTAAAATTACACCCTAGAGATTAAACATAACACTAAAGAGTGTAAATGTAACAACAAAAGGTGTTGTAATAACACCTGTAGGTGTAAAACTTACACCACCAATTTAACACCGGTGTAAAATTACTACTGTGGTCCTCTATGTACACCGGTTAACACCACAGTTTTTGCTGTGTGCAGTCCTTTCTCCTTCTTAGATGGTTTAAACTTTTTCAACGAAATATTACAATACTATTTATTAATCATTTATGTTTAAAGATTGTTGTATGGTTTATACTTATGTCCCCTCTTCCTTTTTATTTCTTTATGTGAAAGGTCCACCTGCAAATTTCTGGAAGCCTCCTCCTGAATCGGGTCTTCCCGCTATTTACCCAGTTCAAAAACCGAATCAGAAAGTGTGGCTCTTCAACATAACTGCTGATCCGCTGGAGAGGAACGATCTATCGGATAAATATCCGGATGTGGTGGAAATGCTTTTACGCAGGCTGCAGAACTATTATGAGGATTCGGTTCCGCCGAGATTTCCGCCCTCGGATATGAATGCGGATCCGGCTAGACACGGGGGTGTCTGGGGTCCGTGGGAATGAAACCGATCCTAAATGGGGTAGGGTTTCATCAACATTTTCTTTTGTCAGACAAGTTGTCAGATTGTAATTCAGAGGTCACTACATGCGCCCCAGAAATTTATTAATATCATATATCGACAATCAAATTTCCATTATTTTTTTAAACGCGCTCAAAATACAAACATAATATATACTCTAATACGAATCATCAATCGTGTGAAACTACGAACACTGGCTTTTCGAAGAATTCTACTGATTGTATGTTCTAATTAACCTACGATTAATTAGAAAAGTATCTATATGATATCCGAAGATCCACAATGCATATTGATCTTAATGTTGAAGAAGTCAAATTTCAGGAGTTGAAACGAACATGTTTGGGGAGTTACTGTTGCCTTTTTATATCGGTATAATCTTTATTTGAATGTCATTTTAGGGTACTAGCCTCGATAGGCCTTCGGTCTTTGCTGGTCCCTGCTTCCGATTTGTCGTGCTCTTAATTTGTTGTAAATTGTTGTCTTTTGAATTGCATTTTGAATTTTTTATCCCTTGCCTCTATTATATTTTCAAGACTTGTTTTATAATGTACGTTTTTATCTTGGATGCAATGAAAGGCCATCATGGGCAAATCAATCAATCATTAATCAATCAATCAGTCAATCAATCAATCATTAATCAATCAATCAATCAGTCAATCAATCAATCAGTCAATCAATCATCAATCAATCAATCAATCAATCAATCAGTCAGTCAGTCAGTCAGTCAGTCAGTCAATCAATCAATCAATCAATCAATCAGTCAGTCAGTCAGTCATTTAGTCAGTCAATCAATCAATCAATCAATCATTCAATCAATCAATCAATCAATCCATCAATCAATCAACAGATCTACGTGAATGTGATATGTTACATGAAATTTGGAACAAACTCTAATAAAACATTTATATTGTATATTGTCTTTCTATATTTCAAAAAGTGTATTACGTGCATAAAAATTGCGTTTTATTCCCATTATGAGTTATATATTTCTTAGCATCACCAAAGACCCAAAATAGTAGGGGGACATTTGATATTATGTCCCCCTACTATTTTGAGTAGGGGGACACGTCCCCCCTGGGATTTCCGCCCATGCTTCAAATAAAAGTACTGCGTTTTTCCGGAGCTAATGAAGTGTCATTTGTTGTGATTCGTTATTACATTCTCTTGAATTGTTGAAACTGTATGATACTGTATAATATCAATAAACAGATTTTTAAATTCCAACATTTCACCTAAATTTTGTGATCTTTTTGTACCTGATTTCAAATGTGAATGGTTTTGATACCTATCTAGAATCCAACTATATGATTAAGAATATAGAAAATGTGATCTTTCAAAATAATCAAATAATAAAAAAATCGGATCTTTAACCCTAAAACGACTGGCCTAATTCGATGCCTAAGAAAACTAGGGGGGTGGCTGATTCAGCCCCCATCCCATAATGATCTCAGTCTGTCGATCGCGTGATCGCGACGAAAATCGGCACGCGCGTTGCCCTTGTGTATTTCTATGTTTTTTTTAAATACAGCTTTCAAAGACCGTTTCAGAAACATAGTTAGATTTCTCTTTTTTTGTCACACCATGGGCACTGGCGAAGTGTGTGACTTTGGCTTCCATTTTGTTCTACTCTATTATTGTATACTTAGATGCCAAGCAGACCACTTTTATGAATATATATATAAATTTATATATATATAAGTTTACTTCTACCAATCGCTGTTGAGTTGTGAATATTGAACATAATAAATGAATAAATAAATGGTGTACTAAGTCATCTGTTGAGTTGACCTCGCCTCATCTCATTATATATATATATGTATATTCACAACATTAAATACAAGAGGAAAAATAACACGAAGACGCCGTTATAAAACTTTATTTCAAATATTTTACTACATAGAGTTTATCCATACATACATTCATGCACCCACACATCCGTTAAAACTTTGTAAAAAAATATCAATCCTACATAACATAGCATAAGCCATACTGTAATCAGTTACTAACGGCAGCTTTTCTAAATATCGATATGTAAATCCATAATTATATGACCCGAAAATATCTAACGGGGGGGGGGTGTAAAGTAATAATGATAAACTGATAGAGCCTTGCCATTATGGTTTGTATTTCAGATGATACTTTCAAAGTTCAAACAGTTAAAACTCGTGTAAAACAATGGCGGATTCAGTCGTGATCTGAAAAGTGAGGGCACATACAACAACGCTTAAATAGTTATTTTAAGCTCAGTTTTATCATCATAAAAATCTGCCAACTTTATTTCCAAAAGATCCGTGTTGCTAAACAATTACAAAAACAAGGCGAGATAAAAGTCCACTTTCTTTAACAATTTTCATTTTCATATGTACTTGTCGCGAAATTTGAGCGAAAATGCGTGCTATGTACCTTCTTGCGATATTGTTCAACTTAGAATGTTAACCTATGCAATATTTGGAGCACCATTTACAGGTATACCACAAAAACAGGAAGGTAAAAAATGATTCTACCTCCATTATCAGAGTGACGTGGGGCAGCATCTTTTAAAGGTGCAATATTGAAACTTTTGTTGCTACATTAGTTTGTGCCGTGTATAAACTTGCAATGTATGTAGCTTAGATAGTAACAAAATGAATTTAATAATGTATTCCGTCATGACACTGTTACCGCGTCATGAATAATTTGCTGATGATTTCAGTAGACTCTGCATTGGCCTAAAGGGCTACTCAGTGGCATACCTAGGATTTTCCAAAGGGGGTGGGCAATTTCGTCCGCCAAAAAATTGACAAGCAAAAAAGAGGGGGTCTTCAAGTTCAAAAGAGGGGCCCACTTGTTGCTCGTCAGGGATCAGTTGCGACTCGTGAGGGGGGGGGGGGGCAGTCTGCCCACTGCCCCCCCTTAGGTACGCTAGTAGGGCTACTCTAAACTTAAAAAGAAAATTTTAACAGACAAAACGTTCAATATTTCATCCAAATCGTACGAGGAATAACAAATTTATGACATTTTAATATTTGCATAATTTTGGTGAAACAGATCTATGCATGTTCTCATGAATATTCAATTAGTAAATCGATGATGTCACATCCCCACTTGTTATTTTATTTTTAATCAGATGAAATTATGTTTATTTTATAAATTTCCTAAAAGAATGGAAAAAATTGATTGACAAATGATTTATCGTTATATTTATTGCAGCTACTTATTCTACTATTCTACTATTATGAAATGATTATCATTTCAAGTAATAAAACAAGAAAAAGGGGAACGTGGGGAATTGACATCATCAGCTCACCTCATAAATATTCATGACGATGTGCACATATCTGTTTCCCAGAAATATTGCATAACTTTAAAATTCAATAAATTCGTTATTTGCAATCAGATTTATTGAAATTTACAGCATTTTTCTTGATGAATTCTTAGCCTGTAGTACCCCTTTAAATCAATCACCTTACTCGAAGCATTATTTCACACCACAATATGCAAACAAAATATGTTCATGACAAAGTCGAACATATTACTGCAGTTAACACAGGCAGATTCATGTGTATTATTGTGCAATCAGCCATTTCATTATGACGCAAGTAGAGCAAATGTTAGAAGCGAATTTCTGGTGTTTGCTTTACGATATTTGGTATTTACCTGTCAAAGAATCCTTCCTTTGACTCTTAAGATTTAGGTTAATCTCGCGTGACGTTTTGGTGTGATTTTCACGACAAGTGTAATTGTGGGTTTACCATTTTGACTGATTATGATGATATCATAAAAAGACAGAAAGTCGTCAAAAACAATATTTACACATAAAATTCATTGACGGACATAACCTTCCAAAAAACATTTAGAATCCTTAAGAAATGAGGCAAACATGATTTCTGAAGAACCCGAAAGACCTGTGGGTAGTTGCAATAATTTGTAAAAAAAAATATGAAGTGCCCACATGTTCAAATATATTTATGGTCCAAATTGCTTATACACATTGCATACATACCTGGGTGGACCATGCCCAGACCAATGGTTTTATCAACCTACAGTCTTAATCTTTGCCAAACCTATGGGAAGCCAAATGTGTCAAACCTTTGTTTAAATTTTATTTTCTATATGTTTACTGCATTCCGTTCTAATGGTTAAACGATAAGGGAAACCGTTGATCTTATGAATGCCAGACAATTTCAATAAATTTACATCAACTGTTTGAGTGACATTTGGTAACTCAGATCCATGCTTAAGGTTTAAAATATGATGTAGTAAAACGATCATCAACTATTTATCATATTTGTCAAATGTGGCTATCCGTAGTCCATGGTTTAAGTTGAAATAGTAAATCGACCCTTACTTGTTGAAGGCTTGAGTCAAATTTAGTTACCCGTAGACCACTGTTACAGTTAAAATGGAGTTAAGAAAACGAGTCAGTGATTTCAACTTTGCTAAATATTTCTTTGCGGTGCTATACTTTGCCGATATCGGGTCCATCTGTCTTGCCCCAATCTGAAAGAAATGTGAAGAAACAGAGTAAAAAAGAGAGAGGACTGTCAACTATATTTGTTTGTACGTCATATATACGTGATAGATTATATTTGCAGACTAACCAGCAGACTAATAACTACCTTTATATTAAATTAAAAATTATTCATTCAAGGCTGAAAAACATTTCATTCTAATTTTAAAGATTTTGTTCCTTCTCAAAAAGTATCTTATAGGTTTCTTTTCGAATACGTACTGCGTTCGGTCAAAAGTAGAGCTAGTCATTTGTGCATCTACCATAACACAAATAAGATAAAACAAAATACTGAAAACGCACTTTCATAATTTGTGGAATTGTGATTTTCAAAGACATAACATTGGCTTTCGATCGATGTATAAATATATAGCTGCCACTGATCGACTTTTAAACCGCAGTACTTTTCTCAAGATAATATAACTTCCTCTCCTCTTAGGGAGAGACGTTGATGGATGTTATCAAACATGGTGTTCTCTCATATTCTTCTACATTGGTTTTAACCTTTTTGAATTTTCTGAGAATTCCTGGTGGTGTTTTCAATTGTAGTGCAAGGCATATGAATCGTAATAAGCAGTGCTTACCGAGTAGATCGTTTGATGTCTGAACACGTGCTTGCTTCAATGGCAGTCGTCCAAGTCGTATAAAGGACTTCTTCCCCGCCACAGAGTTGACATTGACCAGACCAGCTGGTAGTAGACTGACCGTTATTTCTACCGACTAGGAACCCAAAGGTTGGGAAATCCTTGTTCTGGTTGGCATAGCCCACCACTACTGTAGGTGCTATGACAAAAAATTAAGGGGAATTGGATTAGAAAATAAACTGTGTGATCAATCCCTTGAGGGAATATAATACTTATCATTGATGGCATCGGTATTTTACATACATGAGGTAATTATGTCCGAGGCATAGCAAGAGGCGTTGGAGTGTGTCTAATAGGTAGCGAGTGCATGTAATAATGCCCTGGCTAAGTGATGTTTAATAATCATATGTCCTGTAAGATATCATATAATTATTATATTCTGGAAGATAGCAATTTGGATCCTTGTTATTTGAGAGACAATATTCAAAACCATGACTGGCCCAATAAAACTAGTCATTACGTAATTCGCAAATTTCCCTGTTAGTTTGAATAAATGATCGGTCACATGATAGATCTCAGCCAATCATTTGATCGGGATGCGTATGAACATGTCGTAATGAACACTATTTTCTTCGTCTTCGCCCTCTTCTCCCATTATGACTAGCGAGAAGTGGCCTTCATTCTGAAAAGTGGTAACTGCGATATAGTTATGATATTAGATTTCACAATGCGAGTTTGTTTCATTAAACGCAGTGGTTGCCATATGATATGACCACACAACACATTACGTGGCATATATTTCTTCTTCCCACCAGGATATGTTCTTACCAGAGAAGCCTAAAGTGATCTCTTCATTGGTCATATATTCTCCTAGAAGAAGTCCACTAGATGTCATGGTGATAATAATCCTGTCGTTGCATTCGTTGTACCACTCCCCTTCTAAATCGCAGTAACCAACTGGTGAAGGGGAACAAACGAAATTTAACTAGGTCAAAATGGTGTACAGTAAAAAAAAAAAGGATGACGGTGTTAAGCATTTGTAATAGCACATTTATAAATCACCAATTGCCCTGCACCAGATCCGTCTACTTAACGTTTTGTCTCATCTCACAACCTATCATTAGACCAACTTTGCCAGATTGAAAATTCCCGTTTATAATACATTTAAGTCCAGTATTCAGGATGCAGTCGTTTTGGTACAATCGACAAGGCAATTAGAAACATGCAATTAAAATATAGCAAAGTTCGAGAAACTATCTGATACGTCTAAACTGAAGGGTTTGTACCTACCCTGTTCGCAGTTGACGCCGGAGTATCCCGTACGACATTGACAGGTGTATCGTCCCTCGCCGTTGATACATCGACCTCCATTCTGGCATGGAAGACTTGAACACTCGTTAACATCTAGAAGGGCGAATGTAAAAGTGGAAATGTATAATCTAATCTCGTTATGAAATTCAATGTTCAAGAGGAGAAAGGATATATGTGCCATGCGAGACATCAGCTGTTACTTTTTAAAAGCGAATTTACATAACCAGATCCACATACGTTTGCCTAAAATATACTTTTAATGAATAGAAAGAAAGCATTTATCAAGGGCCGCGGATCAAGCGGGGGTGGGGGAGGTTTGTGCTGGGAGGCTTCATCTCCCACTTATTTTTTTCAAAAATCGTGTACAAAAACGTAAAAATGATCCTAGAATTGTGATTTTATGCATGGTCAGCCCCCACCCCTCACTTTGAAAACCGTTCCACCGCCCCTGTATATCCGCGTGACGTAAATGACGTGGAAATCCTAACAAGAATAATGTTTTTCAACTTTTGGATGTTTACTTTTCAGAACTTGCTAAATTTTTAACTTGAGATATTACTTCGGCAGCCCAAACACGAAGTGGCGGCGTCAAGAGCTCTACCATGGCTGTTTTGAAAAGAAATTTGAAAACCTATTTATTTTTGTTGTAGTGTAACTGTAATAGTGGAGAGCAATTAGTACAAAGCGCACAGAGCAATTTTAATTGATTATGCGCTATATAAGAACCAATTTATAATTATCATCATAAACAACAAATACGGACCATACTGCTATCTTTTTGTTCTTTAGTAACGTATTTGTGGTACGAATGTGGTCAAGAGTCGATGATCAGTTTGTTATCATTCTAGCATGCACTTAAAGACTACGTGAGTGGAATCAAGGACAATTTTAGTATTTCAGGTAGAAAGATTACTATGCTATTCAGCAAGTTCGAGGTGACTTTTCATATTTTCTTTAAGTCATTTATAAATATAAAAAACAACAACTTCTAGGCTTCCGCAGTGTATTTCTTAAGTGGTTGCTCATCCTTTTCCCCTCTTGCTCTCCTACTGTATATCGTGTTAAGTATATTCAAATCCGATATCAATTCATTTCTTTACCAATGTCACAGTTGTACCCGGTAAATCCTTGCCTGCATACACATCTATAGCTTCCCCCATATTCCTCGCAGCTGGCAGCTCCACTGCAAGGGTTGCTTTGACAAGGACCTGGATCAACAAAAGAGAAGGTCACTGGCTTCAAGCACCATCTTTCATATTCAAAAGAGATACTTTCTGGTTTGGCAATTAAAATGTCCAAAAATAATTACTTGTCGGGTTTGAGGCATCATATAAGCAACAATTTTCACTTCTTACTTTGGGTAAATCCCTAAGCTAAGTGGGCAAGATCCCCTCTTCGGCAATCTCCACTCGCACGCATACGCCGGTATGCCCAGTAATCACCTATACATGAACTTACCCCCCCCCCCCCAAAAAAAAATCGTTGACCGGGAATTACATGAAGCGTTTCATCAATACTTTGGCAAGTTGTTGGATCTGACAACTTTCCATGATGGTGATTGGCTTAGAAGCGCCGTTACTATGGCAACTGTTCGATAAAACAGGACTTGTCGGATAAAATGTACCATAAGTTCTTTCTTGAAACCCTCCCTAGCTAATGTACTCTTCCTGTACATCATGCAGAGGATGATGATGGTGGTGAGGGAGATGACAACTATTTTGCCATTGGTTGTAACTACCGTGGTAATATTGCTCTTTTATAGTGTTAAGATTCTTCACCAAGGTTTGTAAGGTATGAATAACATTTTTATAATATGCCCTTCACTGTTAGAAAAAATAAAAGAAGTTCCTGCAGCAGAGTCTCGAGAACACCTGTAATCTACCGAATTGCGTAATCTTACAGGAAATTGGTATTTGATGTATGGAATCTTACAAATTTCCTTGAATAAAACACCATTTTCCCCTTTTTAAACAGACCTGTTCTGTTAAATTGCAGAAAAATTCTTGTTTTATGAATTTACAGAATGATTATTACGCAATTCGGTAAGATTACAGGTGTTCTCGAGACTCTGCTGCAGGAACTTCTTTTATTTTTTCAAACAGTGTTCGTCGTCAATTTGCATATAAATGCAAGGCCGAGCTCATCTTTAACAAATGAACACAGCAACATGAATTACGATTTAGTTGAAAATGGCATAATACATGCAAACGTCATACTCAATACAGCTGTTATTTTACTTGTCAAGACTATTATTGTAACAAACTTACCAATCATTATGGTCTCACAATTCTGCCCAGTGAACCCAGAAGCACACATGCACGTATACCCTGCCCCACTAGGTGAACAAGAGCCTCCATTCTGACACGGGTTGCTGCTGCATGCAACGACTGAAAAAAAAGGTTTGATTTTCTGTCTTGATTACCGGATTTAAAAGTATTCACATACAGGCGACATCGTCGTTATCTCATGCCGTCGCTTTGTAAGCGGTTGGCGGCTATGCCCATCAACTGCTGTTTCGAACAATCGTTCTCAGTCACCGATCATTAAGACCCGTCTATTTCTTGATACCAAACCAAGTCCTTCGTTGTCTAAGCGTTTCCCTTTTACCCTCTACCATGCCCTCTGGAAAGATCTGCATTCCCCAATCTCTCATCACATGATCAAAGTGTGATGAGGTCATTTATTCCACAACTCTGCAGTGCAAAGTTGATGATCTCCACCATAGTAATTTGTTAAAATTGAGGGTGGACTAAGTTTGGACGGGGGAGTGAAGGTACCGTGCAGGGCGATATTTTCCTATTTTTTTTAGTAATCGAAGTTTAATCCTAACAGACGTAAGGACACCAATGTCAAAAATAAATTCGTTGTCTTACAGTGACGCGATCCCGGGAGGATGCAGCCATCGTGGGCAAGGTGGACGTAATTCTGGTAAACAAATTCACGTAAAATTGTGCCCTTTTTTCAGCGCGCCCAGTATCAAAAATTTGTATCAAATGAGTATCAAAATTAGCAAGTTCAGGGGGAATGTGTATATTTTGCTAGCCTGGATATGCTCACAAAAAAGGTATATTTATTCCTATCATGAAAATAAAATATTTCAAGCATTATAAAGGGTTGAAATATCTGTTCAGGGTACTCTGAGATGGAATGATGATTGCCTGTTTACGAACTATATAGGAATTCCTTGTATGAGCAGAGTTTCTACCTTAAAAGACATTTCCACCCCCCCCCCGAAGCAAAAAGCGTTCTTTCAAAACTGAACCAATATAATTTTATGTCTGCTTCAGGTAACAAACTCAACTTCAGGGTGTGGCGATATTTGCACCTCGTCAATCTATATATTACTAGGAAGACGATTATAGGATACCATTACAGAAGTCAATACATGAAAATAAATAAACAAAGCGTCATTTAGTTCATATCTTTGAAAAGGGTGTTACTTAGCATATAACTACAATAATGATAACAATAATAACTTTATTCATAGAGCACCATTTCAAGAGGATACAGATAACAACCCTGGTTTTAGCTTGAGCTGCAGCCTCTTAAGTAGCACGAAGAGAGGAAGTGAAAGAAACAACAAAATATGAAAAGAGATTTTCATAAACTAAATATTAGGATCTATGAACAAAACTATCTATGCATAATCCAGTCAACTAATAATAGAGCACCTGTTTCACATCGTGGACCTGTAAAACCGGAAGCACATTGACACTGATAACTTAGTCCGACTGTCATACAAGTACCTCCATTTGTACAGGGGTCATCACAACATGGATCTGCTTAAAGAAAGTGAATTTAAACCAGGTGCATGTTTCATAAATATGTTCGTAAGTTACAAACGGCTTTTAGGATAGGCTGGTAACCCATTCTTAGGACTTAAGTCAAAACCGATTAGATCTTGGGGTATATTATCGACTATAAGAAAAGGTCATCAATCGTGCTTTATGAAAAGAGATGGTGGTGAATTGAAATCAGACGTACATCGAGAGGGGATTTATATTTATTAATTATCCCTTCAAAACTTATCTTAATTAAAATGAAACGAAATTTTTAATTATATTTTTGATTGAATCAGAAGAATTTAAAGACTTTATTTATTTAGGATAGGTCCAGGGAAAGACGTTATACAGTGTATTATTTACCCAGAGTTGTGATTTCACGTAAGAAATTTACATTTCCTATTGGTAAACGTGAAATGCTTTGAACCGTGTTATAAATCGTCAAATTATTGAAATTATATTATTATTGTAACAGACAGAAAGTAATTATTCTACTTGCTCGCCTCACCAACTCTTTTATTTTCCTCTTCTATTTCCCTTCTCTTAGCCCTTTCTTTTGGTATTTGTAGTTTTGTTGCATACTCTTTCAGGCGTATTACCGACACAAGCACCTGCTGCTTTCTGGGTTTTTTTACGCCTTCTTCCACACGTTCCATGTACATAAATGACAGTATTTACTTTCGTTTTTATATTACTATATTATTGATCAGTTTATTTTAAATGAAATTGGATGTAACTTGTGTTTTGCCAATCGAAAGAAAATAAATGTTCAATTGAATTGAATAAATTGAAAAAATACCTTCGATTAATCCTCTTTAATTTTACGCTGTTGCTAATCATGCTGATAAAGAGATATACTTTTTCTTCATTGTAATACGTTTCAATGATTAAAAAACTGGAAGAATGTTTCATCACATTTTATTTTAAATCTCATACTTAGAGAAGGATTCATGTTCATCATAAGTACTTACCCACGACAGTCTCGCAATACACACCAGTCATACCACTAGGACAGATACATGTGAAGTTGTTGATTCTGTCTTCGCAAGTGGCATTGTTTTGGCATGGATTGCTCATGCACTCGTCAACCTCTTCACAAGAAAGGGAAAAAATAAGACAAAAGCAATATAAATCTCATATTAGGATTGAATTTGGAGAGGTTAAAAAAGAGAAGTTTTTTTGTTGTCACTTCAACAAGTGTATTCAACAATAAGAGTGTGGGACACAGTTTTATGAAATGGTCGGCAATGGAAAGTTTTTATTCACTAACAATCATGTGCTTTGATTGACAGAGATGCATTGTCCATATGGCCATTAATAACTTGTGTGTGTTTGCAAAGGTAATTCTGACAATTAAGGTTTTCCAGTGTGTTTAGATTTTGAATTAAAATTGATTTTACTTTATGAAACACCACACGTGTCAAATTACAGAAGGTATAAGAATTAGATAATCCGTCAGTAATGAAATTTGAGAGCCAAAATTGGGTAGACAAGATAAAATTGATGCCAACTGGAAAAACCGTACGGGTCTTTGTCCAATTTTGCAGGTCATTGGTTTGAAAACAAAAAATGACTTTTTTTGTTCACTTTCACTGAAAGTTTGATGATTCCGAATGTCGACATCTTACCATGCATCATCAACGTATTTGCACGTGTGCAGCGAAAGAGTGTTTAAAGGTCAAGTCCACCTCAGAAAAATGTTGATTTGAATCAATAGAGAAAAATCAGACAAGCACAATGCTGAAAATTTCATCAAAATCGGATGTAAAATAAGAAAGTTATGACATTTCAAAGTTTCGCTTATTTTCAACAAAATAGTTATATGAACGAGCCAGTTACATTGAAATGAGAGAGTCGATGACGTCACTCACTATTTTTTTTTTTTTATTGTTTCAATTTTAATTTTTACGAATTTGATAATTAGGACCTCATTGCCTGAAGCACAAAATGTAAACATAATGGAATTCCACGTGTTCAGGGAGGAATGAAACTTCATTTCACATGACAATGACGAGAAAATTGAAATATTTCATATTTAATATAATAAAAATAAAAGAAATAGTGAGTGAGTGATGCCATCAACTCTCTCATTTGGATGTAACTGGCTCATTCATATAACTATTTTGTTGAAAATAAGCGAAACTTTAAAATGCCATTACTTTCTTATTTTACATCCGATTTTGATGAAATTTTCAGTGTTATACTTGTTGAATTTTTCTCTTTCTATTCAAATCAAGTTTTTGTTGGGGTGGACTTGTCCTTTAATAAGGTGTAATTGCTGGAGTGTTAATAGTACCGATCTTGGCATCGATGATGGAAAGCGCGTACGTGTACATGACCAGCAATGCTACAATCACCAAATCGAGATTGACATACATGCATGTTCCTTCTTCCACATAAGGACCATAATGGGTTTACACCATTAATTGTCGCCTGCTGATCTTATTAATAAACTTTCAAGCCTACTCTTGGGAAGTTGGTAGCGGCACATGTTATGAAACACGCTTCCACTACGAACACTTTTTTGCGTCTTCTTAGAGGAATAGTCCCAAGACCGTTCAAGGCGTGATAGATGATGTACAGGAAGTTACGAGGTACGTCTTAAATCACATTTCCACTATATTTTTCTTAGCCAATAAAATGTTGTCTGTTTGCCATGGCAATGACCTAAGATGATATGTTTGAATTTAGCAACAAGCATGTCCATAATCAGCTCCCTCGAATGAGGGGAAATTAAAAAATTAAGACTCTCTTATTTTCAATCAAATTTTGTATTCTTAAGGCGAAAGATCATTACCATGACAACGGACCATTTGCAAATATTGTGATGAGCTTAATATCTGGAAATATCATTTTTATTGATCTGGAAGCATGAAATTGACAGATTAGGTCATTATGCCATGTTCACCAATCATTTTACAGGTGATATTATTCCGTCGAGACAGCATTGGTAATTTCGAAACAAGCAGATTTGTGTTCAGCACCCTGAAACACGGGGATCAGCAAAAAAAATATTTATTATACAGAAAATGTCGGAATCATACCACACTTATAATTATAGACTATGTCAAAAGTCTTGAAAATGGAATAAAAATATCGGGTCTATCTTATGAAAAGCTATGACCGATGTAAACTATCTCTACAATGGAAAGCCAGCATGCATTTCTCAAATCAGTCTACACTAAATATAAAAACTGTTGTATGCGTCATCGTTTTGACCAGTCAGTTTGTTTCAACTGACCATTAGACCATCTTTGTAATCTTTGTAATCTTTTCAACCATTCTCCAGTCAAATTTAAAACAATCAGTTCATGCATTTTCATAATTCTAATTCTTTTATAGAAGTCTTGAAATTTCACCTAACAATTAGTTGATTATTCTTTGTAATGTGTTTGTTTTGTAAGTTTGATATTTGTACGTGGTGATATATGTGGAGGGGGGGGGGGGTGATATGTTTCAGAGCAATATTTATTCATTATGCTTTTATCACCCCTGTCCAGGATGTTACACTGCTCCATTCTGCATTCAGTTGTTTTTACCATGTATAAAAGTCATCTATATTTTGTATCAGGACATGTTCAAATGAACAATACTACATGTAATCATAATAATTTGTTTTCTTCAATGTATTGTGCGCACGTTAATTTTCTGGAAGATGAATTATAGCAGGGGTGGCTTTCCACAGGGTATAGTAGATAGTATAGTATATAAGATCCGTCGGGGGCTCTGTAAGTTAATTGTTTAGCGAGTAATTCTAAATGTGAGAGATACATACAAGTATATGAAAAACATGACAATGCATCCATGAGCTTTATTGGTAATTGTTATTCTGCAATTTATTGCTATCCTATGTTTTACAGAACCCGTCTTACAGTGACTTTCGATTGATCCGATCCATCACAGCTGTGGAAAGCCAGCAACTTCCAAAACCAGAATACATATCTCCTGTCAATTTTTTTTCTTCTGATCTGTACGAATTTCCCATATAAAAAATTATGACAGCAATGGATTGCCATAGTTAAGGTTGATTGGATAAAATGCAACACTTTGTAAGACGTGACCCTGGTCTATCAAGGGGAATGAGGTGGGTACATACCGCTTTGACAGTATTCACCCTTGAACCCATCTGGGCAGAAGCACTGGAAACCTCCAAGAAGGTCAGTACAAGTTCCTCCATTGTCACACGGGTTGCTCGAGCATTCATTGATATCTGGAAAATGAAGCGTGAAAAAAAGGTGAGTGAAATAAGACAAATGAAAATGTCATGTCATATTTTTATCACCCAGCTACTTGCAGTTAACAAGCGATGGTGTTGAAACTGACACCTGGAAGTATATTAACTTGGGGTAACTTTTTACCAATTGGTTTCTTCTAAAGTTCTCTTTGAATAGACCAGTTCGTAGTTACCTTATGAGTAAATTTGTACAGTTGACCTCTCCTTTCTTCCATTAGGATAGGCAGATTTCAAAGAAAGATATTGTGCAAGCATATCTGACATATCAGGATTGTATAGACCCTGTAACTCAACAATTTATAGACCCTGTAACTCAACAATTTATTCAAAACTTCCAAACCTCTTATTTGAACAATAACGTGTATTTGAATAAAAATTTATTTTTGTTTGGTTGCCCTGGCGCTCAAAACTCTACTGTAAACCGTTATATTCTTTATGCTAAATATTTCATTTTTTCGACACGTTGTAAGGGCAATCGGTTGTGTTTTAGCTCTTTTAAGAGCGTATTGAAACGCTATTGTGAAATTGAAAGGGTTCTCAGTCAAAAACATCATAATTTTGTCATATCATTAGATAATAGTACGCAAGTACAGTTGTTGTAAACATGTTCGCTTCATGATTCTTTTGTAAATTGAATTGCTTTCGTGTTTGATTTCTGAATAAAATCTTTCTATGAAAGAAAAAAAGGATTGTATAGACCTGATGAAGACATCTTTTTCATTTCTATTTTGAATGCGTTAGCATGTTACTATTACAATGCACATTGGACAACCGTTAAATACTAGTCGCTAAACACCCAATTAAAAAGAATAAATGAATAATCAAAACCTCAAAGTTTTTGCTTTGGTGCTTGTCTCATTGACTATCAAACCATCGTGGTATTTTACTTCAAATCAGTGACATTCTTCTGATCCTGCGCAGGAAGTAACTACGAACTGGCTTACTGTCCGTATCATATCAGATTGCACTAAGTCGAACGCTGTTGAACATGCTAGGCGCTCAGGAGGTTTCTTTCATTTTTTTTTAAACAAGTGCACACCTAGTAACCATCAATGCATGTAGCATTTCCATTTATTTGAAAGCAGGATAAAAGAGCATTGTCGATTAAATGACTTGCTCACTTCGGGTATAGGTGCCGCGGCCGGGGATCGAACGCCGGACTCTCCATGTACAGTCAGGCGCCTTAGGCCACTCGGCCACGGCACCTCAACATCATCAAGAGATGATCTCGGGGATCGATTTTTCTTGCCAGTACGACAAGTTGAAGCAAATGATTACCTTTTTGTCATTTCTAGAAGGCAATCTTTTAACTAGTGAACTTCGCTGGCCCAGTAACCATGGTATCATATACGTATTAATCGTAGGGTTGATTTGTAATGCGCGATCGATCTTACACACTAATCAATGGAATCAAGTTTGGAAATCAGCCCAACAATCGATAGCTTAACTTTATGTTACAAGTTTTTGGATTCTCTATGGACTCTCGATAGCACATTCTCACAATTTATGCCTCTACCATTGCAGGTTTAGACTATATTACACTCCAAAATTCTTAAATTTTCTAATTTTCTAATAGGAAATTTTTCTAATGCCCTATTAATCCCTCGAATCCAATCAGATCAGTACAGATCGTTACTCATATTTGCATACAGGAACAAAGTGAGAACCTGAAAACTTTTATTTGGGGGAGTTGTGTTAGATGTTGATTATTTTGCTCCGGGATTTTACCATTTGCTTTTAGCGAGAACGAGTTAATTTCACGTATGTAGTATTCGTGTGTCATTGAATGATCCTCGCCCACAATGCATACATCATATAGAATACGGTTCCCTTTTCGAGACCAAAACTGTACAGACGACGCGACGGATCGACGGAAGGACAATTCCAGAAAACATTTAGCAATCACCTAAATTGGAAGGATGCATAAAAACTCACCTTCTGTCCTTTCTGCAGTGAGGTTAACCAAGAACCCATTTCCAGTGAGTGGCTCAACCGCTCTTCGTTTTCTTCTGCTGGTGAATCCATTGTCGGTCACAAATCTAAACCACATCTCCTGGCCAGGGGATGTTATGTCTTCTGGTATTTCACTCCCAGTTAATTCCCGCTGGATTGAGGAAGTTAGAAGACTAGGACCGTGGCCTACTGTTAGATAAGACCCAAAGGTTAGATTGAAGAATTCAAAGTGCGCCCTCACGCTGTAATTCTGAGGAGCCTTGATCCGCCAAACATTGTACAAGTTGTTGCTTGGTTCAAGAGGAAAGTCTGGTGATTGGATCTGTTGAACCATTGTATCATCCACCAATATAACGGGATTATCATCTGTAACAAAAAAAAATAAAGAAATTTAGAAAAACAGACGATAAATGTGCCAGAAGAAATCGGCGGGGATCATCTAGGATTAAATATGATGAAGCTGCTTTTAATGCTAAGTAACGA
Source organism: Lytechinus variegatus (assembly GCF_018143015.1). NCBI lineage: Eukaryota > Metazoa > Echinodermata > Echinoidea > Temnopleuroida > Toxopneustidae > Lytechinus > Lytechinus variegatus. The sequence goes on from NC_054750.1 coordinate 16,736,188, forward strand.
TTTCGAGACTGCTTAAGATTTATGAATAATGCTCTTTAATTACGCATGGGAGAAACGGATAATTACCTCTTGGATCCACAGCGTTCAGAGTCAATTCAAACCCCCTCTCTGTATAAAATACATCACTGCTGAACTTCATCCACATATGACGGCCATGTGACGTCAAACTTGGTCTTAAATCATAGCCGTCTAGCCTGGCAAGCTCAGTGTAAGTCAGCGGTGTAAGTCCGTCACCAACGAACAAAAAGTCGTAAGCAGGCTCAGTAGCGAAGTCGACGATGTCCATTCGGACGCTGTGATTGACAGGTGCCGATACCTTCCAGACGATGATATCGCCAACGTTGTACGGGTAGGGGTAGTTCGGAGACGTAATGGTCACTGGTGTCCCTCGCTCAAGGTTGATTTCAAAAACACCAGGTGATATTGCTGAAACAAATATAATCAGTAATATTTGATTTCGTATTGGCAGAAACCTTAATTTTCTGTACATTAAATTAACAGAAATTGGCAATTGATAACGTTGGAATATGCAATTACACTCCATGTGAATATATCAGTACATATGCTAAGATAAAAAAGGATTTTTTAAAGACATAAAGATATCAAGGTTTGAAAGCCATAGATCGTAGGAACCTTCGAAAAATCAGAGGCGTGGATATTTCGAGAAAAGGTTGGTTAGATGGAAAATGATGTCTTGGGAGGAACAAGTCCTCTTTTAAAATGGGTCTAATATCCACGTGTTTGTATAAACTCGCATCAACAACAAGGGGGCATGCCCCCATCTCAAAACTTACAGTATAATTCGACCCCCGTTATTCTGTATATAAAGATGTATAGCGTTATTCTGCAGTCCTCATCTTTGTTGTTATTGTCTTTTCGTGGGAATTCTTCAGTATGTTGTAGATCTACTGCATAGATACATGTAAAAAATGTCCTTGGTGATTAGCTTACCCCCCGAAACTACTGCTGTAATGAATGACTGGAATGGTGAGATTCGGGTGTAAACTCCAGGGAAGAGTTCTCTCGCGCATCCTTTTCCGAAGCTTGTTGCTCCTACCAAGTGCCATCGACCGTCATCACCTTCACAGGTTAAAGGACCACCACTGTCTCCCTACAAAAGCACACAGAAGACGGATATACATGGTGAGAAGGATGATTTGCAACTGAATCATATGTTGATTTCATATTAAAACGTTTCCTAATTGCCCCAAGCCATGACCTACCTGACATGCAGTGTAATGTTCCTAATGACGGAAAACATGATCTACAGAGAGGTCATATTCCAGAGTTCTTCCTAGCCCACGTGCCCCTGATGAGGTATATACATATATACTATTATATAGTGATTTAAGGATAAGAATTTATCTTTTATATCCAGGGACCCATTTAGAAAGAGTCCAGAACAAAATGAAAGCCCAATACGAGCATCCGATTGAATTAACTAATGAAAAACATGTCCTGTGTATCTGTAATTGCCTTCTTTTGTATTGATGCTTTTTCATGCTTTTCGACCTTCCTGCTATATACACCGACCCAAAACACGACAAAACTCAGGCAAAATAAAACACTTAATACCTGGCAAGTATCGATGCCGCCTTCTTCATAACCAGCACATATCGTTGCTTCTGTCAGTGTTCCATTGTACGAGAATTCGGAATCGCACCATTCTCGGTCAAGAAGGTTGACGACTGCCTTCCTCAAGCTAGGTGACAGTGGGTCTGATGCATGAAAAAAGCAATTGCTAGCAAGCATTTTATTTAAATGAAAGAAATTTCTAGCTCAGCATAAGATGAAGACTCAGCAACTATTTGTTTTATTGCATAATGTTTTGCTTGTGCTCGAACCTTTTTCTTCCCTTAAAGAACCATATTGCCCTCGTCTAAAGGCTCGGGCTAATTTGATTCTGTTGCGGGCAACATTTATTTGATGTTCCCCAAAAGGCAAGTCAAATGTTGTATAAATGCTGCAGTCACATCGAAGAAAGCGTCTCCTAGTCGACTTCAACCGATGGTACATTATAGTAAAGAACTTAAGAGCTGTTGGTTTCACCTGTGTTACTGGGAATACTGCTTGACCTTCCAGCAATAGCTTTGTAGATGATTGCAGTTTCCAAACATTCCCGACCTCCCCTTCAATTGCCAGAAAAATGTTTAAAAATGTTGCTGGAATACCTTACAGACATCGGTACAATAAGATGACTCATGGAATGCTTTTGGATATTATCCTTTTTGAATTCACATTGAGATGTTTCACGATATAAGAAAACAATTTGTGACTGGCTCATGCATGGTCCCAAGCAATGTTTCCAGTACAATAAAATTGTATTGAGTATACCAGGAATAGCCTAGAATTACCTTTCCGACTACACTGCTATTTTAGTCTCGTGTATACGGGCAGTCCAAGGGTAATTTGGAAGGGGAAGGTTAGCTTTGCGTTGACATTTCTTCCTCACATGAATCATAAGGGGTACTCAATTCTCTGAAGGATTAGTCCTATAGATTTACATCTGCATGATCTGTGTCACTCCTTTTTATAATGTTTCCCCCTTCTCATTTTTTTGTACTCATGGGCCTATGGGTGGTCGCCCCCTCTTCTGGGATGGCGCCCCTGCTCTGTCATACTTCAATGCCCTTTGTTCCATATACGAAATTTGCCTGTATAGCATAGGGAATGGTATACGATTTTTGTAAGGAAAGAATGCATACCTGTGCCTTCCTGGATAATTCCCCATCCAGCAATCAAACAACGACGATAGGCGTTAAGTTCATCAGAGGATTCCGCCAGACAGGCTGGTCTAACGTAGTCACTGAAGGTTACAGGTTCCGCAAGTCGTATCAGAGCAAGGTCATTAAGGATATTGTAGATGTCGTACTCGGGATGTATAAAAACGTCAGCCACCTCGACAGATACCTCGGCGTCAGAGTCACTCGTCAAGTACGTGTTCCCGAAAACTACACGGTCTACGTAGAGTTCACTATGAAAGACATATGGAGCGGGGGATAAGAAAGTTGGGGGTAATAACACTTTAAATAAATAGCTGGAATGGTTGCTTTGCAGAATTTAATTAATAACATATTGACCTAGGTTATAAGTCTACGGAACATTACTCTGTATTATAGGAATAATACGTCTCGTTATACTGACGGATATCTCGTTATGCTGATCAATAACGATTCGTTAGTTTATACAACTAAAATAGACATGTATTACTTGATCAATAGTAAGTCATCCAACACAATATCATGCCGATGGCAATCCGAGACTTCTTCAATAAAAATTCAGAAAATGGTACATCTTGATGACTTTGTATGTTCAATACCTTTACTGATTAAGCCAATGGTGATTCAATTTAACTGCATTAGAGAGTTTTCGCAATTACTACGGCAGTCGCTTTCTTATAATGCAGAAAATCTTTTGTCAAAAGCCTTTCAATGACAAAAACAACCTCCGTGAACCAAAAATGGGTCGTCTGGACTCTGGACAAACGAGGTATTTGCAATTTTTTGCCCGGTCTGAATATTCTGGACATCTGCTGTCCTGGTTCACCAGCTTTCGACATAAAGAACCTGACGGCTGTCCTGATATCATGTACTTACACGCAGTGAGCGGCGGTGAGAACCCACTGGGAGCTGATAAGGGTAGACCCACAAATATGTCCGCCATATTCATCACTTTCTTCACTTCCACTTCGTAGCGAGCCGATCCATGGAAATTCGCCTCGGCGCGCGTTAATACCACCAACAATCCTGTATTGGCTCGGGACGTATCCAGGACGAGTCCCGCAAATATCAGTATCAAGAAGATCTGGGGAATAGTGGATATGTTTTCGTTTTACTGTTGCGTCAACAAGAGAATTGTAAATTAAAAGCTTCGACATCAGAGTATGAAGCAGAATGGAAGCAATTATAAGTAGATCAAGCGATTAGTATTATGGTATTGTGGAAGTATGATAGTCTGTGCATTAACTGAGTGGAAAGAAAGAATTCCAGAAAGGAGGAGTCAAGAAAGGTCAAGACTTGACGAATTAAGTGAAAGAACATGAGGTCCGACCGATAAGTCCTGCCTTCCATTTTCTTTGGTGAATTCCATTAATATATCCGATCCCCTATGTGCGGAATCCTCCTGGTATGATTCGGTATCCACTTTGTACTTCATAATAAAGATGTAAAAATAACAGATGATCTCAATTTATCATGGTTGAGTGGTTTCAAGAAGTTGAATAAAATTTAAGGGAAATGGGGTACGGCGGTACAAAAAAAGAATGGTTGGTCATTTTAAGGATTTGTCAATAGAACATAAAACTTGATACTTTTTAAATGGTATTTCTCAAACGGTTACTAGAGACATAACATCAGTGCCACCGTCAAACCTCATTCCGAAGGTCACCCGGACAAGAATACTGAATGTGCCAGAACTTCCATGTTTTACCCTGAATCGTGAAATTTTGTAAAGTATTGAATCATTAGGGCTTCTGAATACACTCATGATGCACGAGAACAAATGTACATTTGTACCTCCAGAAGGACCGAAACAGCTTCCATCTTCTTCCTGTTCATCGGTAAACACTGAGCAGTTGACAGGCCATGGACGATCGAGGGTTTGCTCAAAGGATGCCTGACATGCATCAGTGACTGCCATACAGTCAGAGTAACACATGCGATGGGTTGGGCCGTTGTGGGGACATTCTGGGTAATACACAGAGCACAGGAACGGGAACAGAAGATCGTGGCAAGATGAGATAGCAGCAGCCTATGATTGTGGAAAACACATTGGAACTAGAGTCATCAACATGTTAAACATGACGAATCTCATCAGAATTGTAATAATCAATATGATGGTACTCGTCATACTAATTCTTTCATCATCATCATCATCATCAACAACAACAACAACACTATTATCATTATTTTTTTGTTATTTCCCCTTTTAATGACAAACTGCCCATCAAAATAAATCTCTCTGTTCATTACGATTTGTGTGAAGCTTCCTTGTGCATCCTCAGCCGACTCTGCATCGCGATTCGGGAAAAACGTCAAATTGTAGGCCAGGTTCTCTCGACAGGGATCGAATCGAACTTGTTCACAGATAGCTGGATGAATAGAAGGATAGAGATAATTTTTCATTAAAAATTGGGGAAGAGTCAAGATGCCGATTGTAGAATGCATAAAAATAGTAATTGCTTGCAAGCTATCATTATTAGGCCATAGTACATCTAAACTCTTGAAGGAAAGTACTTGCTATACATTAAACTTTGGGAAGGTACTTCACTATCATGACTATTACTCTTTGCTTGCTGCTTGCCAAGAGGTGGGACTACTTTAGGGATTCATTGGTAGGCCTATGCAGGATATGAAGGGATACGTGGAACACTGGCTGACAAATAATTTTTAATCTGACGATGATGCAGAACAGTGCGGAAAAGGGAGAAAAATCAAATGATAACATAAGAGCGATTTGAAGGAGGTAAAGAGTAAAGGAAGAGAAAGAGAAGGAATTAAAAAACGTGTGTAGAAATGTACAAGATGTGTAGAAGGGTGTGTGTGTCTGTGTGAGGGGGTGCGTGTGTGTATTTTGCCTATGAGAGAAAACAAGAGAGAAAGAGAGAGTGAGATGGTGGGATAAAGAGAAGGTTTAAGGGGCTCGCCCCTTAAATGGAACAGCAAGCACGATGGCACCAGGCCCCACAAGGATGTAGCTGGGAATTTCAGTGGGTGATGGTGTAAGACGGTACTTGTATAGTGTTTTAAGATATCTTTCTCGACTTCATTTACATCTATATTTTGTAGTTGTTTATATGTATAAAATATTTATATCCAAGGTGTGTGCGCTCAATAAGACATCATTATTATTTTTATTATTATTAAGAGGTGTTTGAAAGAGAATAAGGAAGGGTGGATGAAGCATGGACCTACTAGAAGGTCCATGGATGAAGATAGAGAGGGGATCGAATAAGGGTTTCCGCGATCGAGTGTGAGATGAAAGGGAGTTAGGGAGAGACAGATGGGTGGGATATAAAAGAAAAAAAATCTATTCTCCTTGGTATCGACGTATCAAGATACATCTCGGATCTGAAACTGGGGGGGGGGTCTCCTTTTATTCTTTTTGGACCGTATAGTATCACAGATTTTTTTTCAAAGGACGCGCATCCCTAATGAAAAAAATCAAGAGTTTGAAAGATACCTGGATATTATATATAATATGAAATACGTAAGATGTAGTGAGCATTTTATATTATAACACATTGAATCAATGCAGCTCTGATAATCATATGAGAACTAAAAGTGTTAACAAAACTTACGACAGTATTCCTCATCAGTAAAGTCAAAACAATCGTTATTTCCATCACATCTTACAGATTCGCTGACACAGAGTCCACTGGAGCACTCGATTTCATCACTGCTGCATCCTGAAATTAGCAGTGTAGAAGATGAATGATAAAGTTGTCTAACTTCAAGGTGCGTGAGGTACGTGGTATGTGGTGTTTAGTTCTTCTAACGGCTCAAATATATAATCAAGTAGATAAATAATAATACTAGACGTAGAGTAAAGAATCACAAATTTATGTTCATAATACCTGTCATATATTCAGACAACAAAGTTTTATGTTACGTTCGAGTGCTTCTGATTAAGAGTTAATTTATCTTTACATCAAATTTTGATGACACCTTCAGCATTTTGCTTCACTTTAATTTTTCCTTTTATTCAAATCAACTTTCTGATGGGATGGTCATCACCTTTAACCTTGAATATGATATAATATTACCAGGATTGGTCATGGCTGTCACGCGAACACTGAAGCCTTGGTCGTCGTTTGAAACATCCGTCGTCATTCTGAGCCACATCGTGTGACCGGGTGTAGCTGTTCCACTGGGGATATCCGAACCGGTCAGTTTCAGGAGCTCCCAGGAACCAGGTTCATCGGGACCGAGACCGTAACCGATGCAAAGGAAGTCGTATCCGGACTCGAGGGACAGGTCTAGCATCTGTAGTTCGAGGATGTAACCTTCTGGAGCCGTAACCACCCAATTGAGGTCGAGGTTCGAATTGTAGTTGGATGGATAGTTTGGGGACGAAATGACAGTGGTAGCGTCTTCCCCGAGATTTATTGTGGTGGTGTCGGCATCTGGTCAGGGAATCGATTATGATGTTAATGATGATAATGATGAAGGAGGATTATTAGTTTGTATTTGTATCTATCATCGGAAATTCATAAGTAAAACAACAAATGTACGCCTCCATAACATGGATAGCAAAATACAGGTATGCAAAATAAACAATATAAAAATAAATATCAAACATACATGGAAATAAGGAAATCGGAATGATCCAGTGCAGCTCATCTGCCCATGGATCCCAATTTTCTCCGATGTGGTCCAAGGTGGTTGAATACTTAAAATTATACTTAATACTTAAAAGGAACAGGTAATTTGGAAAAATTAAGCAGAAGTTAAAGCTATAAATAGTTGTTTTGTTGAAATAAACAACACTCAGAAATCTAGCGATTCTAGTGTGATGTCTTTTTCTGGATTCTTTATTTTTCCCCGATCAATAACGTTTACACTGGTCTGATCACCGGCTCTGATCGTAGCCTACTTTGTTTAGAAAGGAATGAACTTTTTTTTCTAGTTTATGTTTACTTCACTTTGAGTTTCCATGAATAAACTTTATTCAGAAGAAGAAAATATTCCATGTTAATCAATTAAGCAAGTTATCTTTAAGCAGTTGAAACGGAATTGGCAATTAGTGTAAAGTCGGGAATATCTATTTATCTATTATGATAACTAATGATAGAGTAGCAAGAATAAAAACAAAACACAACACGAGTACATGTAAGTGACAAACAACACAATTTACATATTGTACGTACTTGCAGATGTATACTGCAGAAAAGAGATAACCACTGCCACGAATTTCATCACCTCCAGCACTCGTCGTAATATGTTTCCTTCTATAGAGGGATGAAAGAGTATTTCAGATTATGCTTCAAAGTTACAAGAATGCGTATCAATAAAGAATATGTATACTATACTCTGAAAAGTTCTGGCGATTTAAAAATGCGAACAGCATTGGGAATTTGTCACTGACATTCTCGAGCTTCAGTCTGTTTTATCAGATGGCAGTCTCATTAGAGTACACATAAGGAAGAGCTGACAAGTTTTGTAAAGCTGTATTCGTAAGATGATTTCGAACATTACATAGTATTAGCATCACATTTTACTTCGTTTTATTCCAAATCGGGTCGCAGAGCGATCGTGAGATGTGTGTTCGCCTTAATATATCTCAACAACCAACTTAATTTACTACCTTATGGCGTAAAATATGAGAAGATAGGGATGCGCACAAACATAACCGGGGAACGTCGTCAAACAACTCAGATGAACAGAAGAAAGTAACTGCACGATCTAGAACTGAACGTCCGGGGGAAAACATAGGCGGTGTCAGCAGTCCAGGGTTGTTTTGGTCGAGGGTAAACATGGTAAAGAAGAATAAAAATCGATGTTCTCCAGACGGTACTGCTATCCGTGCTTATGATTTGCTTTTAATGTTCAACCATGCATGGTTCAACTTAGTTCTTTTCTGAGGAACAAGATATTCTTAAAGAAATCAAAAGGTTGTTTCGTGTTTACATGGACCCTATCACTATATATATACTTTCCTTTCCAATTTTATCATTCTACTTCCTTTCTTCATCTTTATTCTTATTTTTTCACCAAGTAAAAATCATGGGAGGTGAGGGGTGGACTTTGATAAAGTCAATCTCAAACGATGAAAAATTGCGTAGTAACCGAAAGCAACAACAACAAAAAAACCCCGGCGTTTCCAGTCAGAAAGGCGTATTTCTCACTTTGATTTTCATTTCTTTTACAGGCGCAATTTATTGACATCAGATTTTAACTCGAAAAAGCTACTAAAATTGATACCCCAATAAAAGTAATACAATTATGTTTATAAAGCAAAATATGCCTACATAGTTGGTAAAAACAGTGAAAATACATTGTAAACTGATTATTCATATCTTTCGATGATAGTTATTTTGCTTCTAAGCAAACGAACAAGGATTATGGGGTTCTATGATCCACTCTTATGGCAAAAATTTAAGAGATATATGTGTTGGTTTAGACCAAACTTTATGAAATGGAATCTTGAATTTCAGTGTAAATTCATGACATCTCCTTGATTTTCCCTTGAATTATTCATGAAATCCTCAGAAACTCTTGGAAGCTCCTAAAAATAAAAAGAAACGCACGACAAGTAACCTACTAAAGGACTGACACACAAATTCGAAACTCATGTCATTGCATGTAGCACATTAGCATTTTTTTCGTAACCATCTTTCTTGTGTTCTAAAAATTATGGTAAAGTTAAAGGGAGAATTTTTACTTAATTTCTGACATTGATGCATGAAAGGCGGGATTCTATCGACATTACTTTTATGTTCGGAAGACGGTTTAATACCTGAGACAGTGGCGGACCGTGACCCGGAGGAGACAAAGCATTGGAGGGGCACAGCATTGTTCAAAGAATACAGTGCCCTTCCAATCATTTGTCTCCTTCGGGTCACGCTCCGCCACTGACCTGAGATGAGATTAACGAAAGTTTAGTGCAATCCGATCAAGACTAAGGCGATCAGTATCAGTGAATTGTGTTCTTTTCAGCCCTTTACCATGAAAATAAGACGCTAGTGTCCAACCATTTCCTTACGCATTGGAAAGGGGGCAGGCCACAATCTTATTTCCGAAGTCAAGTTTGACTCGGAATGTCGGAAGCTGCATGGGAGCCAACTCTACTTCAACTCCTTTCTGACTCCTTTCTGACTGGGAATTATGCGATTGTTCAACTGATGCTACACCATTCCAATTCGAAATGATTCGTAATTTCACTCATTTTCGAAAGAGTTTACTTTCAGCTGAATGGCACAATGCCAAATCAAATTTGACTGTATAGAAATAAGAGCGTAAAAGGAACATTCAGTTGTCTCCTAGAGCGCTCATCAATATTCACCAATGACTGCATGAAGTATACGATTCGGAATATTTTTTGTTTGTTTATTTCTAAAAATATCTTCTGAATATGAACAAAAATGATATCAATAACCAGTGAGAGGAAAGTTGACAAATGAAACATTCGTTTTCTTTCTCCAACTTTCGATCTTTGTTTTAACTTGATATATCCTGTCCTTTACATGCAGTAAATGCAGAAAGGCCAGATTGTTTACAGAAGGGCCTATTTTAGGCAGAAGGGCCCATTTATCGACCACTGTACAATAAGATATTTTCTATAAAGGTTTATTTAACTTTAAATAGGTTTGGTTTTAATAGAACGACGTCTCGTAATTGTTTCCCGATGATCTCGCCGCTTACCGAGCGGCGAATGCTTACGAAACGCAGTGAATTTCATATTTCGCAAAGGTTCGTAGAAGGTTGCAAAAGGGTCGCAAAGTTTGCAAGAAAGTTCGTATAAGCATCTATCAGTTTTCATGGTTCCCGCAGTTTTCTCATTGCAAAGAAATTTTAGATCTGTTAAAAAATTGAGAATCTATATCTGCAAACGATTACTAGCGTTCCAAAACAGTGGAAGTGCTGTGGTGTAGCGATTCTGACTCTCGCCTTGTAATCAGAGGGTCGTGTCTTCGAATCCCACCATGGCCTAGCGCCCTTTGGCAAGGCGTCAATCCACGTTGCCACTCTCATCCAAGTGCTAATTGGGTACCAGAAGGAAACAACCGTCATTGTGATTGGTTTAGCAAGTGTACGCCTAACAGGCTGCTTGAAATGCTATGAATCCAGTGACCGGGTAATAATAGTTGTGAAGCGAAATTGAACAGTCGTATAGATTGATAAAGCGCTATATAAAATGCCAAATATTATCAAAACAGTCATAAGCAAGTTTAAACGGTTGTAAGACGATATCGCAAAAAATATATTTTATTCGCCAATGATAGCGACAATATGCACACATGTTTCTTGTATACAGATAGGCCGATCTGATTAAAAATTTGCGTTGAACGTTTCCAAACATATTTTCCTTTTTAAGGCAATTTGAAAATGAATTTCTTACCGCAAAAAAAAAACATTCGTAAGAGGTTGCAGCAGCTGCTATTCTTCTAAAGAAAAGTTAGCGAATCAATATTCACAACTTTCATTCAGTGGGATATACCGTTACACAGATTCAATTACTTTACATCATTCAATCAATACCTTCATACCAAATGATTGACAAGAAATGTTGCTAGCAAGTCAAGGTATATGTATGTAAACTTCGCATTAACTTTAGTGTGTCTCTATTAAGGCAGGAAATAAACTCGTCGTTTGTGCACTTACTATGCTTACCGTTTTTTTTTTTTGATTTCCGGAATAATATTGGCTTATGATTAACTTAAAGAATGATGATTAAGTAAATAATTTAGCCTACCAATTCTGCGTAAATTATTCCGAAATCAGAGATACTCTCATAAAATGTGAGCTTTTGATATACACTCTTTGTGAATGGCTCCCCATGTGACAATACGGGAAGGCTCTCGTGTTTGAAAAAAACTTAAAGAATGATGATAATAATTTACCAATAAATAAATAATTTACCAATAAAAAATTCCGTGTAAATTATTCCAAATTCAGAGATACTTTCATAAAATATGAGCTTTTTATATACTCTTTTGTGGATGGCTCCCCATGTGATAATACGTGTTCGAGAAAAAGACCAAGTACTTTTAAGCTGTGCAAATGTTTGTAGTGGACCTCTTGATACAGTTTTACTTTTACGTGTTTATTTTAGGCAGTTCGATTGTGAGTTTACTTACCCATAGCTGCAATGGACCTGGTCCGTATATTGGCCCGTCTAGATCCAGAATATGGCTTTATTATAGATCCTACACAGTAACTTGGTTTGGGTCGTTCGGACACTGGCATCCGCTCAGGAGAAAGCTTTGGGAAGCTAAGTAAACCACTTCTGGCTGCTGTTTCTCTCAAAGAAACTTTTACTTATACCCTATATACAGGTTAAATGCTATTAAAGCAAGCAAGAACGCCGTGAAGTCCTTTTGTTATTTTCAAGGCTTTCTTACGTAAATCAGTGAGACGTAACGGGTTCCCGATCTTCTTCAAGCCCCGCCGCTTTTTGTACGTTTAAGATAATGTATGGAAGAGGCTAGCTGCGCTGGAAGAAATATATACATGTTTAACGGTAACCACACTTTAATGTCTCTTCCTGAGAACAATGACTTTGACAAATACAAAACATTCTCATTTATAAATAAAAGTATATATTATTGGCATTTAAATGGTGCCTTCATGTTTCTTGTTTTTCTTATAAGAGAGAGGGAGGGGGTGGGGGAGAGATTTGATAATTAATGCAAATAGCTTGTGGCAACTCTCTTGTAAATGGTCAATAGTGAAACAAATGAAAATGAGAGAATAACAGATGTGAGAAGAAAACCTATTAGTCCAGTCAATATAGGGTTTGACCCACCACTAATTGCAACACTTGATATTCCACTGTAGTGCTTTCCAGGAAGGTCCCCTGAACAACATATTAAAAGTCCCCAAAAAACCAAGGTGTGGAAATTTATGAAATTTGCATATTATGCAAATTAGCCATAAAAAGTTAGAAAAATAAGGAAAATAGTCCAAAAATTACAAATTAAGTGTCCAAAACAAATTTATTTGAGCGGAAATTTATGATAAATAACTTTATTTAATGTTTTTAATCAAAAATGCAAACAAATCTACCTCATTTGCATAATATGCAAATAAGCATCCATATATGGAAAAAAATGTCAAGATATTGTGATTTTTCTCTCATTGACTGCTTGAAAATTTGAATAATGTTGAAATTACTATGCTGCTATCACTAAGGACGTTGAAAACATTAATATTAAGCTCAGTGTCTGTAGTGTCATTTGCATATTATGCAAATAAGTATCTAACATGTAATAAATATTCAAGAAAACACACTGGTGACATATTCCTCAAACATTGCAAGTAGATTATCTATTGAAATTGGAATATGGAAATGCCTTACAGGAAACTAATACCATATTAAAAGTCATTAAATAGACAATCATATGAAAATCACAAAATTTGCATTTTATGCAAATTAGCCATAATAATTTGCAAATGAGGAAAATAATCAAAAATTTGGAAATCAAGTGCGGAAAACAATATACATTGAACGGAAGCTCATGGTAATCTTTACAAATTCAATAATTCTTCAAATAAAAAAATTGTAAATAAATCTACATCATTTGCATATATAATTATGAGCATCCCTGTATGAAAAAACCCCCAGAAATTTTGATTTTTCTCACACAAACAGTTAAACCCCCATTCAACAGAGAACAAGACCTCTGAAAGACTGCTATAAGACGATAAAACTTGCTTGATCTTTCAAGGGTCTTTCAATGAACTTTCAAAGATCTCCGATGTCTTTCACGATTCATGATAGATCTTTCAATGGTCTTTATGTTCCTCGTGAGTCCCAAAACTTTTGAAACGCCAAAACAGTCTTTCAGTGGTCTTACAGTAAAAGAGATCATTGAAATATCATCGAAAGATAAATGAAAGATCAGTGAAAGATCAGGCAAAGTCTATGGAAAGAATTCTGAAAGATCACTTAAAGCATAAACATCTCTGAAAGACCATTGAAAGATCTCTATAGGACAGGTGTCTTTCAGAGTTCTTTGAGGGGTCTTTCTGAGTCATTCCACAACAGAGATGACAAATTTCAGTGATATTGGAGACTGCTGTATAAATTAAGACCTTGCCAATTTTTGGTCTTTGAAAGGTCCTTCTAAGGTCTCCCCTCTGTGGATCTATATCTGAAGTGGAATGTACATGTTATGCAAATAAGCATCCGGCATGTTATAAATAATAAAGGAAACTTGTGATATTTTCCTCTAAAATTCCACGTAGATTATGTGTAACCTTGATGACCTTGCTTGGTTGATATTGACTTTTTTCATGAGCAGTTACAACCGGAGCAGATACCCCACTCATGTTGTGCAATGATGAGTCAGTTCTACATGGGTCCCACTGTTTGAATGCTTGAATGCTTCATCCAAGTCTTGCTCTCTCCTTGACTTGGTAGAGTCTTTGCATTTTTTGCTAGTATAGTCCACGCTAGCATTCTCCTTGATTGCCAAGTGATCAGCACAAGATGTCACACCCAGTACAAATAAAAGCTTGTTAGCTTCGAATATCTGGTTTCCCTTGTAGCACACCACTTGTGGTGGTGAATATGAGTACTTGCTCGAATCACGAGATCTCTGGGCATGGTTTATAAGAGTACCAATGAGCATTTGCCCATACGAGCAACATGAAAGCCATTCATAAAGTCATGATAAAGGATTAAAGTGTATATAGACATCTTTCCCAGATACAGGAATCATGATTAGACGTTCTTGCTGAATCCAGTTGCTGCTTCAGGATGAAGCATCCATTTTCTGTTCTTTCCTCTTTGACGAATGTCTTAAGAATGGCAACTATCTCCAAATATTGTAGCTGTATTTTCTAAGCAAATCGTATGCAAATAATATCAATTTCCTGATATTTATGGCAAATGGAAATTCCTCAGTGAGACAATGAACAACCAAGTAGACGTTAACAGATGAAGGACTAAACCAGATGATTGCCTTTCCAACAAGAGGGCACAACATAACGAAAAACCCTTAACATCCCCATCAAATACCATCCAACAATGATTAAACAGTGTGTACCCATTCCAGGATTTGTTTGCCACTTTGTGTTACTCATTGCTATACTGTGAGTATACAGAGGAATAAACCTGTCAGAAATTATGGTACGACTGAGGATGTTAGTCTGGAGGAATGCTGACATTCATAGTGTCATGCACATGTACTTTGGACAATCATACAACTCTCTGTACTGAAATCCGACAAGTCGAGCATAGGAGATTGAATGTTAATCAAGAGGACTTTGGCAAGAACCAAACCATTACCCATGTCTTCTTCCGACACAAGATGCCTCAATTTAATAGACGCTGGACATAAGTTGTGTCGGAAGAAGAGTTTTATAGGAAGGCTTGCGCATGTTGAGCTCCTAAAGCAGCTGGTGAAGCTCAGAATTGCTACACTAGGACCATAGAATGGTTTTAGACAAGCCTGTAATACACCATTTGTTGACCGGATTGGCAATGATCCAGGCTGTAACAACTAGCATGTTGAAAGCCCTTAATATCATGTTATCATGCTATGACTACATTGGAAGACAACTGATTATTAGTCTTAGTATTTACCACTGATCATGATGATGATGACGCTGCTCTGCAAGTCCTGGAACCCTGTTCTGACCCAGACATGGCCAGAAAACATATTTTTTAGTCAAGCGGGTGTAGCCAAACTACTGAAGAAATTGTTAAAGAAACCAACCTGCATGAAGCTACTAGGCCAGATGGAATCTCTGCTACACTTCTTAATGAGACTACTCATCAGATCTCACCTGCCATAAGTTTGCTTTTCTTGGCCTTCCTTCTGTCGTTCCCATCCATATAAGAAACGGACGTCAGCTCTAACAAACTACTCACCAATTTCAAATACTGTGCTTTGTTCTTGCCAATCCCATCATCTTGTCAGACTAACAACATGGCTTTAGGACGTGAAGAACACATTTGCAGTATTTTACCTTAAATACAAATTACATTAGGATAAATATGCATGCTTAGTGATAGCAGCATATTGATTTGAACAACAGTCAATGTGAGAAAATCAAATTTTCTTGACATTTTCCATATATGGATACTGATTTGCATAATATGCAAATGAGGCAGATTGGCTAGCTTTTTAAAATAAAAACACTGTACTTATTTATTCATCGTGAAAGTTTGTTCAAATTGCTTGCTTTTGACATTTAATTTATAATCTTTGTGTTATTTTCCCTATCTGCTATTTTTAATGGCTAATTTGCATAATATGCAAATTAATTTTCAGGCATTGTGATGAATTGTAGTGATAGTAGCAAGTGTCCAAAACAAAAAAAAACAAAAAATGTCTACATAAATGAAATGTTTTCGAGCAGTCTATATGAGAACAAGCACAATATCTTGACATTTTTTCCATACAAGGATGCTTATTTGCATAATATGCAAATTAGGTAGATTCGCTGGCGCATTTTAATAAAAACATTGAATACAGTTATTTATCATTACTTTTCGCTCAAATTAAATTGTTTTGGACACTTAATTTGTAATTTTTGGACTATTTTCCTTATTTTTCTAAATTTTTATGGCTAATTTGCATAATATGCAAATTTCATAAATTTCCACTGCTTGGATTTTTGGGGACTTTTAGTATGTTGTTAAGGGGACCTTGATGGAAAGCATTGCAGTGGAAAATCAAGTGTTGTAATTAGTGCCGGGTCACCCCCCCCCCTATTCTGGCTAGATTGACTGGACTATATTTTTTCAATGCAAATTAATTCGGCATGTTAAAAGATAAGAAGATCGGTTGCCCCGTTACGTCTCACTGATTTAAGTGAGTGGGAAAGCGTAAAAATATAACAAGGGGACTTCACGGCGCTCTTGAGTACGTCAATTGCTTATTATCTGTAAAGGGTAACATGATGATCATGTTAAATCTGTGTGATCTACATGATCTATGAGGGTAGTCAGAAGTGGTTTATTGAGTTTCCCTGAGCGTTTGCAGCTATGAAAACTGTTTACGAACTTCTTGAAACCTTAACCATCCTTTTGGAACCCTCTGCTGGCACCCTAGCGAAATAAAAAAAAATCTCTACGTTCGAACGCATTCGCCGCTTGATTTGATAGTTAATTTTCATTTGGTCGAATATACTTCATCCAATTACCAACTCGTCTACTATCATTTTGTCTACCATCAGTTCGTCCACTATCCACATGGTCTAATTGTCATTTCGTCTTCTAACCAGTTGGTCCAAATAGCCATTTAGTTCATTTAAAATGACTTGGGTATCGGACTTCGTGTAAATTTGGCGAATGAAAGAAAATAAAATGGATATTAGACCGACTGATTATGAGACGAAGTGGTGATTGAACGAATGGTCATTATATGGACGGAATGCCATATTAGACTAAATGATATTGAGTGGACGAGTTGGCACCAGACGAATTGGCAATTAACCGGTCAGATTACCCCACAGCGGCGAGGTCATCTGAATAAACAAGACGTCGTTCTATTCAAATTAAACCCAGTAACTTTTTATGATAAACCTCTATAGAAACCATCCTGTTCAACCGGGGGTCGATAAATGGCATCTATTCGAGATTTGTCTACAATAGGCCATTTTGTAAACAATCTGGCCTTTCTGCATTCATAAGGACAGGGGTAGATATCAACGTCATGTTTCTATTTTTTCTTACTGAATGTATTAAGTTAAAAACAAAAACTGGAAAGATGGCGAAATAAATCGAATGTTTATTGTCAATCCTCCTCTCTTATTTTCTATATTCTTCATTTTATATTCAAAATTCATGTTTGGACAAAAATATTCCAAAGCCTCTATTATTTTGTTCACTAGGTACTTCACAGTCATGGACCTATATACTCTGTCACAGTATAGTAGGTCAATGAGTCAATGATTACATACAGTAACTGGTGAATTAATCATGGCTCTTTCACCTAATTTCAGTTTGGCTTCATCATAGCATAGTTAAAAAAAACACACAAAAAAACGTGAATTACAGCTAAAATCAGATTGAATTTCCTTGCCAAATCGATTAAAAGTGAAAGGGAAATGTACTGATGAGAAATGTTTCGCAGGGTAAGCTTGTTTCCACCCTTGCCCCTTGACACAGTGTGAAAGCGAGCATTTCTGCGCAAACAGATTTCTGCGAGCTTTACAAGAATGGACAGTGCTCACTCAAGTTTATATACCATTCCGTCAAAACTTTTACTTTCATTGGATAGATGAGACCCAAACACAGGAATATATGGAAAAAAATTACCCACACGATAGTTACGCATTTAAGAGTATATTGTAAGGGAGCATAGTACAGTAAGTATGTTTCAGAATATGTTCAAATATTTACCAAATTTGTTCAAACACACTAAGAAATAAAGGTTCAAAATTGAACCCCGAAAGGTTGATGCAAAATCAGCGCCCTATGGGTTCCAAAATTGAACCCCTGATTTGGGGTTCAAAAATTGAACCCTGCGGTTGTGGTTCATTTTTGCAACCTGCGGGTTCAAAACTTCACCCTAAATTTTAAAATGAACCCCTCGGAGTTCAATTTTGAACCTTTATTTCTTAGTGTGTACAGAGAATGGAGTGTCCATTCATACTGGTTCATTCTACTATATACAAATATGAAAGAAGAATGAAAATTATGTCATTTTGTGTATAAAAAATATCCTGTCAATTACGAGAACAGCAACCGAACGATATCTAATTAGAGTGGCAACTACAGTGCGTATAAAAAAACGGGACAGATTTGAAAAGTCTATAACATTTTAGTTTCAAATTATTATGTCCATATTTTGGTGTTAATAGATGCTCTAAGGACTTGTCTTTCAAATGATATCAAAAAATTTAGTTTCGTTCATGCTTGAGCGAACACGGGACTTTTTGTTGGGGGTTCAAAAAGAGGCTTGCGCCAGAATTGCATAATATAAGTAATATGATGTTCGGACTTCTTCTTAACCTTTTCATTATCTTTGCCATAATTTTCAAATATGCGGTCAAAATTCATTTTCAGATCTATTTATTTGCTTGAATTGTTGTTATTTCTTTTTGATATGCTCTCTGTTAGCTTTGAATATTCCTTCTTCAAGCTAAATTTTTTTTTTCAACCGAATTATGGGAGAGCATGGATTTTTTCAAATCCTTTCATTATGTGCTACAAAGGTTATGGTGCCTTTTGAACAAAGCCACACAGATGGGCGGGCGCTAGGGTTGCTCCCGCCCCCCCCCTCAATTAAAAAAATCATGACCAAGAAAAAAAGTGGACAGGAAATAAGGAAAGATAGAAAGTAAAATATGATATCATTTTCTGAATATTATGTCAAAATCTATCACAAAATTTGATATTGTAATTAAAAAAAGTGGGAATATTTGCGTGCTCACTTCGCTCGCTCACAACTTTTTAATACATTTTACCCGATCTGCCATATCTAGCTCCCTCAAAATTGACAATCCTGTGTCAAGCAATTAAACTTGGTCAAGGAATTAATGACCCCTTGAAAAATATATTCATGTCTTTTAAAGGTACATTACATTATTTGTTTCACATAATAAAACGATTTGAATAATCACAAGTTTTCCCAATTAATAATTCAAATCTTCTTGCGTGGGTTGACAAAAAAATCTTCTTTTCTCAGTTACTTATGAAGGAAAATTAAAAGGTAAGAGAAGTTTAAATGAAAAAACAAAATAATTCAATTAAATAAATAACTTTGTAAATGAAATTTTACAGCATAATTCGAAAATTGTGGCACAGATAATGAAAAGGTCAAGAGGAAATCTCCTGATTAGCAAGAAGTCTGATCATTGTATTACACATATTCTGCAATTCTGGTGCAAGCTTCTTTTTGAACCCCCAACAAAAACGTCCCGTGTTCGCTCAAGCATGAATAAATTTTTTTTTTAATTGCATTTCAAAGATAAGACTTTAGAGCATCTATTAACAGCAAAATATAGACATCATCATTTGAAAAAAAAAATTATAGACTTTTCAAATCAGTCCCGTTTTTTTATACGCACTGTATAGAGATCTCGATTGCAGGTTGAAAAACACATCAACGCCAGAAATTCTAATTGTGTACATTCTGTATGTGTATAATACTAGAATCAATTTTTATTTCAAATTATTGAGTAATGTCCCCTGAATAAATAGTGCATAACTCATGCATCACTAACGAGGTGTCGCTAAATATTTGGTACCTGCAATGGTATATGAATCGAGGAATAGTTGTAGTAAATATATTTAGTGACAGCATTAGTTTTGGAACAATGTATTCGAAGCAATTATTGAAAGTTGTGAAAGCGGCATAATTCGATATCGTCAGACAGTAGTAAAGTTATGAGCACATTATATATTTTCCCTACAAGCTGATAGAGAATGTTAGATTTTTTCCATTTCATTCACTCGCTTTGCATTTACGTTAGCGCAGATCATCTTTGTGATGTCAAATGCCTTTAGATTTTCCTGCTTTTGATGTTGGTGGAATTGTTTCACTCACCTTTTTATTTCATTTTAGAAACCGCCCTGTTAAAATTAACAATGGTCAGTATCCATCGATGTGTCATTTCAAGCATTTTACCCAATTCAATTCATATACTTCAATCACAATAAAAATAAACATATTACATAAGCATTACAACAAGCATTAAATGAACACCATAACATATTTAACTAAACTAAACACAAACACATTTATTGTGAATGGGGACAGTTACAGAAGAACAGGTCTTATTGGTTATCTGTCCCTGGGAAATAAAATAGATAAAGGTTTAACCAAAAACAAAATAACAACAACAACAACAACCCCAAAACATAAGGGGGCACGAAAAATACAAACCTGAGTTTCAAGTTTTAGTTATTTTACAGTAAAAAAGATATAAATTTTGTCCTCATTTTAAAGCATTGTAGTGGAGGACCTGCTCGAATAGGACGGGGAAGAGATTGCCGCAGACCGTATAGGGCCTTGACAAAAATTGACTGTTTGGATATATATATATATACGCGTTCTTAACTTGGGAACATGGAAGTTAGCGAAGTTTCTGGAGCGAGTTCTTAAAGGACAAGTCCACCCAACAAAAACTTGATTTGAATAAAAAGAGCAAAATTCAACAAGCATAACTCTGAAAATTCCATCAAAATCGGATGTAAAATAAGAAAGTTATGGCATTTTAAAGTTTCGCTTTATTTCACAAAGCAGTTATAAGCACATCTCGGTCGGTATGCAAATGAGGGAACTGATGACATCACTCACTCACTCACTATTTCTTTTGTATTTCATTATATGAAATATGACATTTGATTTTCTCGTCATTGTCATGTGAAATGAAGTTTCATTCCTCCCTGAACACGTGGAATTCCATTATTTTAACATTTTGTGCTTCAGGCAAGGAGGTCCTAATCATCAAATTCGTAAAAACTGAAATATTGTATAATTCAAACAATAAAAAACAAAAGAAATAGTGAGTGAGTGACATCATCGACTCTCTCATTTGGATGTAACTGGCTCGTTCATATAACTATTTTGTTAAAAATAAGCGAAACTTTGAAATGTCATAACTTTCTTATTTTACATCCGATTTTGATGAAATTTTCAGCATTGTGCATGCTTGTCTGATTTTTCTCTATTGATTCAAATCAACATTTTTCTGAGGTGGACTTGACCTTTAATACCTGGCATTCGTTTTTCGAATGTACCAAGTTTGTCAAAGTAGAAATGCAAGAAGGAAAAAAATGTCATGCAAGTTTACAATAAATCTCAATCATGTGATTAAAATGAATATTTACCACAAGGATTATTCATATGAAAATATAAGTAGGCGTACTCACAGAGTAAAATAAACGAAGTGCAAAAGCAAGGCACATGATATTTTTGCAAGGAAATAGTCATGTACCCGTTATGAACTTGTTCGTGGTACTCAGTTTACTCGACTGCCCATCTCAATTTTAAATCTACATTTGGGAACAGTTAGGTCCAATGGCTCGTTGGGGTTTGTAAGGGTAATTTACTTCTTATTTTTAAGGATGTATTCCCCCATTTTATTGTTTATGTTTTCTGTTATAAAAGAAAGCCCCTTTTATTTTGAATGATGCTTAAGTTAACAAAATCTGAACTAATATTCAATTATAGACTCACCTAGAAATCGTAAACATGAAAATAACTTGGATGAATGATGTGATGACTAAATCTTTCTAGAGGAGATAACAATTTACCGTACTTGCATTTCGCTTTGTTGTGCATTTAAGTGTTTTTTTTTAATGTAATTATTCTATTATTCAAAGCCACTTTTGATGTGATGAACTTGCCCTTTAATTCGTACTACAGCACGGTTCGTCTGCTTTGTATTCCATGGATGCATTGATCGTATAAAATGTGATTTTTTTTTAATCACATGCGTTCAAGTCATCCTTGTTACAAAAATAATCTTATGAATCTGAAAAAGAACCTTAAAAAAGATTCCATCAGTGCACCAAAACACGAGCTTCCTTTCTTGCCTTGCTTAATTTTCAAGGATGCAAAATTAAATTGATTTTTCTGATTGTGTACCAAGAAGGATACATCTGATGAAGACAATCTCGAAGCTCTTTCAAATTTCAAAAACAAAGACTGAAGATCGATAAAAAGAAAATTGTGTCGGAAGAATATTGTCGGGGGCAGTTTAATATGAGACGGGTCAACACCCGTGCAGGATAGAACACAGTGCACGTGCCAGTGTTCACGGTGTGTTCAAGGGCCATAATTTTCACATATATACAGGGGCGGATCCAGCCTTTGCCAATAGGGGAGGGGGGGGGCAGCGGATTTTTTCAGCCATATTTTCCCAGATCGGCCGCTCGAAGATGATTTTTTTTTGAAGGGGTAGTCCTTATAGTCACTTCTTATCTTTATTAAATCAACATAAATATATAATGTCATGATTATTATTTTCATAATGCGAGAGCGAAGCGCGAGCTAGTTTTTTTGGGGAAATCTTATTATTTCCTATAATTTGAACATTCTTGGCAATGTTTGTTATCCTGAAAAAGATGTGTATGCAACTAAATAATTACTACAAACGCGAAGCGCGAGCAGAAATGAACTGATGGAAAAGGTACCTGTTAAAGACTGCATGCAGTTAGCCATGAAGACGTTGAAAATTTCAACAATCAAATTATGCGAGCGCGAAGCGGGCTGAAAATTTGACATTTCTACAAAAAGAATGGAAAATTTCAATCAATTTTTGTAAAAGTTAACATGATAGCTATATAACTAAACAATTGATGCGAGCACGAAGCGCGCGTGGAAAAAAAATCAAGATTTAGAGCTTAAAACGGGATCTATTCATGTTTTGTAAATCATGAAAAGAACGAGTAATAGCATGAATAGGGGATCTTCCTATATTAATAATGCGAGCACAAAACGCGAACAGAAAATGTTTTATATTGTTATCTGAAGCTGGATAATGATTTAAACAGAGAACAAGTTGAGTATCTGAATAAACATGCGCGCGCGTGTTTCATATTTAGACCTGACAAATAGCAAAATAAAATTGAAATATATTCGTGAAGGTTTGAGGAAAATCCATCAAAGAACAAATTAAAAAAATATGGGTTTCTTTTTTGTTTGTGATGTCATATGCGAGCAGCTACCTCATCATATTGTGTGGTAAAAAATAAATCGCAAAATCGTAAAAAAAGATGAAAATGTATTTAACTGACCTTCAGTATAAAATCAACAAATATTTCACACCCGCTCCTATAAAGAAAGTGTTTTAGTCGTCATGAACTAAGTTGAAATTTATGGATATATCATTAGGCAGCTGTCCGTAATTGACGTCGCAAATAAAAAAAACTTAGAATTCTAATAACTTTCTTAACTTTTATTCTTTTTTTACAGATTTTTTTTTTTTGGGGGGGAAGGGGGTAGATAATGTCCAAGTGCCATATTATATAAATAGTGTACAATCTATTGTACAATATACTGGATTATATGTACGACAAATATAAAATTATCCCGAGTGCAGGTTTATTTCACCGAGGCCGAAGGCCGAGGTGAAATAGGCTTGCACGAGGGATAATTTTATATTTGGAGTTCATATAGTCCAGTAATATTGTATGATAGAACGTTCATTATTTATTATAGTAAATAGATCCCTTAATCTAAACCCCCCATCATGGATTTTGCCATCCAAAAATCGAAAGTTATATTGTACATATGTACAATATAACTTTTTGAAGGGAGGTCACGTGGTACAAATCCAGCCAATCACAGCTCGTATTTTACTACCACTATTTACTATAATGGATTATCCCAGCATGTCAAATCACAGACTGTATGGTTTAGAATCATGTAACTGTGATCGTTAGTTTTTAAAAGGATTTGACCAACCCCCAAAATATAATAATGGAATTGATTAACAGAAAGGGGAATGAATTAAAACAGAAAAATAAAAATTTGAGGGGGCACCCGGGTTCGAACCGGGGACCTCTCGATCTGCAGTCGAATGCTCTACCACTGAGCCATACCCCCTTCGACATTATGGCGGGAAGAATTTAACAATATATTATTTGTATTGTAACACCTTAGCAATCGTTGTAACAAGCATTCAGGATAGTTTTTAAATGTTATATTCTACTTACGGTTTTTATGCCCAAACTTATAATTATTAAAACATTAAAAAAATCTTATTACGTGATTTTACCGTGTTTTACATCCAAATGATTACAATTTTTCCAAGGCTTATTAAGAAAACGGCTGCTTAGATGGTGAACAAACCTAGCAGCACTGACATGTCAGCTCAGCTGAACTGCCGATAAAACAACAAGGCCGGACGTATAAGCGCAGGGTACGGGTAGAAGAACGCGTTCGGTATCGAAATTCGACGGAAAATATTTAAAGATGGTTGATGTTAGAGACATTTTAGAGTGGGATATTGATTCAGAAAGACTCCCTACAACTTCCCACGGAGAAACTGGTCAAAATGTGAGGAAAAGCGGAATAATTGGAGAGCAGAAAAAACAGGTAAGACTCACGAGAAGACGGATGCTCAGCCCAGGATCAGGACGGTTCCCCATCAGGACTGGACATAGCCAGGCCCGGTGGTGTCCCGGTCCCGACCGGGCCTAGTTGGTCCGCAGCTCAGCGCTGGATCTGGAACGAACAGTGGCAGTGCCAGCCAGCATGGCCAGTGGCCTGTTACTGTTGCTTGACTTTAACTTAATGACTAAAGGCCTGGTCACACCGCCCGAGCGTCGTTGGAGCGGTCGTGGAGCGGTAGGGAAAGGGGTCAAATTTCGCTTTCAAAATTGTGGAAAAAAATCGAAAACATAAAAAAAAAAATAGAAAACGGTAGCGAGCGGTGATGATTTTTTTATCTCCGCTCCATGACCGCTCCAACAGAGCTCGGGCAGTGCACTCATTCAATGAACAAGGTTATAAACCTTGTTCTCAGTTATATCTCCATGTGTGGCAAAATAAGGGTGGCAATGTTTGGCTTATTTTCTCTTTTTCTTTGGGGCAAATGCTTAATGTTTTTACACCGACAGTTTTCATTTAATACACCTATTATTCATACAACTTTGCTCTTATTTAAATTTGATTCTTGAAATCATTTTTTCTTAATGAAAAATACGGATCAAAAAATGAAAATTGTCTTGCCATATTACTTTCCACCAATAGAGGGAGTACACAAAATATCAAGTTTTTGAGTGCTCTGGTGAATACAAAAATTATTCCTAAGTTACTAATGAAAAATAAAATGCAACTGTATGGAAATTAGTAATTTTGGTCACAAAAGTGATATTTTAATGATTTTTTAAAGTGTGTCCTCTGTACAACATTGGCATACCATAGTCCTACCTGTAGATTCCCCACAGGCAGGGTGGTAGCAGTGAACAAGTGGGGCAGTGTGACCATGCCTTAACGTTAATATAAGGGAACGCTAAGCCTAAAAAGATTAAGAAAAAAAAAGACGGCCAAATCGTGGTTTCAGGAATATCTCGTTGATTTGTAGGCGCTAATTAGCAAGGACTAGCTAGAGGCTTCTAAGTTCTAGAGAGTAATTTAAGATAAGGTTACTCTCCATGCTCTCAATGACAATGAAGCCAGTACATTAGTGTGTACCACTACCAGTACCACCAAAAAACCTTAAAATTAAGTTCTACATGTACTACCACCAAAAAACCTTAAACTTTTGCCCCCGAGATTTCTACTTTCTTTCTAAAAGATCTAGCCCTAAATCATGTACATGGGATACAACTTCATTTCTGACATTTCTACGCTATGGATTTTATTTTTAATTTAAACAAGAATTCATAAAAAAAATGAGAAAAATATGAAAAGACGGAAGAGACTTGCCCAATGTTTTCACCGCTATCTTGTTTTCTATTGTTCTTCCCCAACGTTACGCGACGCAAGCGTCCTGTTTTCTATTGTTCTTCACCCACAATACGGACGCTTGCGTCACGTAACGTTGGGGAAGAACAATAGATAACAAGATGGCGGCGTAAACATCGGGCAAGTCTCTTCCGTCTTTTCATGATATTTCTCTCATTCTTTTGATGAATTCTTGTTTAAAAATAAAATCCATAGCGTAGAAATGTCGGAAATGAAGTTCCATGTACATGATTTAGGCTAGATCTTTTAGAATGAAAGTAGAAATCTCGGGGGCGATATTTTCAGGTTTTTTGGTGGTACACATAAATGAATAGAAGAAAGGAAGACCTGGCTTCGTTGAGAGTAACCATGTAACTTTACGTTAGTAAATGATTTTCACTCTCTAGAAGCCTCCTGGCTAGGCGCTAATGCAGTTTTGCACCGGCCGATAATACCAGCACACCTCGTCACCAATACTTGTTCCCAAATGTCATGACAAGTCTCTCAGTCTCTGTCACATTTCGATGTCAATATATCCACCACTTTTCAAAATATCGTGATCGGGAATGGCTGTATTTCGGCTTCGATCTCAACCTCATTGATCTACATGGCGTAGACATTGCTTCGCGGATCACTTGGATTCACTGTGCACCGTAATAATGTCGATATTAACTGAAGTTGGCAACCAAATCGTGCGAACATGTGGCAAACAAATTGCCAGCATGCCGCATGCGAATCTATGTTCACATGATTTGGTTGCTAACTTCAGAAGTTCAGTTCATATCAACATTACGGTGCACGGCGAATCCAAGCGATCCGCGAAGCGATGTCTACGCGCCAAGTAGATCAACGACGTTGTGATCGAATCCGAAATACAGCCAATCCCTATCACGATATTTTGAAAAGTGGTGGATATAAATAAAAATATAAATCGCTGCTGTATGAAGTGAATGGTGGTTCCCAATATCACAATAATGCTGTAAAGACATGATAGGAACACGCCCCCTCAAATCTCAAGGGTTCAGTAAATGCCGCCGCGCACAAGCACAGAAAATCAAGCTGTAGTACGTGGTTCTGACAATTTCACATTCCTAGTACTCTTCAAAAGAGGTAGCCCAGCAGACATGTTGTCAGGTTGAGAACTTACTGGCCAACTCCCAGGTTTTAATGAGTTATAGCCTTGTTGCATTCTTGGTTACATTCCATGCAAATTATTTAAGGCATTTCAATATTCATGTAAATGTTAATCAATAGAACAAAGTATAACTGAATACTCAAATATACAAACAAAGGATATATAATGACTATCAAAACTATATGCAAATTATTATCTAAGCTTGAGTGCATCAACTTAACATTTTAATCAATCAAAAGGAGAGAGGTGGAAGGAGGAGAGTGAGTGAAAGAGGAGTGAATAAAGCTGTATGAAGGATGGTGGAGTGATTTAATAAAAAAGAACTGCTTGTGTGAGGAGGGTACAGCAGTTAATGTGTAAAAGAGCTGTACAGAGTTAAAATGAAGAGGGTGAATATAAATGAGGGATGTTCTATTAGAAAAAAGGGATGATTCCTGAATAAGAGTGGAAAGAAATAAAAGTACAAAATCAATCCCTACAAAGCCATACGATACCTTAGAGTTAGACAGCTGGCAGCCGTCTCATCTGTTTTTAGGAGTTTTTCTATAAATTTCTAACATTTCAATTTTTTACAAATTCTCCTTGTACTCATAGAATTTACGGCTTGCGATCGTGCAGCCACCATAAGGGGGTTAACAATGCAAAATCCCCCCAACAGGGCTCACTTATTTTTTCTTTGATAAAAATGTGTATAAAAAGAACTGGACCAAAATCAAGATTATTTTTCCATTTTGGCCTGAAATGCACCAAAATGGGGAAAAAACAGTAACTTACTTTGGCTGTCCCGCAACTCTCACTCCCTGGTTTATCCGATCTTAACACATAAGCATATGGCCATTGAGTCCCTGTACAGATCAAGTTAAGAATTTCAGTCTCTGTATGAAATTGGTGAGTGGAGCCAACTGAGTTCAGTGGAAGAACCAGCGTCGGGAACAACCAATATGACAGAGACCAAAGCTTTTGGTCTATACTAGCCTAAAAACTAGGCCCTAGCCTTGAAGACTTCATGATGATATTTTTTAATATTTTGACATAAAGTGCCCAAATATCGGAAGCATAATTGGACCAAAACAAAAACAGATCATTTAATCAAATGAAAATCATGCTTATTTCCATAGTAAAACGGTTGAATATTATTGTCATAAAAAATAGAATTGAAAAAATTATGGTAAACGAAAATTATTTAATTACTACCAGACAGCACACATTTCCTATTCAATCAGCTGATATATCCAATGTTTTGGATCATGCCATATTTGGAAGGGTGTTGAAATTCCCGCTTTGGGCATTGCAAATTTTGTTGTGATGGATCGAACATCGGAACATGTGCAATCTCTGCGGTGATATTTCTGGCGGAAGTCACTTCCCCCTGACAAGATTTTTGTTGGTCATCGATAGTAATAATGATAATTAATAACGGTATATTTACCCAGGGTAGCCAGTTCAGTTCCGAAAACTGTTCTCCCAGCAGGCCCTGCTATTATTATTACCCAGCTAAGCTAAGCTACCTATTCAGGTGTACACAGTTGTTTGAGGAATTACTGTCTGCCGGTACCCATTTACCTCACCTGGGTCAAGTGCAGCACACTGTGGATGAATTCCTTGCTGAAGGAAATTAAGCCATGGCTGGGATTTGAACCCGTGATCCTCTGTTTCAAAGTCTGGAGACTAATCCACTGGGCCTTGACCTTCCACGACGATCTTTTGGAGCCCATAATTAGCGAGGGTCATAAGAATTTTTGGAAGTCAAAATTATGAATTTTAACCCTGGATGTAACCCCTGGAATATTTTTTTTTAGCAGCAACTTGGATTCTACTGTGTGTGCAGTTCGATAGCAGGTGTGCTCATGTATCTTATGCATGCAAATACCCTGCCAGTGCTGGTCGCTGTAGTTATGGGGAGGGAGTTGAAGTCATTTTCATCCAATATTTGGAACCGGCTGATGTTTGGGGACTATGCCTGAGTCATATCGATTATTTTGAAAACCGGTGTTCGACAGCTCTAATTCGATCGAACATCGATGCATCGAATATTGAAGGCGGGGAAAATGTAGTCTTTTGTTTTTGAGTCGATGCGATGCACTTTGCATATACACTACGCACTGACGGTATGCGCTGGCGTTGGCCAGGTGAGCGTAGCACAAGCAGATGACAGAGCAAAGTTCGTTTGTATTTTCCATGATCACAAAACACACAAAAAAAGGCCGGGGACCAAAGCAGAATTCTTCCCAAAATATCTTCAACAATGATATTTGCAGATGACAACATATAAGTTTAAAATTAAACAATAATAAAGACATGAATCACGCAGAGTCGATCCGAATGATTTTCGGTCAACTAGCATTCGCAGTCCATTCACCAGCCCCGTCCGCAACTCCGTACACTCACTCTGCCGAAACGACAGGCGTGCTTGACGTCAGCGCCACCAAACAAGTGCAATCAACGGAGAGCGCTGTAACTTGCCTGAGATTGTGTAGTTGGATCCAAAATGAGCTCCAAATAAATTTATGGGAATAAATACGTAATTTTCTCTGGATGGTCATTTGAATTGCTATTCAATGCTGATATAACGATTGTGAGGAAAGATTGTGGAATATGAGTTGTGACGATGTTCGAGAATTAATCCTGATAATGACAATCCAGTTTTTTAGACGCAATTGAGCATGCGATCAAAATAAATACGAATGTTTCGAATCGAGCCCTAAATTCATCTACCGTAAATTATTACGATTTAACAAGATTTTATGGTCATACTAAGAATATTGACAATGTCAGCAAAGTATGTTATGTTCATATGGAAGAATTAATACTTGGATTATTTCTGTTGTTATTCCATCTCTGGACGTCTCCTCCAAGCTCCGAGAAAATAAGCACAATGCGCATGCGTGTTCGATGACGTATGACATATTTTCCCATTCATGAAATCAGAGCCCAAAGTTGGGCACAAACTAGCTTCAAATTGATGGGAAAATAAATCAAATGCAATTTTCTCTGTTTTGTCATGTAAGATGTTATTAAATGTATATGGTGATATTACGAACTTGAACAGAGTTTTTGCATGGACATGTAGACAATGTTCGAGAATCAATCCTGACGTGATGATTATTTTTTTTAGACAAGTGCACTAGCTCGACTCAAGAAGTCAAGTCGATCGTCATGAGATGTCCGCCATTGAAAATTGAAACGAAATACAAACGTTTCACATCAAGCTCTAAATTCATATTAATGATTATCATATGCAAATTATTGTTAAATATTACGATTAAATAATATTCTATGGTCATGATATTAATATTGTTCATGAAAGCAAGCTTTATTTTACGTTGATCGCATCAATTTCCGGCCATTTTCTGGTTTGATTAAAGAACAGTACTGCGCATGCACGATCGATGGCCATGACTTCCATTCATGAATTCATCGTGCATAAATTATCTCGGCACGAGCAGACGAGTAAGACTCGAACTATGATCGAAATTAACTTCAAAATAATGGTGAATAGCATCATAATTACTCAATCAATTTCATTTTGGGGGCAATAGAAATCAAGTAAGTAGTAGTAAAGTTGGACATTACTGATATTTTGATGATTGATTGTGTAAACCAAACGAATCGGCCGGCCGACGTATTTTTTTTTTTTCGATGCACCGATTTTGCAAAATCTGCATCGGTGTTCGATGACATCGATCGAACACCGATTTTAAAATCGATTCGACTCAGGCTTATTGGGGACTTTACTCTTTACTCTCATCACGAAGCCTTACCCTCCCCATACATGCCTAAGTGGCACATTTAAGGGCAAGTCCACGAATTCGCGCGCGTTACGTATGGGACATTTCAGAGGCTTTAATGACCTGAAAAATAGTGTTAAATGACTTTGATTAGATTGAATACCCTCATGATGGTAGACATCTAGGAGAAGAATAATTATGCAAAAAATTGTGACATATGACCTTGAACTTGACCTTTTAGAGCGAAAAGATGCGCCGTTACGTATGGGACGCAGAGAAAAGACAATTTTTAATACATTTTTTTCAAGTTGAGAATTCTCTGAAAGTATTTCACTTGACAACTTGAAAGTTAATGTGATAGAAGTCTCAATACTATAGTATATTTATGGCAAGTTTCATGTCATAAGCCAAATCCATCTAATTACAGACTCTAATTAAACAAATTAATGACATGTTACGTATGGGACAGTTACGTATGGGACATTTTGTCCCCATAGAGAACGTGCACAATTTTCCCCATAATTCAAAAAATTGAAATAATTTAATATATGGAAATAACAAAACAGTTTCTTTCTTTTTGAATGTTCTACTGAGACATATTTGATATGACTGAAGGTGAAATTAGCCATTTCAACCTTTTTATTCCTTGTTTTTCATGGTTTTATGAATTTCTTATGTATTTCTATTGTTTTTATTTTTTCATATTTTTCCATTTTCACATTTTTTTTTTGCTTGGATTGTATTCATTAATCAGTATTCATAACAAATCAGTGTTTAAAAACTAAAGAAAAGGTAAATAATCACTTTTTAGAGCACTCTTGAAATTTGTTTTTCTCCATTCACTTTGTACACAAATCTCCCCATTGACATTGTGTGTAAATGTCCCATACGTAACATGTTGTCCCATACGTAACAATTTTTTAATTAACTTTTAATTAAAAAGTAAACTCCATTTTTGAAACTTTTTGTGGTATAACATTTTCATACTTAATAAATTAGAACTTCCCAGAGATGCAACAATACAAGTATTGTATTATGAGAAATAACTTGAAAAAACATCCTCAAAATGTTACGTATGGGACATTCCATCCTTGGACAAGACCTAATTTGCATAATTAATTAGATGACACCACTTTTTTCTGCCAAAAGTAATAAGATGTAAGGGGGTTCATGTCCCACCTATGACTAAATCTCAGAAGTTTTGTTTTCATTTTCTATGAGTTTTTATAATTGTCCCATACGTAACGCCCATTTTACTGATTATGCAAATTAGGTGCCCCAAATTAGCATAAATATGCATATTATCAAATTTTTCTTAATGAAATTTTAAAATTCAACATTTGGGCTTTCTTACCCCACCAAAGATAACTTCTGAAATTAAAGATGAAATTTTGCCTTCCAGGGTGACCTTTTCTTGGACTTGCCCATAAACACAGATGGATTTCCCTAGGCAATCCGACTTGAAACCTACAATGTACAGATCGTACAAATTTGTTGCATTTTATTCATCTATACACCTTCATATGCCTAATGTGTATGAAGGTCCAAAAAAATAATGTTAGTATAAATTTGAAAAATGAGAGGTTTCTTACCAGACCGATCTCGTGTAGATCCCTCAATCCATTCGTAAACACCGCAAATACAGTAGGCTTGACCCTTCGTTGTGATGTAGCTTCGATAAGCGATGTTACAAATAGCCGTTTTGAAGAACAATTTATATATAAAAATTATTATTCAACAAATAATTAAATTTGATTTTGAATAATTTATGATGGGATGGGGTAATTTGCGCTGAAAGCTGAATTGACAAATTGCAAAACAAAATAACAAATCAAAGAATTTTGAAGATCTATTCCCATAAAAGGAATGCTTGTGATTTTGAATGCAATGCTGGTTAGTAATGCAGCCATCCTGTAGGTTATTAGTAATGTTCAGGAAGCTACATGTATATGAGAGCATGTTAATTGCTTCAAATTTGGTTCAATTTATACTTTAAGATTGTTTTTATCTGTTGTTGCACTCCTAAATCCCTATCCCTTAGAGTTTTTTTCTGCCTTTTAATTCAAGGTATCCCTTTCATTCACCCTGTGTAATCCCCAAAAGTCAATTTCACCTGATTTTTGTTTTAATTTTTTATTATTATCATTAGTTTTCTAAAATTTTTGTTCTGGCAGAAACTGAAGAAAAGTAATGAACCAGTTTTCAAGCGGCCTGAGGGAATGCACAGAGAAGTCTATGCATTGTTGTATTCTGATAATAAGTAAGTTCAATCTTTACTAAAAGGGGGTTTTTCAAGGGAATATTTGCAATCAATTGCAAATATTTTTCCTCTTCACTCACTTTGATTTGTCATTTTTGTTTTGTTTCACAATATAAATTTATGAAGAATATTGAAAACGATTTCCCTTGGCCATGTGCCACCAAAAATTATCAAGGGAGACTTGAAAGTTGACAACTTTTTCCTGTTCAAAGCATTGATCCAAGTGAAGAATGATGGACCTAAATTAAAGTCTCTATCAATAGTTTTGGTACATCCCCATAAAAGTGCATGTCACTAATTACATAAAAAAACTATACTACATGTAGATGGAATTGATACATAAGCCCCAGAACGATTTTATGTGAAGGATAGAAATGCCATATTCCAAAACATGTCATATTGATATTCTAATGAGTAAATAATTCAATCAGTGATTACCATGCTTACGTACATACATGTATAGTTCACATTACTGCGGGGATGAAAAAGGAATCAGAAGTTTTTAATAGTGAGATCCCAGTGTTTAAAGTAAGGTTTGTAATCCTTTTGATTGAATGAACAACACTGCCTGGTGTTAGCTGACCAAAACTGTGTGCGGTCTCCCATTAACGGTGTGTTATACATGTTAATAGCTTTTCTTGATACCTTTTGAGAGTACAGAGAAATAAATTGAACCTTTAAGTTTATTGTATCACGAAACATTTTTTTATAGGTAAAAATTGCTACTTAACATAATTATTGCACTATGAATTATTGCACTATGAATTATTGAGTAATTAGTGTAATTATCATATAAGAAAATGTAGGCTGTAATAACACGAGTGATACTGTGTTTTGGATTATCTGTGTGCATCATAGAGATCCGCCTCCACTGATACCATCAGATAGTAACCATGGTTACAAGTCAATGAAAGTGAAGCTTGGTAGATGGCAGGTAAGACCGTGGAAGTTGATGCCCTTCACCAATCCAGCAAGAAAAGATGGAGCTGTGTTTCACCATTGGAGGAGAGTGGCTGACGAAGGAAAAGACTACCCGTTTGCCAGATTTGACAAGGTATGTCCAATGAGACAACGCAAGAATTTTGATTTTGCCTTTATTCTCAAGTTTCAATTGTACCAGTACAAAACGACAGACTATTGACCTGTACAATCGCACTTCATTATTTAGCACCCTTTTCCAAAGGCTTGCATATAGAAATGAGTGCAATGCAATGCACAGCATAGAGCACAGTGATACTTAATGATGTCATAATAAACTATATATAAGTCACCTTTCTACAACCTTTGAAGTGAGGCCATATTAACTGATTGTGGTAATTGCTTAAACAAAAACAAAAAATCTTTTTTTTTGGGGGGGGGGTGGGGATGGGATAGATATTCATAATAATTATTATATTGGATGGCATTATTTCATGGAATACCAGAAATATTTCACTCCTTAGAGCCAATATTTGCCCAAACTTTTCGAATATTTCTGGTATTCCATTCTGAGCCATCCAATATAATATGATTATCTCTTTTCTTCAAAAATTTCAATTTCAGGTTGCAATACTGTCTATTGAAACTACATGTACAGGTCCCTGGCTCTTACCCACTGATGCATGCCTTGTTCTAGAGCCATTGCTATGCTCTAATCATTTGTGAAATCATTGTTTCTCCTTTTCAGTAGTCTATAATCAATATTTCAGATTTTTTTTGTAATTGAGAAAGGAATTTCAGATTTTTTTTTTAAATTCAGAAAGGAATTTTTCCTTTTCTCATTCTCAGTCTGTCCAGATGCCAATGTACACAGACCAGGAATATCAGCTCCACTTACACAGTGAGAAATGGACAAGGCTAGCAACTGATCACATGTTTGACCTCTGCACTCGATTCGACCTTCGCTGGGTCATAGTTCACGACAGATTTGATCATATAACATATGGGGTAAGATCAGAGTGAGAATTACATGTAGACACAATTAGCTACGTACATGTAGCATATGTTTGACCTCTGTACTTTGTGTGATACATGTATGTATCCACTTGGTTTACTAGTAGCAGACCTTCATTTTTGAGGAGCGCGATCGCGCTGGCGCTCCTGCCGCGCTCCAAAAAAAAAAAGGAGAGCAAAAAATCACGCTCCTAAAAAAAAAAATGAAAGAATTTTCACCTCTTTCCCGACTCTGATTTGAATTTGAACTCGGTAAATATTGTAGTCCCATATGTAGATTTTCATGGCAACACCATTGAAGTCTGCATGTGGGACTAAAATATTTACCGAGAGTAAGTTCAAATCAGAGTCGAGAAAGAGGTGAATATACTTCATTTTTCTGATAGTTTTCAACTAAATCAAAATAATTTCAAGGAATTATGGAAAATAGATGGCCATTTCATGGATTTTTTTTAGCAGGAGCGCGATATTTTGTAAACCTATTGACCCAGGCCTAGTTTCACCACAGATTAATTAATAGCTAGCTACACAGCTATTGCATATACGATGTTACAAAAATCTACAATTTATCATACATGTATTGAATTGATTTGAGCTCCTCAAGGAGAGCAATTCTGAGGAGCTCAATTGAGCTCCTCAAAAAAATATGGAGAGAGATTTATTGAGCTCCACGAAAAACGAGAAGGACTGTAGCAGATGGTCTAATTTTCAGATCCTCTAACACCATTTGGCCAAGCCCACTTGGTTTAATATATTTACCATTTAGTCCAATGATCTAGTGTTCTAATATTCCATTGGTGTAATGCCCAGAAGGTATGAAATCCATTTCCTCTACTTATTATCTTGCACTTTGTCAAATGGGAATTTGGTTCATATTATCATAAGCAGTTCTTCTAATCATATGGACTAAATGGTTTTAGACTGAGACCAAGTGTATATTAGACAAAATGGACATAGCTAACCAACAATTAGACCAAATGGTCTTGAAGATGAACTACGACATAAAGTAAGAAAGCGGATGGGAAACCAGTTACAGTAATAACAATTTTATTACACCAACTTTAGGGCAAACCTCATTTAGTCTGCGCGGCCATTGTAAGGTAGATAAGACATCATCCCTTGCAGAGGGCGACAACATAAAACACATCAAACATAATAACTTACTGGTGCTGGTTGTAGACAAATTAGTAATAGACCATGTTGGATGAGTATAAACAGAAGTAGACAGTAAAACAAGCATGAGATCACAAGAGAACTAGTGTTTCAATGAGGTTTGTAATTTCTTTGAAAGAGAAACACTGCGATTTATGCATGATGTTGAGCACACAGAGGTAGAACAGTCTGTAGTGATTAATGCGAATGAATGATGTCACAAAAAGACACAACTTGCATCCACATACCGGTATTACCTGTATGAAATACACAGACTTTGTGATATGAACTGCTATTTTATATATTCCTATCAAGGTAAAAGGACATTCTAAACTTTCTAGCGATACTTTATCCCTATTTTATATTACAGAAGCGATCTATGGAGGACATGAAAGAGAGGTACTACAGTATAATAAACAAACTTGCCAAGGTACGGAGTGATCCTACACTTAGTAACCGGGCTCCACAAGCGTTTGATGCTGAACATGAAAGGAGGAGAAAAGAACAATTGATCAGGCTCTATAACAGGACTAATGAACAGGTGAGATACCACAAGTTGAAGAGAAGGAGAGAAAAAGCCTGAATTTAGGCCCTGGCAATATATTTTCAGGCCATAGTTTAAGCGTTTTTGTGTACAAAATATTATATTCGGGGTGATTTTCACGCCCTCT
The DNA here is from genome assembly GCF_018143015.1 of Lytechinus variegatus. Taxonomy (NCBI): domain Eukaryota; kingdom Metazoa; phylum Echinodermata; class Echinoidea; order Temnopleuroida; family Toxopneustidae; genus Lytechinus; species Lytechinus variegatus. The sequence goes on from NC_054750.1 coordinate 16,773,083, forward strand.
GATCAATTCCAGCTGGCATCCCTAAGAGAAAAAAAATGACTCTTGTACATTTAAATTAATCCATCCCTGCCAAACCTTTGTAGATTCGGTATTTGTTATTTCATTGAGGTTGAAGAGTAGGAGATTCTAATTGCTGAAATGAATCAATTGGGTAGAGGAAGAAATAATACATGAATAAGGAGACAAAAAAATCTTTCGTGCAGAAAATATAAAAATTTGTGGATTCTCTTTTTGAATATTTTTAAAAATTTATATTGACGAGAGAAGGAGATGCTAATTACTGAAGTGATAAAGATTGAGCTGAGAAATAGATGGAGAAGAAATTTAATTTTTCATACTGAAGATGCTGATTTTACCTTGTGGAAACCTTTGTTTTATTTAGATTGAAGATAAGCTGAGAAATGAAAATAGATGGAGAAGAGATATAATTTTTTTTACTGAAGATGCTGATTTTACCTTGGGGAAACCTTTGTTTTATTTAGATTGAAGATTAGGAAATACAAATTACTGAAATGATACAGATTTAGCTGAATAAGAATAAGATTGAGAAGAAAATTTGCTCCTGTATAATAAATACCCCCCCCCTCCTCCCCCCGTCCAGGATTTTTTTTTCTTATATGCATTGAAGAGGAAAAGAATGATGCTTATTAATATTAAAAAAAACACAGTTTGGTTTAGGAAGGAAGATATTATGAAAAAAAACACAGTTTGGTTTAGGAAGGAAGATATGAAAAAAAACACAGTTTGGTTTAGGAAGGAAGATATTATGAAATGGCTTTTGTGGATGTGTTGTGATAGTGGTTCAGTTTCAGAAGAAAGAGAGGGAGAAGAAAATGGCTATTGTACAGAAAACATTGATCCCCTTGGCAAACCTTTGTTGATTATGTTACTGTTTTTTTTTTAGGTTGAAGAGGAGGAGATGCTAATCACTGAAATGAAAAAGATAGAGTTGAGGAAGAAGGAGAGGGAGAAGAAGGCACAGGACCTTCAGAAACTCATAACAGCCGCAGATAACAATGCTGATCTACGAAGAACTGAAAGAAAGATCAACAAGAAAAAGATTGCTCTTCCGCTCAGCAAGAAAAGGGAGCAGGAAGGAACAACAAAGGTTAGTTTAGAGATTGGAAAGACACTAAGACAGTTGATAGATAGACAGGTGACACTGTTTATAAGCACTTTATTAGGATGAATATGCTTCCATCTGTCCATCCTAAATTATTACCTTGAAAAACATGCCAAGTCAGATTCTGTCTATTTGTCATTGTGCAATTTGTTATCGTGACCATCAGATATTACAATTTCTGCATTCTTTGTTGTGTATTAAGTATGATAGGTAAAGTTTGGCATGAAATAAATAACCATAGTCATGATATGAGCACACATAAATGTAATATCTGCTGGTGAACAGGGGTGAAGTGCAAACCAATGTGCATTGGATATGTGGTATGTAAATAGGGTTATAGAGAATATGATAGAGGGCATTTTCGCAATTACTTCGAAGAAACTCTCTGTAACGCAGAGAATCTTTTGTTATAAGCCCTTTATTGACAACACTTCCTTTGTTGAAAAGCGATGAATCAAAACAGTAGTATTATCCTAGACTCTGGAAAAATGACAAATATTTGCATTTTTTGTTGTTGTCCGGTCTGAATCTTGGGATGATCTGCTCTCCCGGTCCACCAACTTTCGCCAAATACCTATCAGCTTTCCATTGTGATTTGACTTGCATTTTCAAAGGAATTAATGCATCATAGAAAGTGTCTCCACAGTGATTGCAAAATATGCTAATATTTCAGTATTGGGTAAATCAGTGGGGTTATTGACTAAGGACGGGAAGATGGTGGATCCAGAGGGATGTTTCACGAAGATTTAAAAATTAACCACTTACGTTTGTGGTGTATAAGATATCACTGCATTTGTCATATCACATTTATGAGATGTGTGCTTCTGCGTTTCAATGCATGTTAAACATCCTGTGCACATTGAAACTTTCAGTTAGCATGAATTTGGGTCAGACTGAAATCTTTATTTTTTTTCTTCTAGATATTGGAGACGGGTGGTATCAAATTTCCAGATTTCAAGCAATCCGGTGTTTATCTTAGAAGTCAGAAGGTATGATGTCCTGTCTAATCTATATATCCATCCGTCTGTCTATTTACCCATTTGTTTTTGTATATATCTATCCTATCCATCTAGGTAAGTATTGGTAGGGACAGCTTAGATCTCAAGGGATATGCAGTCGCTCCCCCCCCCCCCTCCCCCTCAGTGTTTTTTACATTTGAATTATGTGCCCTGACATGCTGTAACAAATGGATTAATTTAACCCACTTTAGAATTTTTGCCAAGGGACAAATAATCAAATATGTTGAAGTGATTTCTCTCAAATGAGATTACCGGTTTGCAATGTATGTGTCATTCAACTTTTCATATGAACATTCTCCTATAAAGTTATTGTTACATGATGCATAAAGTTTGTTTGTGATAATCTTCTTTCAAGATTGTATATGATATTACTTTATGATTTCAACTTTTTTTCAACAATTGAGCAAATCAGAGATCAGCTCCCTTGGTCACAGAACGCAAAACTTGGCGACTTTGTGTCGTCATTGTGTATAATTCATTGTATGTAATGAACATTGCAATCAACTGTTAAATCAGTCTTACAATTATTTGTGATGCTTTTTGTAACAACACACCAGTTCCCTTGTTTAAAATAGGGTCAGCTATTGTTCACTTTTGCAACAATAATGTAGAATGGAAATTAAAGGAGTTGTATATTATCAAATTATTGCATGTAGATGAAGCTTCCATCGTCCGTTGGTCTGAAGAAGACGAAAGCTATAGAGCATCTATTAGATGAGCTTGGTATTCCAGTACAGCCTATGCCAACTGAAGAGGTTTCCCTTCTTTACAATGAAGTCAGGTAAGTGTTCTATGACCTGTGACTCTCTTAACCTAGAAACATGGATTGCAAGGACATAAAGTTTAAAATATGGTCAATCAATTCTGTGTCAGTCGTAAAAATAAACTTATTTTCAAAATGTAAACGGATCCTTGTGAAAGGTGATTTCTGAACAACCACTGACATTGAAATGCAACAGAGATCTCAAACATTACCCTATACCGTAGTGCCATCTCAGGGCGGGAGGAGAAATGGTAATTCCAAATATGTGGGTTTAATAATGGGACATTAATGTAAAGATATCTGGTTCAGTTATTATTTCCAGACTGTTTTAATGATCTGAGTTACGGATGAGCTGATATAGAGAACCTTGGCCCCGTTGCATAAAAGTTATTGTACAACGCCTACTACGCGAGTAAATGGGAGGCCTAATGTCACACATTCGTACCATTGCACACAAGACGTACCAACCAATATGTACCGTTGCACGGCTTTAGGAGGTGACGTCACAATACGATTTAATTCATTGCACTCAGTAAAATGAATGTGCAATACGCATATTAGCCTGCTAGCTAAATGCGCAATGCTGCCCAAGGTCAAGTGCGCTTGTGAGATTTTGCTTTTCGATTTCAATTACTGCAGGGAAAAACTCTTTTTTTTCTTCATATTTTTGCTAAATTCCGAGGCATTGTACAACACAAATAGCAAATATTCTTATTCATGCAATGGTGCGAGATTTCGCATTCGGTGAAAGGAAGAGACGCTCTATTCAACTCGGCTTACACCTCGTTGAATAGAGCATCTTTCTTTCACCTTGTGCGAAATCTCGCACCATCGCACTGATGCGTATTCACTATTTGTATACTATTATGGTACCTTTACCATCCAGTGGTATCTTTTATGTAATCTTTGATTTTGATTGGCTGATGAGCATTGTAACCATGGCAGTTACCATTTGATAGCAAAGTTACCATCATAGTAACTTTTATTCAATGGGCCCTGTACTAATTAAAGTGTCATAATTGGCTATCCACAGTGACACCACAAATTTAATCCAGAGTTTTAATTAAACCAAGTTCAGGATATGGGCCATTAGATTATGAAACAAGCTTAGATTTTTATGTGTTCTTTGGTGCACCAGTTTTTGTCTCACCTGCGAAGCAAAGTGAGACTATAGGCGCCGCTTTTCCGACGGCGACGGCGGCGGCGGCGGCGGCGGCGGCGGCGGCGGCGGCGGCGTCAACATCAAATCTTAACCTGAGGTTAAGTTTTTGAAATGACGTCATAACTTAGAAAGTATATGGACCTAGTTAATAAAACTTGGCCATAAGGTTAATCAAGTATTACTGAACATCCTTTTAGAGTTTCATGTCACATGACCAAGGTCAAAGGTCATTTAGGGTCAATGAACTTAGACCATGTTGGAGGAATCAACATCGAAATCTTAACCTGAGGTTAAGTTTTTGAAATGTCATCATAACTTAGAAAATATATGGACCTAGTTCATGAAACTTGGACATAAGGTTAATAAAGTATCACTGAACATCCTGCATGAGTTTCACGTCACATGACCAAGGTCAAAGGTCATTTAGGGTCAATGAACTTTGGCCGAATTGGGGATATCTGTTGAATTCCCATCATAACTTTGAAAGTTTATGGATCTGATTCATGAAACTTGGACATAATAGTAATCAAGCATCGCTGAACATTTTGTGCAAGTTTCAGGTCTCATGATTAAGGTCAAAGGTCATTTAGGGTCAATGAACTTTGGCCGAATCGGGGGTATCTGTTGAATTACCATCATAACTTTGAAAGTTTATTGGTCTAGTTCATTAAACTTGGACATTAGAGTAATTAAGTATCACTGAACATCCTGTGCGCGTTTCAGGTCACATGACCAAGGTCAAAGGTCAATGAACTTTGGCCGAATTGGGTGTATCTGTTGAATTACCATCATAACTTTGAAAGTTTATGGATCTGATTCATGAAACTTGTACATAAGAGTAATCAAGTATCACTGAACATCCTGTGCGAGTTTCAGGTCACATGATCAAGGTCAAAGGTCATGTAAGGTCAATGAACTTTGGCCATGTTGGGTTTTTTGTTGAATAACCATCATATCTCTGTAAGTTTATTGGTCTAGTTCATAAAAAGTAGACATAAGAGTAACCATGTATCACTGAACATCTTGTGCGAGTTAGAGTAGTATTCAAAGTCAGCACTGCTGCTATATTGAACCGCGTGATGCAGGTGAGACGGCCAGAGGCATTCCACTTGTTTACCAAACCAAACCAGGTGTGGACTGGAAGGGGAACTATGGTGTGCGACCATACTGACGCAGCTCTACTTTGACAAATTTTCATTCATCCCTTTAAACTTAGCGCAATTCCATACCAAATAGCTATTTCATTTTTCATTTGGTTTGAAAATAAAACTGAATACTGGTAAGTAATTTGCTTTGGACTTTTACCTTTAGTAAGACTGGCTTCACAATTGCCTTTGGATTTTTGTAATGAACTTGAAAAACAAAGTAATTTTGTTTCTTTTCTGATTATACATGTAGATCAGACATGGTGTTACTTTACGAGTTGAAGCTTGCACTGGCAAACTGCGAATTTGAGCTTCAGACCCTAAGGCACCGCTATGAAGCCTTGGCCCCAGGAAAGCTACCCTCCAAACCGGCACTGACTCTCGGGGCAGCCCTGGCAGCTGGGGAGGGTCTGGGAGGAAGACCCAAGACTGGATCCTCGTCGACCAGTGCACCAGGTAGCCTGCCATCGACGTCGCTGTCGGCATCGTTGAATATTGAAGGAGACGAAAGAGGGGACGAGGAGGAGAAAGATGTTAAAGAAGAACCACTCTCGCCCGGAAGCAGTAGAAAGGTTTGTACTGTGGTTGACTTGATGATTGCTAGCAGTCAATTTCATCTAGAGTAACTTTGCAAATATGGTGATGGGGCTCAGCAGTGAACTAAATAGAAGATTTCCATAGGGCAGTCCCATGAAATTAGTCTGACCCCCATTTTTCTCCATTTTTTACTCCCTTACATGATAATTTGAGAGCAATACATACATCCTTTCATGTGAACAAGAAAACTGACAAATGGGGCCCATTGCAGAAAACTTTTGCCATGTATAAACTCTGGCAAATTAACAAAAACCCTGGCAAACAAAATTAAGCCTTTGAAAATTACACATTCAAAAAACTCTGGCAGAAATATTGCCAGAGTTTTTTATGGCAAAAAATTTATGCAACGGGTCCCTGGTAGGAACCACAAATAGAGAGTCTAATGAACATAAAGTTATCACAGCTGCAAGTTCATTAATAAAAGGGCCCCGGTAGTTGGCGAGTTGGTGCTTTGGGTATTTAATCATGTTGTCAAATGGAATGAAAATAACTCCATATACGGATTTAAGTTCCAAACGTTTGTTGGATCAATTGCAACTCTTTGTGATAGTGGCCTAGTTCTCCTTGATGTTCTCACTGCTCATTGAAATTGATTATTAAAGGCAAGGCTAACCATAGTTGTGATAGTTTGGATCGATTGCAACTCAATCAGACCTGCCAACCAGTACGTTTTAGGTGTATTTAGTACGTTTTTGCAACCAAAATACAGCAGTTCGTTTTTTCTTTTGAAAATATATTTTTTTGTAAAACAATATAAATTTAAAAAAAATCCTTTTTTTTTACAAAATCGTAATTTATTGAGAAAAATCATTTCTATATGTCTCTATTTCATAAAAAGTACACAAATATGATTAATAGATCAATGTAATTTCAGGTAACTTTTTTTCAATCATGTTAAAACCAGGATGAAGATAAACACATGTTTCAATGTTTGTTTTTTTCATCTGCAAGAGCAGTGCACATTTTTAGCTTGCTGTTTTTTGTAAAAAAAAAAGAAATAAAAAAATCTTTTTTTTTTACAAAATTGTAATTTATTGAGAAAAATCATTTCTATATGTCTCTATTTCATAAAAAGTACACAAATATGATTAACAGATCAATGTAATTTCACGTAACTTTTTTTTTTTCAATCATTTTGTTAAAACCAGGGTGAAGATATACACATGTTTCAATGTTTTTTTTTTCATCTGCAAGAGCAGTGCACATTTTTAGCTTGCTGTTTTTTGTAAAAAAAAAAGAAATAAAAAAATCTTTTTTTTTTACAAAATCGTAATTTATTGAGAAAAATCATTTCTATATGTCTCTATTTCATAAAAAGTACACAAATATGATTAACAGATCAATGTAATTTCACGTAACTTTTTTTTTTTTCAATCATTTTGTTAAAACCAGGGTGAAGATATACACATGTTTCAATGTTTTTTTTTCATCTGCAAGAGCAGTGCGCATTTTTAGCTTGCATGCAGCTTGAGCGCCGCGATGAGCGAGTGCGCCAAGCATTTTATTTTGAAATACTCTTTTGGGGGAGAAATACATTTTTTTTATCACAGAATACAGTTTTTCATTCTGCTCAATAGTTCACCATGATGCGCCCTCTGTTCATGTATTATTTCTTCTCTCTTTTCTTTTCAGATGACGGATCTGGGTGATCAGATCATAGTTGATGTTGTGTCGACAACTCCAATAACCCCAGTAAGTATCAATACTAAGCAACTCCATGTCCTAAGTTTGTAAAAAATATTGTCAGTGATTGAAAAGACCAATGTTGTGTTTGCATCATTTGTTCCTAAACAGGTACAGTTTGTTTGGTTCTCAATCAGGAAATGTTTACCTGTTAAACTTTCACTCGCAAGGTTGTAAGCCTCGTCAGACCTTTGTCGTAGATGGTATAGTATCTGATGCAGCGTGCCGAGGTGTTGAAGAAAATAATAGCCTAATAGTTAAATTTCATGATTGCAAAAAAAGCAAGTTTTCTCCTGATGTTTAAGGGGAAAAGTTATCTGTCGGGAAGTGTGTTTGAAATGATTCCCAAATAATATCAAATTTTGCAGCCTACGTTTTGATTCAGGTTAAAAGTCATGTATTTGGATTGCAATGTTGTTACCTTTTAATTAGTATTTTTTTGGTCAGGATTAAAAGGCCAGGGTATCTGAAGATAGGAAATGCATGCATAAATTTGTGAATATTTTTCTTTCAATTATATTACCCCTCAACGTGGAGATTGAATGGCCTTTAGATTCGCTTTGTTGTGAAGCACCATTTTATGGTATCTGCTAAGAATATTATGACACCATCAATCACATTATTTTTTTTTTTCTTCGTACTGGTTTCCCTTTATGAGCAGCAGCGGAAGAAGAGGTTAGCAGCAGTGGAACAAGGAAATGTCCTCAAGAAACTCAAGAAGTGAATACTCTTTGCGGTTGTATCTTCTGATGGTAGGCTGGCAGCAGATAGGTTGGATTCTTCTGGTAACATGAGTAGAACCTGGTTATCAATTCTGGAGATGAGGTTGTCCTTTGGAAAGTCATTTGGACATGTTGCCTTTAATACACCTAAAGCGGTCACACTGAATCTTTGGCCAGAGAATATGCTGATAATAATGCATGTGGCAAGCCATCTTGGCTTCGGATGCAAATACTCGACATCAAGAATTGCAATTAGTTAATAACACAAAATGATTCCATGATATCAAGGAAGTAATGTGTTGTGATAGAGCCAAGCTAGTTTACACACACACTAACTTGGATATATTCCGGGTGATATCTCTGTGATATTTGAAATCTAACTGTTTTGACAGTGGACATGAAAGTGGGTCAGTTTTTAAGATCGTACTTTTAAGCCCAGAGCCCTGGGAACGATTGTCTTTAGTGAGGGTGCTGATGTAAATTTGAAAAGAAAAAATTATGTTTTCACTACAAAATGGAGATCAAATTGGTCCCGAGATATTTGAAAAGTACAAAAAAAGGGGGGTTCATTACAAAATGAAGGTCATTTTGGTCACTTTTTCAATTTTTACACGTCTTCCAAAATACCTGGGGGTGCTGCCTTTGAAGAATAATACCCACAGCACCCCCAAGGAATTTTGTTGGTGGGCTTCAGCACCCTCGTTACCCAGGGCCATGTTTAAGCCTTAAAGGACAAGTCCACCCCGGCAAAATGTTGATTTGAATAAGTAGAGAAAAATCAAACTAGCATAACACTGAAAATTTCATCAAAATCGGATGTAAAATAAGAAAGTTATGGCATTTTTAAGTTCCGCTTATTTTTTACAAAACAGTGATATGCACAACTCAGTGACATGTCAATGAGTCAGTCGATGATGTCCATCACTCACTAATTTTGTTTTTTATTGTTTGAATTATACATTATTTCATTTTTTACAGATTTGACCATAGGAACGGACTTGACTGAACCATATAGTATTAAACAATGCTCATTCCACATGTTCAGGGAGGAACTAATCACTTTTTCATTTGACAATGAGAAGAAAATAAGAATATTTCGTATCTCATATAATAAAATACAAAAGAAGTAGTGAGTGGAGGACGTCATCAGTCTCCTCATTTGCAAGCTGACCAGGATTTGCATATAACTGTTTTGTGAAATTAAGCAAAAATTTAAAATGCCATAACTTATTTTACATCCGTTTTGGATGAAATTTTCAGTGTTATGCTTGTTGGACTTTTCTCTTTTTTATTCAAATCAATTTTTTTATTCAAATAATTTTTTTGTCGGGGTGGACTTGTCCTTTAAATGCAAGCAATCACAGGACCTACATATTGATTGCTGACTTTTATTTACGGCATCTTGTTCCTTGAGAACAACTCACCGGACCACCACCACCTCCCCCCCTCTTCTTGATGATTTCTTTGCCATTAACTTCATATTAGGGACAAAAGTTGGCATGGATGACCTGGGGGAGAATCTTGCCGTCTGTCCAAGAAAATATGAAGTGTTGCAATGCTGAAGTGAACTGTATTCATATCAATATTTTAAAAGTCATGCCAGTTAAATACTAATCTATATGAGAGAAACACATTTTTGTTTACCATCAGAGATGCCTTTTCAGGCTAAAACCTAAATTCTGACATAATCAACTTAGTTTCAGGCCATAGCAAAATTGTGTGTATGAAATGGCTGATTCTTGATGATTTTCAGGCTTTTTCAAGTGATATCCCTATTTAATTGCAGAATTTGGTGAAGATCTCTCAGTACAAGATGTATTGAGATTCCGATAATGGTAACTATTTACATATGAAAATAATGTATGTATAAACTAACTAGACATTTTGTAAATAAATCAAACAAAAGCTTTGTAAAAAATATATTATTTCTTGTGTATTTATTCTATCTAAAAATATTGCCCATTCAAAGATTACATTTCTTTATGTACGTTGTGCATAGATTAAATAAAGCGCATGCATAGCATTTCATGATTTATTTGACAAAATAGACTTTTAAAACATCTAGTACATTTTATACAAGCATGACATGATATATCAATATATAATGCTTACAGTGTATGTAATCACCTACATAGATCGCCATCATTTCTATTTCTATTAAAATTTACCTAGCATGATCAATATTTATTTTGAAAACCTAATATTTCGTACACATTACATTGAATTAAGACATAAAAGGAATATTAATTACATTGAATTAAAAATGATTTTAAAAATGGAAGGAATTTCCATTTTACCTGGATAAGAGTTTTGAACTCTGAAAGACATTGAATGGTATCCGTAAGCGTTAATCCTTGTCTCAATTCACGGTGAGATTTCACTAAATTGAAAGTAAGACTTTATTATTGGTCATTCTTAGTCTCTAACACACACTTGTTGTTTCATGCATAATCTCACTGATGGTGGAGCCCCAGGGGGTACTCCAATTATAAAATGATACCTATGTGCTGCGCAAAAAAATGAAAATCAGGGGCTCTGGAATTTAATTTTGGTCATAAAATTAGGGTCTCCAGGGGAGCGTTTTATCAATATTTTCATCCGACAAGTTGTCAGATCTGACATCTTTCCATGATTTTGACTGGCTGAGAGACACTGTTCCTATGGTAATTGTCGGATAAAATGGGACTTGTCGGATAAAACGTCCGACAAGTCTTTTCATGAAATGCCCCCCCTGAACTGCTTTAGTATCAACGATTGCTAAAAATGCAATGCTCTGGAACGGCATAAATTTATGTTTTGGAGCGTTGCATGACATTGGTCATGACGTTTTTGCACGATGACCCAATCTGCTGCCTCCAAATTGCTCTGCAGAGCTTTCGCTGGCTTGTGCTGTGCTGAGTATGAGCGGCACTGGGCACTTCCTAGAAACCACAAATTCGAGGGTCTCCGGAATGGGGGAAAAAATGTGAATTTCTATGGCTTTCTAAATGATGCTCTGGAAGAGAAATTTTGGCTGAAAATGGTGGTCTCGACCGTGGCACATACGGATCATACATTTATGGTAAGTGACCCGCCCTGCGGGGGTAGAGCAAGCATCCTAAGCATGATCTTAAAAATACAGTGATGTGCTTTATACCATGCAACTTGGAATGTCCATTTTTAGTCCAACTTAAATCTTAATGCAACACCCCCATGATAAAAAAATAAAAATTTGAGCCCACATTTCTATGGAATTCTTGGTTCCATATTCCTCGTTCAATATTCATGAAAAAGTATTCCTTTAACTTTATCATTGCAAGTAGACTACATGGATCAACACATTAACTGAACACAAGTATTGAAATAAAGTTGCTACCATCATCACCCGCTGAAATTAAATGGTTCTTTCACCTCATTGAGACCAATACAATAGAACAGAATTCATGAAATCCACAACTCAATTTCATGAATTCTTAACATTAGTCACACTTGCTGAACAAAATATTTCCTATCACCATACTATATAGCAGTACAAACAGAATCTCATACATGGTTGCTAGGCCAGGTACACCTCTCAAAAAGCCATTAATTTTTCTAGAAAGTAGTTGAGCAATTAAACCAACAAAACGAGTATCATAATTTAACCCAATAAATGACTCCTATCCAGTCAATAAATACATTATTATGGCAAGGTATATTCATTTTTATTTACAAAATCACACCAAAGGTACCATTTCATTAAAAGGGTAGGATAATCTTCCACTCCTAGTATTTACATCAAATTTCCAGTTTTGCAGTATAATGGGTTTGATGATGGTGGTGATGTTGATAATGATGACTGATTATGATTGCGATGATGATAGTGATGTTGATGATGACTGATAATGATGATTGTGATGATGATGGTTGATGGATGTTGCTAAGCTTGTCTTTATTGACAGATGGTTCTATGACACAGGTGGTCCTACACAAATGCTCACAAAAGTAGAAATGACTTAATGGGTAAATTGTTGCCAAATTGACAAGGAATCATTCCTAAAATTTTGGGAAGATCTTTTTTCATCACTTCAAGGTCTTAACTGTGAGATCAGAATTTGCATAACATCAGTTTAAAAAGATTTTGAATGTTCATTGCAGAGAGCCGGAACCAAGATCATCATCCTGTCATCTTAACACTGTCACTTTAAATGACATCATACTTGATGTCCATTGCAGTTCAAAATTATTTTCCTATTTTATAGTGTTTTTATGTTTGCTGTGCATAGATGGTCCTTCTTGCTCTGACGTAGTCAGCTGATTGGCTTTTACTTCCCATTGACACTGTGTTCACACCCTGGATCCTCTCCCTGTGGGTGAAGGAAAAAGGATAAATGAATATATCGAGAAATATTGACCAGAAAAATATAAGAAAATATTAACCGGAATATATAGTTTGGGGCTATTAAACCTTGTATCTCAAAATAAGAAAATTTGTGGACGGATAAAAAAAAGCTTGATTCTAGAGAGATGGCATAATAGGCAACCTTCTTTAGCCTAGATAGAGTTCGCCACAGGAATTTGAGACTGTTTTCAGACAATATATGAGGATGCCTTTTCTGAGCTGACTCATTTTTATATATACATGTAGTTTGAGGTACAAGGTTTTAACAGCCCAGCAACAAGATGGCATTGTATCAATACTTGTAAATGGATAGAAATATGTCCAGTGAAAATAACTTGATGATTGGCTGAGCACAGATGTGTGTTTCTATGGTTACTGTCAGATAACGTCAACTTGTCAGAACTAACAACTTTTCTGAAACGTCCCCCAGTTGTATGAGAGCTAAATGTTTAACAATAAATGTGGAAAAATAAATGTGTTTGAATTCGCAACATTCCGACCGGAAATGTGCCATCAGAATCTCAAGAGAAAATTTAGAAACATCATTCAGTGCAAATCAATATGATAGCAATGTTTGGTCACATTATTTTAACATCTAATACATGTAGCTCAAAAAGAAAAAAAGGAGGGCAATTCAGAAAAAGCTCCATTTTAAAAAGATGGCAATGGTGGCACACTTGTATCTTGTAATTCCTGTAGAAAACACTTTCTAGGCAAAATAAGGTTGCTACTCTTGTATAAATTAAAAAATTTGCTTTATCTGAGCTATCATCAATATTTTTTTTCAATTTGCGATGAAAGGTTTTAACATGCCATCAACGATAAATATGTTGACCAATAGCTGAAGAGGATTATTGACTTACTGCATCATGTTATCTCTGCTAGTCCTTTCCCGCTTGACCTTAGAGTTGAAGACACTATTATGACCATTTTGATGCTGAGCGTCGTGCCAATGTTGAACGTTGTAACGTCCTGGACCCACTGGATTCTGTACAACAAAACACCAAGATTGTTTGGTTCAAATATTATTGTTGGTGGAGTGAAATCAAGGGAATTCCATGATAAATCAACAACATGAAAACTACCATTTAGCAATACCAATTTAAGTTTTCAAAGATAGTACTAGTAGTAATAATATGCAAAATGAAACAATGATTAACACATATAGTTGAAAGATTCAAATTAAAAAAATATATATTTTATCAAATTAGTTGGAGTAATGTTTTTGCCATTCTTATTCTTAATTACGATGCATATACATGTAAAATGTTAATGACAATGAATGCTAACAGTAGAGGATTTCTTACCGTCTGTCCTGTGAAGAACTTCCTCGCTCGTTTATCAAACCGTTCGGCAGATGATATGAACGGTGGAAGGTTTTTACCCTGTGGCTTGGACAATTCTCTAGGTGTATAGTTACCAGGGGCAGGATCAGTCTGTATGAAAAAAAAATACAGCGTATTCATCATTATTTGGATAATGTTGATGCAGTAATTGGTTAGAACTTCATCATTTATGACTTTTACTCAGTTACAGAGATTTAATTTTAAAAAAGTTTATCATAAAAATGAAAGCAGGAGCATGACAACCCACATCTTTCAATGTGATTTGCATTATGATAGTCATTTCAATCATTCATGTGATCATATAACTTCCTCTTACAATCTTTAAGAAAATACAGAGCGACATGCAGTATGAACTCACCCCTTTCCTTGGCCATTGGCTGAGTGTAGAACAATAGATGCGTTCAGACGGCCTGTCTGGGTATTGAGAGATCTTGCCTAGTTTTCCTTTCCATGAATTGTGTTCGTCTTGCCATTTATCGGAGAACGAATTCAGGTTGTACTGACCAGGTCCAAGAGGATGCTGACCCTGTAAGAAATAAAACAAATAATGCACATTATGATTATCGAGGGCATTAGCAGAGCTGCCAACCTGAATGAGGACATTCCAGTATTTTAAAAGCTGAAAATCAGTATTTTGGTGAGGTAATCGGTAATTTCAAAGAAATACCATAGAACAACACTTAAAACTAAAACTTTAGAAATCAGTATTTTGAATGAAACCATCAGTATTCTTTTCATTTTTCAGTACTAAATACGGAAAATCCATACTACTTGGCAGCTCTGCATTAGTATTTATTATACGGACAAGGTACCTTTATAATGGTTGTGGCTGCCGGCCTTTATCCTAGATAAACGGACAGTTTCATCTAACAAATACTCTATCCAACAGAAATGTATTCACAGACTTTAGAACTCGCTGCACTCTGCTGCAGTGACAATGGTTACGGCAGTTTCAACTGTTTCAATGGTAACAAGTGTGTGTAATATCGGAGCAAAAATGGGGTGGTGTATATCTTTATTAGAGAGTCACGTGGGTCACTTTTGTCTCACCTGCGAAGCAGAGTGAGACTATAGGCGCCGCTTTTCCGACGGCGGCGGCGTCAACATCAAATCTTAACCTGAGGTTAAGTTTTTGAAATGACATAACTTAGAAAGTATATGGACCTAGTTCATGAAACTTGGCCATAAGGTTAATCAAGTATTACTGAACATCCTATTAAAGTTTCATGTCACATGACCAAGGTCAAAGGTCATTTAGGGTCAATGAACTTAGACCATGTTGGAGGAATCAACATCGAAATCTTAACCTGAGGTTAAGTTTTTGAAATGTCATCATAACTTAGAAAATATATGGACCTAGTTCATGAAACTTACACATAAGGTTAATCAAGTATCACTGAACATCCTGCATGAGTTTCACATCACATGACCAAGGTCAAAGGTCATTTAGGGTCAATGAACTTTGGCCGAATTAAGGAGATCTGTTGAATTCCCATCATAACTTTAAAAGTTTATGGATCTGATTCATGAAACTTGGACATAATAGTAATCAAGCATCACTGAATATTTTGTGCAAGTTTCAGGTCTCATGATTAAGGTCAAAGGTCATTTAGGGTCAATGAACTTTGGCCGAATCGGGGGTATCTGTTGAATTACCATCATAACTTTGAAAGTTTATTAGTCTAGTTCACTAAACTTGGACATATGAGTAATCAAATATCACTGAACATCCTGTGCGCGTTTCAGGTCACATGACCAAGGTCAAAGGTCAATGAACTTTGGCCGAATTGGGTGTATCTGTTGAATTACCATCAAAACTTTGAAAGTTTATGGATCTGATTCATGAAACTTGTACATAAGAGTAATCAAGTATCACTGAACATCCTGTGCGAGTTTCAGGTCACATGATCAAGGTCAAAGGTCATGTAAGGTCAATGAATTTTGGCCAAGTTGAGGTTTTTTGTTGAATAACCATCATATCTCTGTAAGTTTATTGGTCTCGTTCATAAAAAGTGGACATAAGTGTAACCATGTATCACTGAACATCTTGTGCGAGTTAGAGTAGTATTCAAAGTCAGCACTGCTGCTATATTGAACCGCGTGATGCAGGTGAGACGGCCAGAGGCATTCCACTTGTTACCTAATAAACCATCTTCATCTCTAGCCCATGACTGGTCAATAGAATTAGTCATTAGTATCAGTCATTGGCAAATTTTTCTGTTCATTAGTGTAAATTGTTCGTCAGTGGTCATGCAATAGATTCTGCCAATCACTTGATAAGGATCCACATATCATTTTATAATGCAATGTATTAAAGGCAGTTCGTAAATTTGTCTAGGACTCGTAATGAAAATCACTGATTCAGCTTATCCAATCAAAATTATTGCAATCCCTGAGGTCGGCCAAGAAAGAGCAGAGCTTGATGAGCCCAGTGGTCAGTTACTCATGAAGAAATCTGTGGTGTTGCAATAAGGGTACTACATGTACGAATAAATAATTATCAAAACATAAAACATACCCACAGTGTCATGTTTGTTGCATGTTTCGATTGTTAATGACCGCTATTTCATCTAAAAAGTGCAAGTATTGTTTACGTATATATTACAAATCATCCTCATCATTTATTTTTTATTGTGGTGCAGGTACATGTACACTGTACACTTCAGTGAACCAAGCATTGCTTTTATAGTGTAATACTGAGTTAAAGAATTTTGTGATTGGTAGTGTACTTACAGCTTTGGCAAGATGACCAGTTTTGATGGGTGCATTCCTCTCTCCAGTAAATAGATCATAGGGTCCTCTGTTACTTGTGACCTTACCAGTCAGTTCCTCTGTGAAGCTCTTGTTACTGTAGGTTCCCGGTCCAAGCTCGCAACCCTGATAAGTAAGAAACAGAATCAATGAAAATTTTGCTTATTACTCCCAAGATCCCCCACATCACTTTTTGTGTAATAATTCTGCTGAGATACTTCATCATGACTTTTAATAACAAAAACAAATTTATACCAAGGCATGAGAGTTTTAAGGAAGTGAAACATTAGGTTATCACAAGTTCATTGTCAATGCCAGTGTTGCCTTCCCTATGTCTAACACCTAATGTAAATTTACAAGAATGATTCTCATCAAGTTATTAATCACTGTATTTCTAATGACATTTGTCTCGGCTACCAGCTCCATTTTCAGTTTGGAGCTGTGCAGAAAACCAGCCAACACCAGAAGGTCAATACCACTGAACAAAATTCTTAAAAATAAATTCACTGATATTTTATTTCACTGTTAGACCTATATTGCCAGCAAAATATCGTTGATAATGCAATTCATCATACAAATTGAAAATTCCATGTTCGTTATGAGCTGCAATTCTGTGAATACAGGGAAGGGGGAAATGAAAGAATAAGGCTTTCACTGATGCTTGTCCATGAAAATCGGACATTTAGGTATCAACTTAAGAAGTTCTGAGTTGGTTTAAAACAATACAGAGCAGATTATGGTTAATAAGTAGTCATATACTAAAACTTATTAACTTAAACTTAACTTTAAACTTATTAACTTAAACTTATTGTCATAATTGACAATATTTTGGTTACATTGAGTTAACTGTGACATATCAACAAAATCATTTAATGATTTTCGACCATTCAATTCTTTTGAAATATTGCATTATTTCTATAATATTTAAATATCAGCCAGTATTCATGAGTATTGTGTATACTATAGGATACTTACCACTGTAGGTAGGTGTCTTGGAGTTGATGATCCAGCATCTAATAGACCGACTGTACTTGCTGAGACTTTTGACTTGGCTTCCACTGCTGCGTGAGGGATACCACCTTCTCCATAAGTACCAGGACCAGGAACTTCCGTCTACAATTGGAAAAAAATAGTACGTTTTATCTTCAAAGACTCTGTATCCATCAATAATAATTACCAACATGAAAATATAGCGCATACCACTGCCAAAATGCGTCCCTACACGAGAGTCCTCATTCAATTAATCCATTAAATTGTGGTGATATCTTTACAGATCCGTCAAACAATAACGGATAAGATTGGACAAAATTTACCCCAAAATAATACCATGATATGACATGTATTATGGAAAATACAGAAACCCATGTATGAAAATGTTTACATTCTAAAGTGGAAGTCCACCCTGGCATGGAGTTGGTTTAATGATCGGAGATAATTAATAGAGAAACAAATCTATAAAGACTGAAAATAAATCCAAGAAAGTAAATGACAGATTAAAAAAAAGAGAAGGAAATTTGAAAACTTACATTACTTACTGGAGCATTGTCCTGTAAAGCCATCTAAGAAGGGGGGGGGTAATGCATGTGTCTCTCCTTCATTCCAAAGATCCAAGCCCAATACCAAATGATTGATTTGCGGATTAGATTCTTACCGTTTTGTTTTGTTTGAATCTCCTTGCTCTGGTCTGACATATACCCCGGGTACTACAAGGTCTATCGTCCATTACATGAAGGAAATCCTTGATATCGTATGAGCCTGGACCAAGGTTTCTTGTCTGGAAAATAAAAAAGGCAATATCTCCATATAAACATTCAATAAATATATAAAAATACATGTATATGCATTTACAACAGTTGTGTACGGTGGGGGGGGGGGGGTGCTTGCCCCCAAAAATATTCACAAACAAGAAAAATAAAGAGAGAAGAGTGAAATAAAATATTATTTTCTGAATATTATGTGAAAATTTATCACAGAATTGGACTTTGTAATAAAAAAGGTAAAACTTTTGCTCTCTCTCGCAACTTTTAACACATTTTGCCCTACCCCATATCTGGACCCCCAAAATGTGGGCTCATTACGCCACTGACTTGTAATTATCATATGTACCTATACATGTACTTCATGCAACTTAAAACCAAATTTTCTTCTGATATATTAACAAATAATTGATATATGAAGGCAAAATAATATACTTTGCCTCCAAAATGTATTAAAGGTAAAAATATCAATACCAATATCCGCATGTTTTTAATTTAATTCGATGGAGACACTCCCATTTGGCTTGTCAAAATCTATTTGTTCCTATATGGTTGTGTATTTTCAAGTAGAATGAAGCACCACTCATCTAAATTAAGGATTTATATTTTCTAACATCTCTCTCTAAAACATAAAAGGTCTTATCCATATAAAAAAACAGGAAAATTAAATAATTATATAACCTTGAGAGGCACACATATTCTTTTTTGAATAAGCACCATTTAAAAACAAAACAACCTCCCAGAAGGACAAAGCAATCGACTTACAATGTTTCGTTTCTTTTCCCACTGTTCCTTGTGTAGTAGATGGGGCAGCGCTGCCATACGAGCAGTCTCGTAAGCCCTCGACCATCCCGGACCGGATGCTTTCCGTGCTACTTCATTTTCGTTGAAACTCCCTACTTCTACTGCATAGACTCCAGGACCCAACTTTCTTTTCTGAAATTGGGAAAGAAAAATGTTTGATTAGATAAGTTTATTATTTTTTCTATTTTTAATAGAAATCTTGCTTCACTGACAGATCGAGATGCCAAAACAAACACAATAAACCAGTAGTCACAAAAGAATTGAACAACAATGTGGAAAACTGCTATTACGAGTATTATGTCACTGTTGTCACACAATTGTACATGTACACCTAATAGAATACTAATACTTGCAATAATAATAAGTACATGAATTTAAAAATAATTCAAATTCATGATTTAACAGGGCATATTCAACATTTTACAAAAGCGAGCATACATTTTTCTTATAAGACAACTTTTTTTTCAATGGGTCACAAATGCTCTTTTATTGCATGCATATTATGGAGGAACAAAATTATTTTAAAAAAAATATGAATTTAGAACACATTATATTCTTCTTATCAAAGGATAGACACTGTCCTATTTGTCGCTATGCTTCTTAATTCTCTATCTTAATCTGCATTTTTTGGTTTAAAATATCTCTCGTGTTACAGGATATGAAATAGAACATGGAAAAGAAAAACTTACCAGATTGTGCATAGACTTCTTATCATACCAGACTTGAGTGTAAGTTCCAGGCATCTTACTCTGGGGATGAACGCCAGACACATCAAACCTACAAAATGAATAAAAATGAATGAAAATATATTAATAATGCTGCATGAATGCTAATTAATTCACAATTAAGTGCTGATCATTTCTATTTGTAAACTCTGGAATAAACTTTACTGCAATGGTTTCAAATCTTGCATTGTTTTAAGTTGTTTACGGTAACTGTTTGCCTTAATGTATATCTAGGTACAGCACAAGATAGGCCTATATGTTTAAATTGTGAAGTCAATACACTGGATGTTCATAATAAAGATTAGACTATATAGAGACACATCTACATGATGCATCATCTCCATGTATAACAGATTTGAGATTGGTGTTATATATCAGCACTGAAATCAACATATTCAATATAGATTATCATGATCTTGTCAGACTTCTGTTGGGCTACATGAAATTCGTAAAAAAGTTATAAAAACACGAGTGCCTCAATTTAAATCTGATCTCCGAACAAGGAAGAAAATATTAGAACCACAAACTTTTTTTTATGAAGTATGCATTATAGGGTCCATGAGATTTTAAAAGGTTGAATAGTGGACATGTACCTCAATTAACATGACAATACTCGACTTGCAGTTGCACAATTTCTAGCTCTTGCTTGGGGAAATTGATTATAATTATATTCTAGATTATAATTCTGAGTCGGTGTATTGTAAGTTTCTCTTAGTCATCCCGTACTTGATCTCAACTTTTATTTTAACGACATTATGCATAAATATCAAATCCTTAAAATTGGGTAAACATGGTCAGTCTACCCCATACATGTCCATCTTAATCCATATAAATTTTTAGTTAAATCTTCTTACCTGGCTTTCTGTGTGCCAAAAGGCGCGCCTTGAAATGACTTCACGGAAGCAGACATAATTCTCCACGAAATTTCTTACTCGAAGATTTAACAAAGTATATATCACACACGAAAATCGACTGATTTATATTATGATCCTTCCCAAATAAAGTGAAATCTTTCAATTGGTTTTTATGTAAAACGTTCCATGTTACAGTTAGATTGACAGCGGTATAGCGAGCAAGCAATCTGCAGCTAGCAGCAGGTGGATTTTCGTAGCGATGATCCACATGTTTATAAACTTGGGGTCAAGCGTTCAGCGGTTGCTATAGTGCTCATTTGCATATCAATAGGCGCGCACTTCGACAAGACCCGCCCACTGCATGCAATCGTCTGCGAACCATGGAGCTCAAACACGTCTATTTGGTGAAAGTTATTAGTCTCGACGTTGATTGATGCCCACTTTCTGTTTGGTATTTTATTCTTAGAATATAATTTCCTAAAGATTTGGAAATGAGGATATTCTCATCAAATCACCAAATCACTAGGTTATAACAGAACCCCCGGACAGAATATTTGCTCTGTTCTTTTGCCGCTTCCAATTTCGTGTTGTCTGCATATACTAGACTTGTAAAATCTTATATAGCTTTTATCATTATTATTTTTGATTATCTTACTTGCATCTTACTATGAATTTTTGTCTATTTTGTCCCTTGTGTCTTTGCTACTTACAAAAAAATACTGTATTTTAATGGACTTGAAAAAAAATCAATAAATGATCATTGATTATTTTTGCACATAATAGGGGAATAAAACTTTGTTTCACGTACCTTGATGGTGTAAACCAAAATATTTCATATTCATAAAAAAATGGAAGAGTGAGTGGTTGATGTCATCGGTTCCTTCGTTTGCATACTGACCAGGATGTGTTGTTGAGTGAATTAAGTAAAAAAAAATACAACATTTATTATTTTACATCAGATTTTGATGAAGTTTTCAGCGTTTGGCTGCATTTTTGCATTTCTCATTTTATTCATCAACTGTTTGTTGGGGTGGACTTGAGCTTTAATTACTTCCATGCTTTAATGAACCCATAGGCCCATCTCGAATTCCGAGGTGGTCGAATAATTATGATAAAAAACCGACAAAGATCCCCGTTGACACATTACTCAGGGGCGATACCGTGGTTATTTTGCTAAGGGGGGGGGGGCCTATTTTCGCTTAATTTCAGGGTTTTTCATAGAGTTAATTGACCAATAACCCTCCAAAGTGCCTTTTCATTCTCTCTTCATTCATTTTTTTCTCATTTTCTCTTCTTTGTTTCCTTTTTCTTTCAAGTTGAAAAACCATCACCCCTGTTGCACCGTCACTAGATTTACTCTAAACTTTGATCAATGGAACTCAATTGGTTGTTCTTATATTTATTGAAATCAAACATAATTTATAGGCCCAGGCCGGTTTGTGCCATCACATCGGGCTGTCGGGTCGGGCAATCGTATAAGCCGACCATTCGTGGAAAAGATCCTCTAACTTTCCAAAACGTCATGTCCACTTTACCAGACCAGGTGCGGATCCCGGATTTCCCCGAGAAAAACTTTGACAAGCAAAAAAAAAATCGTTTCCAACCCCAAATTCAAGAAATTTCGTCCACGCAAAAATAAAGCTCTTCACTTTTAAAAAGAGTGGGAGCACACTTAGTTTTAACGGCACTTTCACATTACAAATTTTAATTGTGCCTCTCAAGGGGGGGGGGCACTGATCCGCTGTGCCCCCTATGATTCGCGAGTGTACCAGACTATTCGAGATTTTGGCTATAATTTTCACAAGACGTTGGATAAATGGGACCAGACATTTTGGGAAATTTAGGGGACCCTTTCTTGTTTAGACTATAGTTTTGGGAATGCCAGACCCGACGCGATATCCCGATGTGACGGCACAATCCACAAAATATTACCAAAAGAGAGTTTTATTGCATGATTATGCTTTTCGAAGTGCATCGTTTTTAATTTTGAAGTTTTCCCAGATCATAAAAGATTTTATTTTTATTGAATCTTACCCCCCTCCCCCTTCCATCTCCCCGCTCCGTCCAGCTCACTTTCTAATCTCTTCCTGTCTCTCATCTTTCAAATCTCTTTCTCACTAACTTTCTTAATTCCTCTCCCATCTGTCCCCCCCCCCCCCCTCTCTTTCTCCCTGAGCGTCCATGTACTTTTTCTCACAAGCAACTTATATTTTCCATCTTCCCACTCATTTTAATAGAGCAAGAAATCGGAAAATAGAGAGAGAGAGAGACAGGGGGGGGGGAGAATTATGCAAAGAGGGTGAAATCCTCTCTCTCTATAGCTTTTACAATGTGGACATGCAGATTTCTAAATCTAAAAATTTCATCACTGCAGCTGGACACGAAATGAACGTGGAATTATTTGAGAACTGTTTTAATTTTTTTCAAGAAAGTTATATTTATTAACGTAAAATCTTGATTATAGTATTCTCCATTAATCAGTGAGAAATGATTGATAGTTTGGAAGCCAAAGGGGGAGGAGCTTCAAACTATACAGATTCATAAGATATGTATATAGGCAGAGATGATAAACGTGTATATACATGGAAGTTAAAAAACGAAATATAAAACAATGGCAAAATTGTATCCCAAATATCGGTAATCTGATAGTTTCTCTCCGCATAAAAGTCATGAATATCATTTTATTTCTGCATGAAAATCAAAACAGAGTTTATATCCATTTAGATTTTTTCAGTATCTGATATCCAGAGAAAAAAATGTCATACACTCAAAAGTATACCCCCCCCCCCCGAAAAGGGCCATCTGTTTGGCTATAAGTGGTTGTGATTTAGCATCGTACAGGGCGGAGCCAATGTATTTCGATAAAGGGGGCGGGGACAAGACCACATGGGGCGAGGTAGATCATTTTTTCCTCAATAATTTAATAGAAGACACACAAAGACGAAACTCTTCTTTTTAGACAATTCTTTCTTCATATTTCTCATTTTGAAGCTTTATCTCCCCGTTTTCTTCTTTAATTCTCTTCATCACCTGACATATCGTTAAACAAAGAGTTGCTGTCAGGGCTGCCCCCCCCCCTTCGCGGCACCGTCCTTGAATATAAGTCATTTATATAGGTGACAGGTTTGTGACTTTCGTGTATATATAGGAAACCTCTGCGCCCATAGACATGATAGATAAAAATCATACGTTGATAGCTTGTATGACAGGTTTGTAAATCAAATCCAGTTATAGACTCGATCGTGATGCGAAATATCGTCCAGTTATGTTCCAAAATACACAATCACCAATAAAAGCTATTTCAAAGTTTGTTATTTTTACGTTTGAATTCATTTTGTCGTTCAAAATACATGATACAAGATAACATAGGCTCACAAAAAATGGGCATATTTTCGTATGATGTTTACAGTATCAACGGATTTGAAAGTGTGTGTTTGGGGGGGGGGGGGGTGGCTGACCATGCCAAAAATAATAAAATTATGTGGTATTTTTTTTATTTTTGTACACCTTTATTTAAAAAAGAAATGTGTAGAGTTAAGCCCCAGGCCCGGGCCCCAGGCCCCCACATACACACATTCCACGGCCCCTGAAAATACCCAATGTTTCAATGAGAGATCTACAGAAGGGTGGGGGGCAGGGACGTTATAGGTCGATCCTTTCATCCCCTCCCTGTTTAACAAAACCCTGGTGCCCCTCGAAACAAGAAAAGTAGATTAGTTTCTGGGAGGAATCTGCCCGAGTATGCCGGCAGGGACTTGCTGATAGGCGCCTCTCGCATCTCCCGCAATCGGTACGACGTCGGGCGAATTGGGGGTCTCGTCGACGATCACGGTGCCAGTGTGAGCGAGACGAGGGTCGCAGAAGCTCTTCGGAAAGTCGGCAAATACATCGTGATAGGTGTGTTGGCGAAGGCACGACGCAATGCGACGATCGCATTCACACAGTTTGAAGCTGCATTCTGTCTCGGGGTCAGCTGGTGATCCGCCTATATACACACACCAATATAAATCGAGAGATAATAGTCATTGTATCAATAATATATTATTACTGTAAAGATATTTGTAAACAGTACTCGAGTTTATAGAGTGGAACTTGAATTTCTGTAAACCCGGCAACATAAAAAGGTTAAGACTTTCGAAATTAATTTCAGTATACTATAGGCCTATTGTGATTATAATATTAAAATGGGAGTGAAAAGTGAAATAATATTTGACCTACCAGATGGTAAAATACTATGGGAATGGATCAAGATTGGCGACGCCCCCGGGGGCGACGCAAGAAAACATTTTGATAGGGGGGTGCAAGACCAACTAAAGGTGACGAAACTTTTTTTCTCACTTGAGTTATAGGGGTATTTATTTCAAAGATTTATAGGCTCAGAGGGTGCTGGTGATTGATAATGCTATCCATCTCTGAGGTGATGATAGGGCTGTAAGCATCGGCGGATCCAGGGGGGGGTGCGCAGGGTGCGCGCGCCCCCCTAATATTTGAGCGGCGCCGAAGGCGCCGCTCAAAAAAAAAGTAAAAGAAAGAAAAGGCGCCGCTTGAAAAATTAAAAATAAAGGAAAGAAAGGGAAAAGGCGCTGCTTAAAAAAAATATACACTGATATAACATTAGCAACATTAAAGGAAAGACTATCCCCAGCAAAGCGTAATCATATCATCTTCCTTATTTTTTCTTTTAACTACCCTTTTCCCAACAACTTCGCCGGTAGCAGTGCGCTGCCTGCATATAACTGGCGCCAATCAAGAATAATCAGCGCCACCTTAATCTAAATCGGCGCCGGACAAGAATAATCACCGCTATTTACATGTAGTTATAAATCGGCGCCAGTCAAGAAAAATCGGCACTGCCAGAGTCTTAACCGGCGCCGATCAAGGATAATTAGCGCCACCTAAATCTAAATCGACGCTGGACAAGAACAATCGGCGTCATCTGGTTATAAATCGGCGCCAGTCAAGAATAATCGGCGCCTCCTGGTTCTAGATCGGCGCCAGTCGATTATGGATTGCCGCTACCTGAATCTTACGTAACGTCGGTAAAAATAATCAGTACTACTTGTTTAAATCGGCGCCGGTCAAGACAAATCGGCGCTGCCTTTGTCTTAACCGGCGCCACCTAAATTTAAATCGGCGCCGGTCAAGAATGATCAGCGTCCCCTGATTTCAATAAATAAGCGCCGGTAGAATAATGAAGAAGGGCCTATTGCTAACCAAATCTAGATCGGCGCCGCGGTCAAGAATGATCGTTTTGCCCTCCCCCGATAATTCCGCATGTGCAAAAACAATAAGATGGTAATGTTACACAGAAATCAGCAAACGAGATTGAGCTACACAACTCGTTCTTTATTAAAAATCGTGCTCAAATTATCCGCTTTTCAGATTGGAACATAAAAATTTTCAGCTCGCGCTTCGCGCTCGCATCATTTCTGTAGCAAAACCCCATACTTTTCATGATTAAATAGGTGAATAGAATGTCCCGTTTTTAGTTCTGAACCTCAAAAGAACTCCCGCTTCGATTTGCAATAATCTTTTGTTGGATATAATCTTGTTCTTTATTAAAACGTACATTAAACTGTAATGTTTTCAGATCGAAATATCAAAATTTTAAGCTCGCGCTTCGCGCTCGCATTTTTTTAGATACCCATCTTAATCATTGGTACCAAGAATGCTTAGAATATCAAGCTTTCTGGTCAGAATATAAGTAAATTTCAGCTCGCCCTCGGCACTCGCATTATCTGTGTAGTAAGATATGTATCCTCCTCATGAGTTACTGCAAACAGTCCTAAACAGGCACCTTTTTCCTATTTTCAGGTCAGTATACTTTAAAAATTTCTGCTCGCGCTTCGCGCTCGCATTAATTTGTCGGTGAAATATGTGTCTCTATCTCATGAGTCATATATATCTATATGATATGAGTCATATATATATATATATATATATATATATGCATGTGTGTGTGTGTGCATGTGCGTGTTTTGACAGGGTCAGGCATTACCCCTTTTTCTTTTTCAACATTTTCTTTTATGGCGCCGGTGAAGTGCAAAAATATGTGCGCCGCTCGGCAGTGCGCCCCCCCCCCCTTCGCCAAAAGCTGGATCCGCCTATGGTAAGAATGTAATGAAAATGGTTGGTGAAAGTTTAGACTTTAGAGAGAGCCAGAAGCTGAAAGATGAAAAATAATTGTAGAAAATGATGTTTACCACAAGTAATTGATCCATTTCTCGATCCACAGTTTTGCTCGGAATATTCATAGGATGTGAAATAAAGTCCACACCCTTCGTCCTGTAGAGCCTGGTAGCAGTTATCATGGGCCATACAACACCTATTGGAATAATCAATAATTCCAGACTTAAAGGTATTGTTTAACTTTGTGAGCAGCCGATTTAAAAAATTCTCAAACCAAGATGAAATATGTGGACAAGTGCATGCATTAGAACTAATAAACCCTGAAAACAACCATTATTGAGAATGAAAAGCTAAAACTACAAGCAAACTCAGATTATGTAAATAGGCGTCTTATAGACACCTAAATAGTACACAAGTGTATGGGATGAAATTAAGATGGTGTTTCCGGTCACTTTATATTTCAATTTTTGAAGCACTAAATAATGATTTTCGAACACAATTTTTTCTGGGCTTCATTTTTGTAACATATCACAGACACAGGTGACAAGTGTGACCTTAAGTCATACCAATGTTAACCAATCACTTTAAGTTAAATTGGTGTTGATTCTTGAAAATTAATGAAAATTACTGAATTGAAGCTTGACAAAGCCAACCCGAAAACCTCAAATTATTCTCTGGGCATATGATTATAGAAGGTATTTATTGAATAAAAATCTGAGGCTCATAATTTCTAATTCCCTTTCAGTTTAAATGTTTTATGGGTGGTTGGCGAAGAGGAGGATGAGGTCTATCATTCACCAGTAGATTAAAGGGGTACAGCCACTGGCATACCTAGGATTTTCCAAAAGGGGGGCAAAGTCTGCGAAAAAATGACAAGCAAAAAAAAGAAGGTCTTCAGCCACTAATAAAGGATATCTTATCTTCACACACACACACACACACACACAAAGTCTTCATGTTCAAAACAGGGGGTACACGTCTGTGTTTTCTGTTCAGTTGTGACTCGTCGGGGGGGGGGGGGTGGCATGAATACGCCCCCTGCATGAGTTTTGACTCGTCGGGGGGGGGGGCATGAATACGCCCCCTGCATGATTTGTGACTCGTCGGGGGGGGGGCAGTCTGCCGATAGAATCCCCCTAGCCGTTAGGTACGCTAATGGGTACAATAATTGACAATAATTTTGAACAGATAAAGTTAATCAGACAAACAAAGCAATGGAATTTAAAACCGGACAAGGAATAACAAAGTTATGAAATTGTAAACTTTTGTATTATTTCGGCGAAAGACTTATGCATGCATGCTCTCATAAATATGTAAAATTGCAATGATCAAGCTAATGATCCCCACTTATTCATTTGTATTTTACTGTGAAATTATTTATTTGTCCTCCAAGAATGAAAACAAAGTTTTGACTACTGATTTAATGTGTAAGATAGTCACTGCAGCAAATTATTTTGTTCCAATTAAGGGAGACCGTACCTATACACGTGACAATATGAAATTATTTCAAGTAATTAACATAATCAAAATGAAAGTGGGGACATTGATCCCACCTGTTATATTCAGGACGGCGTGCATACAATTTTTTTCCAAAAAATAATGCTTACCTTCAGATAACAAAAACCCATCGTTTTCTTTATCAGAGTTTGATATATTTTTAAAAAGCTTTTGGTCCTGTGAATGATCATGTGTATACTCTATAAATTATATATATTCAATATAAATACAAGAGTGTCCAACGCTGCTGTACATATGTATTTTCTCGCTTTTATACTCCTTTGATAATTCAGTGATTGAGCAAAAAAATGAGGAATTCTTCAGAAATCAGAAAGGTACACAGCAAAAACTGTGGTGTTAACCGGTGTGTTAACCGGTGTACATAGAGGCCCACACCAGTTATTTTACACCGGTGTTAAATTGGTGGTGTTAGTTTTACACCTATAGGTGTTATTACAACACCTATGGTTGTTACATTTTCACTCTTTGGTGTTATGTTCAATCTCTAGGGTGTAATTTTAACACCTCAGGGTGTGGTCCTCTATTAACACCAATTGGTGTCAGTTTTAACACCACAGTTTTTACAGTGTATATGTTTTGTTTACGCAAGTGATAAAATCATAGACCCATAATAAAAAATATATACTTTAATAAAATAAGATTCTATTTTGGGTTTAGGTTTGGAAAGCAGCCCGAAAAGATATCAGCTGAGAGTAATTCTTTATTGATAAGAAATCCGAGTGAGGGGGCGGGGTAGAAACGTCTGGAGAGAGAAGGGGGTGTCAGGGAGAGGGAGAGAGAGAAAAAAAAAGGGGGAGAAGAGAGAGAGAGGGGGGGGGGGAGGGAGAGGGGGAGGGAGAATTGATAAATTATATTTTATGAATACCCACCTGTCGACGTCATCTACCGGGTTTCCGCTGCCTCCCAGTCCACACCAACACCCGTAGCCATTGAAATCAAATCCACTCTTACCAGTGTAGCAGCTAATTACAGTGTTGAGTTGCAATAACGAACGTTTTTCTTTGGTTGGGGCTGCGTCGACTAAATGATAACAAATAAATAATGAAATAATAAATATGGAGCAAATATCACAATAAATTATTTACTTAAACATACATAAATGTAGAAAATGTCTTTCAACTTCTATTTTCATATTTCACTTTTTATTTCATGAATTAGATGATACATTTAAACAAAGTCCCTCGCAAAGGAACTTTAACCATCGGGCATCATTTCATGGTCTTCATTAAGTTAGGTTTTCCGAAAGTTTATTTGCTGAACTTCACCATCGTTTTTTATTCCTTTTCCCTTTCCCATTTTCTCTTTTATATTTCATTTTATTTTAGCAAGTCTATTAATTTGTGTTGCTTTCACTTTCCCGTTACGATGGTGATTATACATTACTTTACTAAACAATAGCCTATAGTTCTATGCTAATCTTGGATGACTTTTTCTTTAGCTTGCAAAATATAAGGTATCTTTAAAAGGTATTAAAAGTTATTTCCGTCCATAAAAATTCTTATGCTTAACTTCACTAGAGTTTTGTTGATTTTTTTTTTACATTTCATTTTCTTAAGATTTATATTTCATTTTTCTATATTCATAAGCCTATCACTTTTCGGTCACGATTTCTTATGTCATCTTAAAAAAAATTATCGGTGATTCTATTCGAAGCTAAAAAGTATAAAATATAACAGTACTAAAAAGTTAGAAGTATAATATAATTGAATTGCCTATTTGAACCCTCCTTCTCTGAAATTGCTGGTAATTTGTACTTGACCTCCTTGACATGCCATTTAAACAGTTTGTCTCGGTTGAGTATACTTGTGAATTTAACTTGAAAAGTACACTTCTTGAATCTTTTGCATGAATTAGGAAAATCATTTAATTTCGATTTATGCTGGCCATCACTGGACCTCATTTAACATGTCATTCAAACATTTTCATCTTGTCTGAATGCTTCTACGTTTCATTTGAAAAAAAGAAATGGTGGATCGACAGGGGTGTAACCGCCCCTTTATTTTTATTTCAATAGTGAAACAAAAACAAGAAGATGGAGAAAAAAAGGAAGAAAGAAGTAAAAAAAAGGGAGAGTTTTGAGTCGTGTTACTCGATATCATTCCTGCTATTCAACTATAAACATTGACGTCACATTCACCCCCCCCCCCCTCCATCAAAGCATCCTGGCGAAGCCCCTGCACAATATAAATGAGCTTTAGATCGAATGAATGACGTAGGCCTATATATTTGTTTTTATTTTGTCAATATTATGTTGATTAGTATTGGAACTAAGTTTAGGGACTTGCCTTTTTTTACAAGCTCTGCTTTTCTTGGCAAGTCCCTCTGTTCAGATAATTTATCTTCAATATTTGTTATGAAATGTTATAGAACTTTATGTATTATTACTTTGAACATGCACTGTTACTTGGATTATATCATTTGTTTGAACGGAAATAAATAAATCTAAATCTATTTCGACTGTTGATTTATTTGTCTTTGTTCCTTTTTCGTTATTATTTTTTTACCTCTTCCCCTCCCATTTTTGCTCCTAGATATTTTTTTTCAATAATATTCTTTTCAACAATAATGTGTGTCGCCTTTTCTTTTTTGCCACGGCGCTATTTTAGTTTGATTCAACGTGTTTATGATACTGTGATTCGATGCCAATGTTGGTTAAGAAGAAAATAATTTCAGTGCTTTTTGCTAATGTACATGTATAATGAAAATGCAATGAAATATCTACAAGACATACAGTTTATAAAGGCCTACACTGTAGACAATCACGATAATAGGATTCCATGAGGGAACTTGACTGCGACCACGCGATAAATAATATAAAATATGAAGAATGAATATTCTCAGACATGGCTTTCCATTTCCTGCATGGTCCGACTTCCATCTTTGCCAAAAATTCCTTTCTTTAATTTTCATTAAAAAAAATCATTTTGAATACAGGATTGGATTCCTCTTTAAAATAAATCTAGTTGTGTGGGGGTGGTGTTTTAAAATGAAACTTCATGAAAAGTGTCACTTAATTGACCCAGGACTCATTTTCTCTTTTTACTCTAGGTGGTAAATAATAAATAAGAATTATGATGTTTTTTTTACCCAAGGTAGCCACCATCAGGAAATTATTCTGCCAGGAAGCCCTGCATGATATAATGTGTTATTATTACCCTATAAGTTCTCTTGAGTATATGCTGAGCGCCTATATAGCAAGAAGGCAGTATTACTTCCCCATTTAATTATTTGGCATGACTCGCCGAGGATCGAACGACTCGCCGAGGATCGAACCTAGTCTGCTGGGCAAACCCCTGACTTGAGTTAAGGGTCTAAATGTGCAACCTACTCATGCCTTGTGTACTGAAGACCCTCTCGTTCTGTATTAGAACAGCAAGTTTTGTATGTGCTAGTCTTTGCGTGGAGGCACACTGGTTGATCAAAGTTCCGATCAGGGTCTGCGCCTGCAGACTAGATCGAACCCACGACCTCCCGTTCATGAGGCTGACGCCTAGTCTGCAGGCACAGACCCTGAGCGAGAGAGCCTTCAGTACACAAGGCATGAGTAGGCTGCATATTCAGACCCTTAACTCGAGTGAAGGGTATGCCCAGCAGACTAGCTGACGCCCATGTCCATGTGATGAGGAATGAGAAGAGAGGGAAGAGGTACAGGGGAGAGGAAGAATGAGAGAGATGGAGAGGGAGAGAAAGAGAGAGAGGGGGGGGGGGGAGAAGAGATAGGAGGGTGGGGGGGGGGGGGCGATTAACAATGTATTTTATGATGGCCCACCTGTCGAGAGAGGAAGAGAGTGAGAGCCATCATGATAAAAGCCAGTGCCTTACTTTTTAAAAATGGCACTTCGCCAGGAGTTTTCGCTGGAAAACGGAAAAAGGTTAATTTGTTGTTGAAATGTCAAAAAGCACCTGAATTTCCACCTGTTTCTTTTGGAGTTATCTGGTATCAGCGATGATAGGAGTATCGCTCGATCAATGATTGTCAAAGGTCAGATGGGTTAATACAAGAAATCCACATATAAAATTCTTGAAGACATGCAGGAGAGGAGAAATTCGTTTCTCAACATCGGAAAAGGTGGTATAATTTTTTTTCACTTGTTGGTATATGATTTAAAAGTATTGACTAACGGCACATGTATGCAGGCTGAAGGAGTCAATTTATGTGTAGGCTGACATGATTTCAAAGCATATGATCGAAAACAGTTAGTATACAAAGCTATAATGGTTGAATTCTATCAACTTGATAGCTAGTACTGCCTTCTTTTCTTATCGGTGCATCAAATCGATGGGTGATATTTTTCTTATACCAACAAAAGTTAATAACCAGCATAATATAGCTAACTATTATATCACAAAGTTTTCAACGCGCTAAAAATCTATATGTTAAATCAGCAATTGAAAGGCTTGAAGAGTGACAACCTTTTCCAAATGTTGTATCCAACCTATAGGGCTGAATTCAACAACTTCAAAGAGAATGAAACTTTCAGAAAAAGATAGCTTGTGTGAAAAACAGAAAAATCAAAGAAACGGATCAACGAAAGTTTGAGAAAAATCGGACAAATTATGAGAGTTATCATCATTTGAATATTGTGATCACTAATGCTATAATGATCCTCAAATTGGCAATGCGACAAATATGTGTGATGTCACTTGTGAACAAATTGCCTCTTTTATCACATCATGTGTTCTTTCTATAGGAGGGTATATTCTGATTTTCAAAGAATACATCATGGATAAAGAGTTTGTATCACCACAAGAAAAAGAGACATTTTGAGGGTATTTTACAGTCCATCATAGGGAAAGTTATTCACATGTGACATCACACTACACCATAGAGATGTGTACTAATTAATGGGAGGGTCTCCATATAGCATTAGTGAATGCAATATTCAAATGCTCATAACTTTGTCATGTATATTTGTCCGATTTTTTTCAAACTTTCTTTGTTCTTATTCTTTGATTTTTCTGTTTCGACACAAGCCTACCTTTTCCAAAGGTTTCATTCCTCTTAGTGTTGAGACCTCATTTGGAAAAGGTTGTCTCTCCTCGACCTGATTTAACATTTCAGTTTTTACAACACAGTGTGAAACGATCATCAGCATCTATAGTGACTATAC
This sequence comes from Lytechinus variegatus, assembly GCF_018143015.1. Classification (NCBI taxonomy): domain Eukaryota; kingdom Metazoa; phylum Echinodermata; class Echinoidea; order Temnopleuroida; family Toxopneustidae; genus Lytechinus; species Lytechinus variegatus. The sequence goes on from NC_054750.1 coordinate 16,806,652, forward strand.
ACTAATCCCAATACAAATACATATACAAATTAGATATAAAAAGGGAAATTATTAATTGAAAAAGAGGTATGATTTATAAATACTGACCTTGCCAAGTAGATATTTTTTCAATGTTCATTCAAAAGGGTAAACCCTTGACGTTATTTGTTGCTCCTTGGATACGGCGACGATGATGATTAATAACATGTTTACCGAATGTAGGCTTACTTCTAAAAGTTCAGAGAACTTCACTCATGTCACTTGAGCTACCATGGAGTATAGTTCTATCTGATCTATCTCTCATCCAATTATCTTCCTTCTTTAATTTTGGAAGTATTTGATATCAGTGTTCAGAGAGCATAAAGTGCACATGGCTTCTTTTTCGGTCTTATCACTCCAAGGCCGATAGTACGGTTATTGACTTCAGGACTTATCAAACTTGTTTTAAAAGAATTTAAAGATGGGCTGGAACAACATAATGATGATGATGATGAACAGGGTAAGGGGGGGTAAGGAAGAGGAGGAGGACATGGAGGAGGAGGCATGAGGAAAAAAAAACACATGGAGACTTAGGGGGAGCCGACATGACCGAGGGGGAGGGAGAATAACAAGTTTCTCAGGTACATTAATAGATAACATACTTACAAATAGACCTGAACATTTTTTTACGCTCCGGAATAATTGTCACAGATGTAAGTGATCATTTGACACTATATGCATATTTCAATTTTGACATCTCATTTATCAATGAAAATACTTCAAAGAAGAAAAGACGAATAAATGATGCGAATCTTTCTACTTTTTGTGATAAGCTTGGAGAAATTAACTGGGAGAGAAACCTTGCTAATGACAATGCAAATGTTTGCTTCGATATATTTATGAAATTGTTTATTGATACTTACAATGAATCTTTTCCTTACATGGAAAATCAGGTCAAACGTAAAAAGAATGATAAACCATGGTTTGATAATGAATTAAGAAAATTGTGCAATAAGAAAAACTTATTTTATCGTAAATACCTCAAGAATCCATCACCTTACAGAAGAAGTGTATATATAAATATTATTATAGAAACAAGGTTACAAACGAAGTACGCACTAGAAAACGTAATTATTATTTTAACAAATTTAATGATGTAAAAAGAGATGTCAAATCAACTTGGAATGTTATCAATGAATCGTTCAAAAGAACCCGAGGTAAAGTGCAATGTGACATAATTGAAAGCAATGGTCTAGTGATTTCCGATAAGCAGAGTATTGTTAATTCTTTCAATAGCTATTTTTCATCAGTAGGTTCTCACATTGCTAACGATTTACCTGATAGTACTATCCACTTCAGTAATCTGTTACAAGGAAATTATTTAAACTCTCTTTTTTTAAAACCTGTACAAATATATGAAATTCTTGATATTGTGTCAAAACTCAAAACTTAATATAAACAAAAGTGTCGGATACGATAACATAAGTACAAAGGTTCTGAAAAAATGTATATGCTTTATAGTTAAGCCGTTGTGTTTTATTTTTAACCTGTCATTGAACACTGGTTGTTTCCCTAGTAGTCTTAAAATAGCAAAAATTCGTCCCATTTACAAAAGAGGAAGTAAACAGTTGCTTTCAAATTATAGACCGATATCCATTTTAACAACATTCTCAAAGATATTCGAACGTTTGATATACAATCGTTTCATGCCCTTTTTATGTAAAAATAACATTCTGTGTTCAAAACAGTTTGGTTTTAGACAGGGCTACTCCTCTATACATGGCATTACTTGAATTCACTTCCACAATTGCAAAGGCCTTTGAAAACAAACAATTTACAGTTGGTATATTCCTAGATTTATCAAAGGCCTTTGATTGTATTAGTCATTCATATCATTAAAAAAAATTACAACATTATGGTGTAAGAGGAGTAGCCTTGACTGGTTTAAGAGTTATCTTCAGGACAGAAAACAATATGTTTCTTTTGACAATGTCTCTTCTGAGATGAAACATGTCAACATCGGAGTGCCCCAAGGCTCTGTGTTAGGCCCGTTACTTTTTTGATTTTTATAAATGATTTACAGCATGCTAGTAATATCCCATAAACTCTCAATATTTTTTGCAGATGATACAAACTTGTTTTTGTCTGGGGATGATACAGATGATTTAACCTCAACAATAAATTTAGAACTGAAAAAAATAAATGAGTGGTTTCTTGCCAATAAATTAAAATTGAATGTTGACAAGACATGTTGTATGATATTTCAACCTAAAAATAAGAACATTTCATCCGACAACTTTGACATTTTTATTCAAAATAGTAAAATCCCTGTAGTTAATTCTACGAAATTTTTGGGTGTAGTCATAGACAACAAACTGACTTGGAAAGACCGCATAAATTATATATCTTGTAAAGTTTCCAAATCCATTGGTGCAATCAACAGATTAAAAAATTCAATTCCATTAAACATACTTCTAATGATATATCAATCAATTGTCTTGCCTTACTTCAATTATTGCAATATACTCTGGGGTAATTGTGCAATGGTCCATTTAAGCCGAATAATTGTTTTACAGAAACGTGCAATAAGAGTTATTACCAATTCCTCACCAAGAATGAGTACACAACCTTTGTTCAAAAAACTTAATTTACTTACTATCAGTCATATAAACAGCTATCAAATTGCAAATTTCATGTACTTGTTTCTTTACAATGCTCTTCCCTCTTTTTATGACGATTTATTTGTGAAAAACAAATATGTTAGTAATTACATTACTAGACAGTCTGACAACTTTTATTTGCCGAATTTCAAATATAATTTCTCACGAACTACAATTGAATATGTTGGACCCAGTCTGTGGAATAGTTTACCCATTGATCTTAAATTATGTCCAACACTCAACTCTTATAAACGAAAGTATAAAAAAATTCTTGTAAACTCATGAATTGTTCTTTAAGCCGTTTTGTCGTTGCTTTTGTGTTTGGTTAGTTCTGTTTTTTTAATGTTTTGTTTTTATATATAAAACTTTTCTTTTCTGCTAACAACCGTTTGGGATTTGCCTTTGATAGGCCTTTGGCCTTTGTTAAATTCCACACATTTGTATTCTCTGTATTTTGTGTGATCTCATGTATTATATGCCTTTCATCATTGTAATTGTATGTATTGTCTTTTTATGTAAATGTGAAATAAATTGAATTGAATTGAATAAAGCCAGGCTGACACTTGCACGACTTTTGGCCACGATTTTGTCATGGCAAGTCGTGCCATTTTGGGGCACGAACTGGGAGGCTCCCGCACTGTTTACGACTTGTTCACGACAAGTTCACGACAAGTTCACGAATGCGTGCCCCGTCAGTGTCCACATTGACACGAACTGGCACGACGAGTTCACGCATAGTTTGCGCATAGTTTAAGCACTTCCCGCATTGGCACGACGAGTTTGCGCAATTCGGACGGTGTCGTGCTGAACTATTCGTGAACACGACGTGAGCCAGTTCGTGAACTATTCGTGACAGTCGTGGCATGGCGCGCACTACCACGCACTGGCACGCATCCTCCCGCATCGTCTCGACGAGTTCACGACGAGTTCACGAACAGTTTGCGCATAGTTCACGACCCGGTCGCTAAATTTTGTCGTGACCAAAATTTTGAACATTTCAAAATTCTCGTCCCGACATGGCACGCAGTCACGACGTGTTTACGCACACTTCACGCCAGTTCACGACTAGTTTGCGCACTGGCACGACTTGAGTCGTGCCAATGCGTGACACAAAATCGTGCAAGTGTCAGGCTGGCTTAAGAGAATTTGGAGAAGGACGCGGAAAAAAATAATTAGGAGGATAGGGATCAAGGAGGAGGAGGAGGAAGAGAATCATTATTTTAAGAATGAGAGTTGAGGAGGAAGAATAATGATAATTAATTAGGAGGTGCCGGGAACATGAGGAGAATCGGCAGAGGAGGGAGGACACGCGCGGTGATCGAAAGACAGATAAAAGGTTTGCAATTAAACAAACAGAAACAAAACAAAAAAATATACAGAGCAGAGAAGAGAGAGTGGTTCACACAACCATACAACCACGATAACAAAATATTGATCTTTCTCCAAAAACTTTGTAAAATACACGGATATTACATCTTATTTATAGCAATTAAGAGTGACCCAAAGCAAGTGGGTCCATGCCCAAAGCAAAGTTTATAAATTTGGCCCCTGGCTTGGCTTGATGTTTACTCAGAAGACAGATAAATATGAGTAAATGAAGTTTTCGAGGGCATTGCTGTGGAGTTAGTGAGATATGATGGAGTTACCAGTGACCCCTTGGTGGTATATATTCCCGGGTATATTCCTATTATAAAAATAGTATGTTGTTAATTGATTTTACTTACCATGATAGAGAGAAGAAAAGATGATGAAAACTACAAGTGAAAGCGAAACCATCGTTCATAAGTTGTATTGCCAACAGAATCAGAATAACGAAATTGAAATCATCAACAAGTGTACGATGACGAACAACGTTGCAAGAGCTCGGAGGCCAAATTCAATGTGAGGTGACGCTTGCTTGAATGGAAATAACCGTTTACACAACTTTCCCTATATTTATGAATCACTCATCTCCTTGGGGAGCAGGTGTGCTCCGCCCTTCCTTGACAAAAGGGAGCAAGTAACAGCTCAACAAAATTTCATGCAGGATCGATGTTTAGATGGTATTTATTCATCTTTTTTAGATGTGCTATATATATTCGTGTGCTGGCATGAAAGAATATGTATCATGCCAACGCGATCGGCAACCCACCAGTGACGCCATAGCTAATTAGGTCAGATTCGAATCGATTGCTTTTTAACTGGAAATATCAACGTTGTTACTTGATTCCTTTCATCGCTGAAACATGCATCGCTGAAAGGACTGTACCTCCATGTGTTCTTTGCTTCTAGTCTCCGATATTCAAACCCTTTTGCTTTGCTCAATGTTTATAGCGCCACGATCGAAGAGAATTCGAATCGAAATCAGTCCTGGATCATAATTGCAAGCGGTGGAGGGGGGAGGTGGCTGTGGACACAATTATTGTTCACATTTTGTAATAATAGGCTAAAATAATGTCTGTAACTACTTTAAAGGACAAGTCACCCTACAAAATTAGAGTTTCTTTTGTATTTTATTTCTCCCTTGAACATGTGGAAATACAGTTGTTTAAACATTTTGGCGTTCATTAAAGGTTCTTACTGTCAAAACTGAAATATATTCAAACAATAAAAACCAAAAGAACTCTTAAGTGATTAACATCATCGTTTTGTTATATACTCAACTAAATCAATCTAGGAGACACAAGTGCGGGTCATAGTGATTTTGGTTCTCGATCGCCTCCCAGGCAGAGGTGACGCCAAACAAAATAGTAAAAAAATAACTATGATATTCAAGATGTCGCTTATAGTTCTATATAGGCCTATATACACAACTTTGAAGGCTTATATCTTATGTAAATGAGGGAAGTGATGACGTCACTAACTCGATCACCATGTCATCTGTATTTTATTCCGAGATTTTATTATACAAAATATTGTGTGAAGAAATAAAGAAGGAATTTTCTTTTAACATGTAGAACTGCCGTTAATGCAACCTTCAAGTGTTGCAACAGAGTTATAGTGAACCCCACCAAATCATGCACTTCTTCATGCTAAGTGTTGAATGGAGACAATAACACTACGTTGTTCGGCGTGCCTAGAGAAATAAACTTTATTGAACACAATATTTTATCACCTGACTTCACAATTAGATATCTAAAATATGGCAGAACTTGAACACTTTAAATATTTTCATTTTCTGGTCACGGGGGTTCACTAACTATTTGGCACCACTGTGTTTATGAAGAGCCTCCGTATTGCCAAATCTAAAAAGTGAAAATTGCCTATAGTTCATAAAATAAAACACAAAAGTTATATTGAGTGACATCATCAACTCTTTCATCTGCATAATATGCATAATATTTTTTTTTGAAATCGAGTAAATAGAATTTCGAAATGTTTTTTAAATTATTTTTCCACAAAATTTTGATGAAATTTCAGCACCATGCTGGATTGATCTTACCCTTTCTTTTGAAATCAACATTTTATTGGGATGGAATTTGCATAAAAGCAAGTTTTTTTAAACTTAATTAATTAATTCATTTGTTTATTTGCTTGTTTTTTATTTATTTTATATCTATTTATTTATTTGATCATTTATTTATATATTTGTTTATTTTCATTTATTCATTTCTAAAAATCAATCCAAAGTCGGATAAGAATTTATTTTGTTTGGATGAAAAATGAGTCGTTGAATGATTTATGTAAAACAGTCGTATGTAGCCCCCTCCCCCTTTCCTTCTTTCATCTTGGTGACTTGTGGTCCTAATCCTGGAGAAAATCTAGGTGAAAGAACCCGGATCTCGGCAGAGTCTAGTAAATTAAAATAAACGTAGGGTTCTCGACCCCCCCCAAAAAAAACCAAAAGAAAATGTAAACATAAAATAGTGTTAAGAATAACTTGAGCAAGCATGAGTGTCACATTCCGGAATAGCAATAGCCAGGATTTTCGAGGGGGGTGGTGGTCTCATTCATAAAGGTGGTCCTTTCTATTTTATGATCAGGTCTACACCTCTGTTCAGTTCTGTTACTTCCATTGGTGGATCCAGCTTTAGCCAAGGGTAGCTAATACGAGCTACTGTGCAAGGGGGGGGGGATACTCCACATTTTCACCGATTACCGATAAGCGCCGCTATAAAGAAGGCCGCTGAAGTTTAGACATACGAGCAGGGCCCTTGTTGAAAAAAAATTGGACAAGTAAAAAAAATAATAAAAAGGTTTTCATTACAAAATGAACATAACGTATTTTTTGTTAAATTTTTGGCACATACCTACGTAATTTCCAGGCCAAGGGGTGCTGCCTATGGTGTATACAGTCGGTCAAGGCATGGGGGGGGGGGACCAGCCAAAATTTTGAGTCCCTTAGTGGGCGCACGAAGCGCGCTCTATTGCCAGGTATACTGACCTAATGTATACATTCTAATGATTGTAAACGGATATGTATCTCACTGATCAAATAATGCAAGCATGAAAGTCTAGCTGATTTTTTTTTATATCAAGACCTAAAACTATGACGTTATAAGCACTAATCATGATAATGCGAACACCCTTACACAAAGCACTTTTTGTAGTCATTGTAATCATGAAATTATCATGAACATCACTAATCAAACATTGCGAGCGCGAAGCACGAGCTAAACATTTTTTAAATCAAGACTTGAAGAGGGGAATTCTAAGACTTGTACGAATTCACTAAGACTATGCGTGTTTGATTATGATGCATGGGCAAAGCGCGAGCTCAATTTTTTTTATGGGGACATTTTGATCTCCCCAATCCATTCATGCGAACGTAAGCACGGACTGGAAATGTTTTATATTCAGACCTTAAACAGGGGCCGCAGAACGGTTTTCAAAGTGGGGGGGGGGGGCTGACTATGCAAAAAATCACAATCATATGGTCATTTTTACGTTTTTGTAAATGGTTTTGGAAAAAAGGTTGTGGAGGGGGGTGAAGCCCCCCAGCCCCCCCCCCCCCGCTTCCGCGGCCACTGTTAAATGGGGCGATCACGGCATATGTCACTATGTACAGGCCTAAATTGAAGTGCATGGAAATATGTTTGGTGTAATTTGACGGAAAAAATGATTTTATATAGTACAACAGGTTATCCAATATTATCTCATTAAACAGAAAATTCGAGCACCATGAATGATGAACACATAGGCCCTAAGAAAATTATGTTTTATAACTTTATGAAGAAATATTTCTTGTGTAATATAATATGATGTGATATAATATATATATATATATATATATATATATATAATATATCATAATATGTACAATAATTTCTTCTTCCTCCACTACGTTTCTCTTTCTTTCTCCCTCTTTTTCTCCTTCCCCTTTTTTTGCTAGCAGAAGGGGAGGGGGGCATGTGCCCCCGTAGTTACGCCACTGGGTGTATAACACATGCAATACCCCCCAACAAAATCCCCGCTCCCCAGGAGAGTGTTTCATCAACATTTTTGTCCGACACTGAGTTGTCAGATCTGACATCTTTCTCTGAATCTGATTGGCTGTGAGGCATTTTTACTATGGTAACTGTCGGATAAAATGGGACTTGTCGGATAAAACGTCCGACAAATCCTTTCATGAAACACTCCCCAGAGTTAGCCATGCATATGAATTTTATTAAACCACTATGCATCCATAAGAATCAACTAGGATGGCATCTACATCCCTACATATGGCATGCACAGCTTCAGCTTCTTTTTTTAAATGATTGGACGTTTGCAGTCCACCATATCCATGATTTCAGTGTATTTTGTTTATAATTTTTACCTTACCCGAAGATTGTAAGTATAGTTACATTTGCTTTGAATATCTGATTACTGAAGTAGTGAAAATTTTACTGAGATTTTAGGGCTGCAATTTTACTATCCATTATCTTGATTAGAAGGAAAAAATTGTCAGTAAATCTTATAAGGCACACTAACAAATCGGTATACCGGTGAGCGGTATAAGCTCGTACACATTGACGTGTGCAGAACTAGCAATTTACTTACTGTGCAATTCAGATACTGCGATCATGGAAATATGATTGTTGAATGCTCTATCGCGTACATAAAAAATCGCATGTGTGTGTAATAGTATTGGGTCCACCGTCCAGGCCCAGACATAGTGTTGTTGATTTCGAAAAGGGGCGGGGCTGGTGGAGATGGAGGCAGGGTGAGGAGGGAATGGAAGAGAGGATCAAAGATGGGAAAGCCTGGATTTGGCTTTAGCTTTGCCTGGATCATTAACATTGTCATTGGGGCATTTGGGCATTGCTTAAATTAATAAAAGTTTAACTGAGCTCTGTCCACTCTAGGCGACACCGCAATACTTACCCGTGTTAAGAAACTGGGACTCCACTCACGCGCATTTGGGCCGCCCTAGCTTAGAACTAAGCTTTCTTTCCGTAAAAAAAAATTATTCTTATGATTAAATAAATATTAATTAATACATGAATACTGTTAAATCGGTACTCACCGGTTCTCTTCTTGAATTTTCTGCCAATTTCCCACGCTGCTGGCTGCAATTCCGCGGTAAATTTCGTCGCCATAGAGAGCTGTTCATGCAACGTTATTTATAAATGGAGCGCCCTTTACGAGAGTTGTTAATGCCGCGGAGAAATCGTTAGGCATTTTGGCCTGTGTTCAAGGCGTAGCTGTTCTATTTTTTTTTATAAAATTATGTGTGAGATCGAAATCTCAGCGAGTAAACACTCTTCCAATATGGAAGAGTGTATACTCGCTGTGATATGATCCCGATAGGGAGGCGCAACACCCCCACCCACATGGGCGCAAACCCCAGGGCCGGGGGACATGTCCCCTCACCCAAAATAGTAGGGGGCACATTATGAAATGTCCCCCTACTATTTTTGGTCATGTCGTTCAAATTCGAAATGTATTTTGGAAGAGACGATCTTACTTTTGGCATGCCCCCTTTTTTTTGCTTGTTTGCTTGTCAAATTTCTTTTGGTCAAGATGACCTTCTTTAGAGGGTGATAAACCTTCTTTTTTTGTTTGTTTTTTGCTTGTCAAATTTTCCAGCCCCTGGTCCCCCTACCTTTGGGGAGAGATTTCCGCCCTTGCAAGTAGACATATACTCTTGATATTGTTTGCGAATCTGCACGGGCGTCGATCGAGGGCTGGGGATGAGGAAAAGCGGTGAGACGAGAAAAAAAAATAGAACTTAGAAGGGGAAAGGCGACAGAAAAAAAGTGAACGAAAGAAAAATTAATGGAAAATAAAAGGGAAGAGTAAATAGGGAGAAATGTGATGGGTAAAATAAATTATGGGAAAAGAGGACAGAAAAAAAGTGAACGAAAGAAAAATTAATGGAAAATAAAAGGGAGGAGAAAATAGGAGAAATGTGATGGGTAAACAAAATTATGGGGAAAGATTCTGGACGCACTATTCATGTTTTATCATGAAAAGGATAAGTTATTTATCCGCGAGCAGACACTTTTTGATATTGTGATCTGAAACTGGATAATGATTTAAATAGAGAACAATCTGCGTATCTGAATTAACGTGTGTTTTAGATTTCGACCTAGAATTTGGGTATTCTAAGTAACTTTCTTATCATGAAAATCAATAAAGAGAGCGCAAAGCGCGAGCTAAAAATATATGATATAACAAAGGGTGAATTTAAGCTCTGTAATGCAAACACTTTGTGGGAAAATTGTGAATTGTGATGGATCACAGTTAAAAAAGAGCTGATGTATTTTATTTTTATTACTTTGAGTTTTTACATAGGACCGGAACATGCTATGAGGGCATTATGTCATCATATGAAATTGATGACCATCTTCCTATTTCTCTCGCATGGGAGCGCGAAATGTGTTAATTTTATGGCCTGAAAACTTGACATTTAAAGCACTTTGTAATTATGCATAAGAGGCATTATATATCTATCAATGCGAGCAGAAATCGCGAGTCGAAGTTTTTGATAAACTGTCATCAAATTAGTTTGATTTAGAATTAATATTGGGATATACATAACCGACTAATCCAAATGCTATAGCGTGCGGCGCTAGCTGATACGTTTTAACAATCTGACCTGAATAGGGAACTTTTTGAGAACTTTATGGAATACAGGAAAATAATACGTACCTGAAAATTCAAATTTTGCGAGCGCGCAGCGCAAGCAGAAAATGATAATGTTCAGATGATATCACAGACATTTTTACAGAGCACTTTTTAAAAATCAATTTGTAAATGAAACAAAGTAATGAAAGTTCAATTTCCCAGCTGAAATATGTTTTGTATAATGACTTCAAAGTTTGATTTTTCAAGCTCCATATTGAGCAAGATATGCAAATACCCTAAAAGACAATAAGGCGCGAAGCGCGAGCGAAAATTTTTTATCCTAACAAATAGATTTAAAAAAAAATTATTTTCAGAGTCTTCCCCTAATGTTATTTCATTTAATCATGTTCCTCCTCTTATGTTTGCCTTTCTTCTTTTTTCCTCTCTTTTCCCTTCCTTTTCTTTTTTCCTTTCTTTTTTTTTCTTTTTTTGCTCCGCCAATAGGGGGGCCCGGGCCCCTCGGCCCCCCTGGATCCGCCTATGTTAGCGGTTGTAGGTATAAATCGCGCTCTAACGCTCTAAAACTGTGTTCTTTATCAAAAAGCTGTCTTTCATATTCATTTTGTTCGCAAAAGAATATAAAGTTAATTTCAATCATTGTATATAGTTATCCTGTTTATGATAAAAATACTTAGAAATTGGGTTAGGTTAGGGTTATCAAATTATCAGGGCAGAAAATATATATTTTTTTCTCATTTTGCGCGTCGAGCTGGCACTATTTGATCTGTGTTATTATGTTTTTGATGACATTCATTGTATTCACAACAATAATTATTAAACATTGCGCACGCGCCGTGCGCCGCATGAATTATGTAGATCAGGTGAATAACTTACCGCTACACACGAGCAGTTGCTCTATATATTCTATGTAATATAATATATAGAGCAACTGCCCATTTTTAATGGTCCATAATATACCCACTTTCTTCTTTTTTTGGAACGAGTATGAATTTATCTACTGATATACTGAATGTACAATAAAAGTCATTATCATGTATTTCTTGGCATTTCATTTACTTTTTTTTACCATAATTATATCACACAGCTGTTCGCATAGGCCTACGCCGTCACAAATAACAAAACAAAATCTCACTTTTTTTCTTTTTTGGTGGGGGATAGATTTTCCATACGCATACGTACAATTTTTCAAATTATTTTTTTCTGCTATTTTCATAATAAACTTTAAATGATTTCGCCTTTGCACTATTATTTTTTTAAAGACAAAATTACATCATCATCATATCATCGTCACCAACTTCATTCTCATCTTTATCACCACTACCACCATCATTATTATCATCATCATCATCATCATCACCGCCACCATCACCACCACTATCATCTTCACCAAGATAAATCCTGCTTTTTTTCCTTCCTATTTTCCTCTTTTTAGAGGGCACACCACCACGCCCCCTTACTGGATATCCGCCTCTAACGTTTGTTGTTGTATATAAGTTGACGGATGCCTCATGAAATGAAATAATATAAAATAAGGAAAGGGAAACTAATTAGAAAAAGGACTGAGGAGAAGAAAAAAGAAAGCCAAACAAACAAGAAAAAACAATATCAAAATTTTGTTGTAAAGTCTTCTACGTCAGTTTAATAATTATGTTTTCAATGAAATGAGAACATAAAAAAATGAAACAAGTAAGATGGGCTATACATCGTAGCAAAGAAATAGAGGGAAGCTCCGAGACAATAAAAAGGGTGAGAAAAAGAAAAGACTTTGAAATACTCACAACACGAGCATAATAAAAAAAATTGGAATAAGCAAGGACAAGTAGCTGAGGGACACCCCCCCCCCCTCTCTCTAGTTATTTATGTATCAAACTCGCATACACAAGAATTTCTTACTAATCAAAATATTGCGAGCAAAAAGCACGAGCTGACATTTTTTTAAATATTCAAAACTGATAGAGAGACACATTTTAAACAATTCATGAATCATAATAATTATACAACTAGCTTACCAATCGAATCATTCGATTGCGACAAATGATCTGAGAATTAATGCTTTTAGGAATTCATTAAATTAAAGCAAAGTATCTCAACATTAAAATAATTAAGGCGGGCGCAAGGTATCAGCTACTACACCGATAATTTTTTTTTTGACATTTGAAGTATTTTCGGTAATCATGAAAAAGATCGGATATTTCATGAAAGCTCAAATCCCGAAGAGCGGAATATTTTTATTAATTGACTTTTTAAAAAAATGTTCTAAGCCCCATTTAATATTTGATTATAAGTCGATGCATTAAAAGCTGAAAAAATAAAGTATTTTGTGTTCCTCTATCATAATTGTCTTTCTCTTTAACCCTGGTTCTTTTTTTCTGGGGGGAAGCATTTTGGTTAAAAAAAGAGAAAAAAGATAATTGCTGGCTTGTGGACGCCCGGTGTGGACGGTGGTAGGGACACCCCCCCCCCCGTAGTTACGCCAATATGGGACCAAATGATCCTAAATGTCCGAGGCGAAACTTGTGCAATCAAACGTTATTTCTGAATAAATTAAAGCTTGCACTGTTCAACTTCAATCTCTTTCAGCTAAATTTGCGATGAACGCTGCGTTATGAAATATATAATTATCAACATCTGGCGAAAAGAATAACCGACCGATCACCTGACGAGAACGCGTATACGTGATCTGCATATCAGGTCCGATCGAGAGTCAGAAGTGAAGGACAACTGCCAAGAAAATCAGGAAAAAGTCGTCAAAATGTAAGTTCCCCTTCATTTCTTTCAATTTTTTGTTACTTATTGAAGCATTAATGTATCATTAAAGCAAAATTTCAACAAAAGCCTCAAATTTAGCTAGTACTTTTGTTGAAATTACAATAAATTTAGATCCACATAAATCTCTAACCCAATTTTAGCACTGATGTCGCCTATGAGGTCCATACATGTAATGTTTGGACCTCATTGGTACTAGGAGTGAGCCCTGTCTGAGGCAAGTGACATGACAGGTAGGATGGGGGTGGGGTGTCGGGACACTTCATATTTTTTAGCCTTCTCTTTTGTCTTTGGATTACACCAAAAATATGAATTTAATAGTTGTAATCACCTTCTATTTTGTTCTTTATAATATTTCCTAACATTTTGTACCAAAAATTGATGAAAACTCGCTTGTAAATTTTTCCAAATGACTTTCTAAAATTGATCGTCCGGACACACAACAACTGGGTATATTAATTGTTATAAAAGCTGCCAGTGCCATGGCTTTAAAGTTAAAGCCTTAATGAAATAATAATCGAATGAACCTCGCAGTTGTGACAGTGAGGTACCAGTAGTTGTGACATCTACGTCTAATAAAAACGCCTGATGCTATAGGCATAGCGTTGTGTGTCAGCGTGCCTCACCACTTTATTCAGTGCAGGTGTGAGTGCAGTTGGAAAACACTCCGTCCATTGGAAAGGACGCAAATGTTGGTCCAGTGTAAAGGAGAGTCACAACATATGCACGTTAAAACCAATACACTATTCGACAAAGCGTAGGATGTGCATCCGGTGTATTGCGCCTGCCGGTCCTAGCAAAATTCAGGTCAAGTACCCGATGCGTCGCATCGTATACATCCAGATCCAGACTGTGAGTGGCTCGGCCCCTCATGCTGCACGCCTGCAGCAGTCTTCGCAGAGACACACACATGATCTACATTTTAGCCCTTTATGATGTCATTGTCTATTTAAAGATGTAATGCCAGGGAGAGCTGCTAGCTGTCACTTGGTTTTTTTTTATAGCAGACTTGCAAGCTTATTTTAAAAGAGGAAGTTCACCCCAAGTCTCTGAGGAAAGATTTGTTGTAAAAATACCACCAAAAAAAAGAAACGTAGGTAAGGGTTTGAGGAAAATCCATTACAGATTGAGAAAGTTATTAGTATTCTAATTTTAATTTGTGATGTCATGTACAAGCTCCTGCCCCATATGTTATGTAATATAAAATGCATTATTTTTTTAGAAGATGGCATTTCATTGAAATTTTAAAAATCATGATTATATATTATGCTCGCGTCTGACGGCGCTAATCAAACGATTAGAATTCTAATAACTTTTTAAATCTTTGATGGATTTTCCTCTAACCTCCACCAATAATCCATATTATTTTTGTTGTTGCTATTTTGCAATAAACTTTTTGTCAGGGTGAACTTCCCCTTTAACCGCACAAGCATAAGCTTCAGGGGCGCAAGGCAAATTGCACCTCATGTCAGTAACCATGATAATGAACTAGATTTTATGTAGTCTAGAAGAGATGCTTCTGTTGGTTTTTATCTAGGGTGTAATTGGTTGACAAGAAAAATAGATTTGTCAGAGCTGAAGTATGGGATGTCCTAACAGAGATAGGATACTTTTCAAAATACAAATTTTTAAGATTTTGATTAGCCAGCTTCAGTAAATGAGAGTTCAGACAATAATGATAAATAAACAACTTTCTCACCCAACTGCATCCAGAAGCCTAGCCATTTGTTATGTGTTTGGATAATTACAAATTTACAAGGAAAGTGAAGAAGAAAAAAAATTAACCAGGTGAATTTTTAATAATCTTGAGGAGATAGTGAAAAATTAAAGTTGTAATTTTTCACAAGAAATTCGCTTTAATAAATAAATAAAATTTTATTTGTTGCTAATTAAGGTAATCCCGCAAATACTAGTGGACACTTATCTCTGTGTTCGAGGAACAATTTCACCTCGCTGGTTTTATATTCTCAGGGAGAGAAGTCGAGGGCCCTGCTGGTTGACTCCAGATGATGGACTCGTAGATGTATCGGTCTGATTGAAATGCATCAACCAAGTTAAAGGACTGAACAGTCTCAATTGACTCTCATTTTATGTTTCAGGAGTAATTTCACCTCTGATTACTCTCAGCTTAGGGAGGGCCGTGCTGCATGGCCATGACAGACTCACAGGTGCATCGGTCCGATGGCCATGCAGCAAGCATCCTCGGAGGACTGAACAGGCTCCGTAAAGACCACATCTTCTGTGACGTCCAGCTCCAGGTTGGTCCAGAGTTATTTGAGGCCCATCGATTGGTCCTATCCGCCTGCAGTCCGTACTTTGATGCGTTGCTCACCAGTGGACTCAGCGAGACGCATCAAGATGTCATCAACATACAAGGTGTGCAGCCACACATCTTTGAGCAACTGCTGGAGTTCATATACACTGGTACGTATCTTCTTTTTCCTTAATCATAAAAGAGCTGCAGCTGGTGATGATAGTGATGACGATGATGATATGATGATGATGAAGGTGATGATGATGAAGGTGATGATGAAGATGATGACGTTGATAATAATGATTAAGTGATAATGGAGATGATGATGATGATGTTGATGATGATGATGAAGATATTGATGATAATGATTAAATGGTGATGAAGATGATAATATTGATGATAATAATTAAATGAGGATGATGATGATGGAGAAGGTGATGATGATATTGATGATATTGATTAAATGAGGATGATGATGATGATGAAGTTATTGATGATGATGATGATAATGATAATGAAGATGATGAAGATAATTTAATTAAATGATGAGGTTGATGAAGGTGATGATTATATTGATTAAATGATGATTAATGATGATGAATATGATGATGATGATGATTAAATGATAAGGAAGATGATGAAGAAGATAATTTAATTAAATGATGAGGTTGATGAAGGTGATGATTATATTGATTAAATGATGATTAATGATGATGAATATGATGATGATGATGATGATAACGATGATGATGTTGAAGAAGCTAATGATGATGATGATATTGATGATAATGATGATGTTGATCATAATGATTAAATAATGATGATATTGATTAAACGATGATGATGATGATGGTGTTCATGTCCATATTCAATGCTTTGTCATCGCTAATAGCTTGCTTTGTAATCTTGAATGAAATATGATTTTCTCACAAGGATTGTAAAATTTCATTTCAACAGGTCATCTCGATGTTACCACAAAGAACGCCCAAGGATTACTCTTTGCAGCTGATATGTTTCAACTTTCTGAAATCAAAGAAATTTCTGCATCATTCCTCAAACTGCAGCTGCATTCTTCAAATTGTCTTGGCTTCCTAAGGTAAGTGCTCAATCAGGAAAAATCACACCTGCGCGATTTAGCCATCAAAATGATTCAAAGAGCCCTGGAAAGGCAAAAAGAAAGTTTATTTTGAAATAATTGCAAATCAATTACAACTTAACATTTATTCAAAGGACTTGCACCTGATTTTAGGAATTCCACCTGATTTAGAATTGAATGTAAGCTTCTTGCAACACCCTGGGACTCTGACTGCAGTCAAATCCTATGCAGAATTTAAGTAGAGGCCACAATAAACAAATGCAGAAAAAAAGCAAATTGTGTTTGCAGTGTTGGAGTTCTATTTTTTCTGTGATAGAGAATAGATGTTAGAAATTAATGCTTTGGAAATATATTGTCTTTGTATGAGAAATCCAGTGCATTAGGACCCCTTCGAACTCTGGGGCGCTATTCTGAAAATCGTGTTAACTTTGGTGTTAAATATCGTGTTATCTCTCTGATTTAACATGCCCCTAACATACCCCCAAATCCGTATTCTGAAAACCGTTTTATTTGTGTGTTATCTCACTTCGTGTTATCTTCAGCTCCTCTCACTCTGCATCTATTTAATCCAATCATATGTGCTGTTAATTTAGTTAAAGAAACAAATCACACAAATTTTTCAGGGAAAAGGGGAGTGCGCGCTCGATGACATGAAGCCTGCATTGTGACATCATATACAGCTTTAAAAAAATTTAGAGCTAGAAAGAGACGTGGGGAGGGGTGATCGTGACAATTAAAAATGGCTTATTTCAGACAGCGTGGATACAAAATAATGACAGGAGACAGAGGCCTCGATTGATTGTGGAGCGGGCAGGGGATGATCGCCCCTAAAATATGGGGCCAATCATAACTTATACATGCCCCCAATAATTTGGAGAACTTGAAAAAATTCAATGCAAATTTTGAAAAGCGTGAAAAGCGCTTTAAGAAAAATTAAACCTGACATGGAAATATCAAACATACAAAAAATTATATGTTTTTCTTTGTTAAAATTTGATACGTATAGCAAGGCTCCACATTAACTTTTTTTGGTGGTGGCCCGTTCGGGCCACCAAAACCTTCAAATAATTTTTTTTGGTGGCCCATTAGTAAAGTTTGGTGGCCCGAAAAATATAAAGAAAAACATTAATTAAAAATGAATAAAACAAACTGAAATATTCTGCAGTCACTACCACGTACCACTATTCTTTGTACATCTTGTATGTAAATTGTGCTTGCTGTTATTTTGTGGTAATAAATAAATTGTTCTGTCATTGTGAATATGAAATGATTGAAAGAAAATAAAAGAATTGAAATAAAAGAAATAAAAGAAAAAAAATTGAGAAAAAAAGAAAATGTAAGAAAAATGAATAAGACAAAATTATCAGAAAAATTGGGAAAATTATTATTATTCAGTAGAAACATGTTCTTTAATCAGGCATATTCAATGGGAAGGGGTATAAATGGTTTAATCACTAAAAAAAAATAAGAAAACGGCAAGTTATCTGGAAAAAACAGTGAGAAAATTCCTTCCCTATTTTTGACAAAATGATGGAAAAAAATCACATTTCATATCAATAAAATGCCTTCCCAAGTATTTACTTCCTTAAGAGTGGTTTAAGAAGTCATTTATAAACAAGAAAGAAAGAAGCTGTCTATTCAAGACAGCTTCGAAAATAAACCAAATATCAACATACATACAAATGCACATGTGGGACTGTGATGTACTCACCTATGTGTTTTATGTGTATTATTGCATTTGGAAATCGGTCTTTTTGAGTCAAAACAGAGGTCATAATTCCTCCTTTTAATGCTTGCGAATTATCAGGTTTCAGTAATATGGACTGTAGAAGGGCATGTCATTGGTGTAAAATGTGACTTTGACGTAGATTTTCAAAGTTCTGGAGAAGATTTCTTAGCAGTAACATTTCGCATCGCAGCTCCCTGAGTCTGAATAGTCTGCTAGCGCACAGCCAGCTAGCTGCAGTGGTTTCATGCATGCAAAGCTCAGCCAGACAGCCGGCTGAATAATAGTTACTGTATGCTAGCGGTAGGCCTACATACTGTCATGACTGTGCAATCTTTGTGTGTGTGTATTTGTGTATAGATTGACAAAAAAGGCGCATGACGAATTGACTTGCAATTTGAAATGTAGAAAGTTGATAAATGTATGCAAAATCGGGAGAAAAATTGGGCTACTTTGAAAATTATTGGTTGCCCGATTCGGGCCACCAAAACTTAACATTTTTTCAATAATGGTTGCCCGAGATGAATTTTTGGTGGCCCCGGGCCACCGCTAATGTCGAGCCTTGCGTATAGCGATCAGCCCCCCCCCAAAAAAAAAAACCTATATTTTTCACTTTTGTCCGACCCCCCCTCCCACATCCGAAGCATATAGATTGACTGATGGGATAGATGAATTAAGGAAAACCTAGAAGCATTGAGAATTTAAAAAATTGTAATGATTGGAACTATATAACCATTGAAAAGGGTTAAAAAATCGCAAATTTCATTCTTTTTAATTTCTGTTTGGGCCTTTTTTAAAATTTTCTTCCTCTCTTCCTGTCTTTTTTTATATTATTATGGCAAAAAGTTACCAAATAAATAACTCATGAGCATATATGATAATAATTTGAATTAATCCAAATTAAAGATGCATTTGAAGTGTATTTTCACAGGAAATTCCAAAGATATTGTGGTTGAACTTTAATCATTGATAGCAGAGAGGAAGGTAAAGCTGGAAAAATGAAAGAAAATTACAATTACAATGCTAACATGATTTTCAGAATACCAATCGTGTTAGCTAACACCGTTTTATTGCTAATACGGTTTTCAGAATACAGCTCCTGGTGTTGGAATAAAGAGGTCTCCAAAGATAAACAGATTTTCATTTTAGATAAAATAATGATTAATAGTCATAATTATAATGCTTTAATATTAATTCATTGGACCATGAACAGTAATTATTCATTTTTAAATGATATAAGTTACTCAAAGGCTGTTAATTATTTTTCATCTGTCCCAGGACGGAATTATTAAAGAGGATCGTCCATGAACCGAATACAACCATGTACACTGCTGATGTTAGAAGGAATTTTTGTAATTGATGTGATCAAACAAAACAAACAGTTTCCAAGATATGCCTTTTGTATTGCCTCTGCAGCCTTTAAGGTTGAAATTGCCATAACTCTACTGTTAAGATTTGTTTCTAATAATTACATGTTTAAAAACAGTTAGTTGTAATCCTAAGTAAACTAGCAAATGCTGGGTACTGTAGTGAGGTGTTTCAAAGGGGAAAAAAACATTTGGGAACTTCCGTATATTCCCTTTTTCTTATCATTCCGCTTGAACGTATATACTTTGTTCTAAATTCAATATATTTCATGTACATAGTATGCAGTATAACTGTCAATTTTATTCAAGCTTTTTTAAATTTTCATTTGTTTTTTCTACTTTTTCTTAGGTTTTCGCAAGCTCTTTCATGTGCAGAGCTTAGTACAGCAAGCAGAGCTTACATTCACTCTAAGATTAGTGAGGTCAAAAATGAGGAAGAGTTCTTTGAACTTGATGTTGAAACTCTTATTGAGATCCTGCAAAGTGAGGATCTACGTGTGGACAATGAATATGAAGTCTTTGAAGCAGCAATGAACTGGATATCACACGACCCCCCAAACAGGCGAAAACATTTAGTGCAGGTTCTTGAGCCAGTGAGGATACCGATCATACAACCTGAGCAACTCTTCAAGTATGTGGAAGACTGTAAGGATCTAAGTTTAAGGATAGCCACAGGAAAGCTCCTGCAGGACTATCACCCAAGCAGGAAGTCACAATCATCATCCAAAGCATCACAGGTCAAGACACGGCTACCGGCACATTATTACCAGCCCCGCAGGAACTCCAGGAAACGTTTGATCGTGATGGGCGGTTACTGCAAGAAAAATGCTGAAGGATGGTCAGGATGGGGTAACACAACAACCCTTGATGATGTTGAACTGTATGATTCATTCGATCAAACGTGGCATTCCTTCCCTGCCATGCAGCAGCCACGTAGCGGCTTCGGTGCGGCCGTACTCGGTGGAACCGTCTATGCCATAGGTGGTGAGCATGAGTCTCTCCTGTCACAGAATGTTGAAAAGTTTGATGCAGTGGAGAATTGTTGGATCAGGATGGCCCCTCTTCTCTGTCCAAGGAGCTCCCATGGGGTATGCGTTGTGGAGGATAAGATCTATGTCTTTGGAGGCTGGGTTGGTCTTGAGATGGGAGCGGATATTGAGAGATATGACCCTGATGATAATTCATGGGTAGTACATGATAGGCTGGCATCACTGAGAAGCAACTTTGGCGTGGTTTCACATGAAGGTAAGTCCTCGTGCTACCGTTACCCCAAAGACACTGACTCTGACCTGAAGAAAATGTAAAAGCCCTAGTTGGTCTGGTGTCAGTGACGAATGGATACCATGCGCGACCAAGGGGTCTCGAAAAGCATCCTAAACACGTATTCCATATTCTGAAAATGCACCCCTTAACAAGTATTGGCATGTGAAGCCCTACCCGTAACAAGTATTTGAAACCAAAAAGATACTCTTGGCAAGTATTCTCTGAATTGAACCCCTAAACAAGTACAGCAATATTTCAATTGTCACAAACGTCGGTCGTCGGTTTTGCCTTTGCCTACATCATCTGGATTTACTAGTAGTACAGCCCCTGCACCTCCCACACCTCGGATGACCTCGCGCTCAATACTCTAAACATGTGTTGACTCCTGGCCGGGCAAAAAGTACATCCTTTATGAAATATTTTAGTCTTAATTTGTTATACCCTTGCAAATTTGACCCTTAACAAGTAGCTTTCCTAGCGAAAATAGATACCCTTTTTTCATTATTTAAGTGTTTTTGACACCCTTATTACGTTATGAATGTAACGAGCCCTATCTTGAAAAAGACATCCCTTTTACATGTTTTGGGGGGTCGTGCATGGTATCCACTCGTCAATGTAAGTGCCCCCCCCCCCTCCGGGCTCACAAATCTAAAACTGCCTGATCTCACAGAAAACAATTCATTGTACAAGAAGATTTTTCATGAAGCTGCTCCTAAATGTATGTATGACTTCAAGAACAATTGGCTAAAGCCAGGGCCATAATAATATCATTTTTATTTGTTTCATTAAAAATTACAATCACATACAAACATAAAAATATACACAGGATACAGATAAAAACATAAGTACAAGAAAGTATAAAGAAGCAGTCCAGGAAAATAAAAAATTATAGCAGACATATAAAATTACTGCCCACTCATCCCCATCTCCCCATGAAAGGTGTGATAATTCTATGACATTAATTGCTCTAAGCAAAGTACAATGTAGCGAGGGTCCTTCCAGAAGTCGGGGCACAAATTGCGACGTCCCAGCACACCCCAAAACCAACCACACCACACATTCACCCCTCGTAGACCATACAATCTGCCGGAAATCCAGAACCGTTCAGGTTGAGGAAACCATCCAAAAGGCCCCAAATTCCAGCCAAAATGCACAGCCCCAACACAAATGCACAGCCCACAAACAATAAGTGCATAAATGTCACAACCTGTCCCCCAACCCTATGGAAAACCCCTATCACTTGGTACGTGGGAAATCAATTATCTCCTTAGTTTGTGTGGTGTTCAGTGAACCATTGCAGCAAAATCTAATGAAACTTGTGCATTTAACTCCGCTGACTATTCTTGAGTGCTTAAAAAAATGCTATATTATTATTATTATACTGAACAATTGTAAATGGGAGTGTTTCATGAAGCAAATAGTGAGTGATTTTCTGTAATTTGTTCTAGGCCAATCAGATGCAAGGATGTCAGTAGCTTATAACAGTTGTCAGTGAAAATCACAGACCATCCAATCATGCAATGTTCCCTTTGATTTTCTCCTCTCCGTTTTGCTTCCTACTCATGCTGTAG
Source organism: Lytechinus variegatus (assembly GCF_018143015.1). Lineage (NCBI taxonomy): Eukaryota > Metazoa > Echinodermata > Echinoidea > Temnopleuroida > Toxopneustidae > Lytechinus > Lytechinus variegatus. The sequence goes on from NC_054750.1 coordinate 16,829,305, forward strand.
GTCTTGTGTACCTAGCAGGCGGGGCTTCAGATACTGGTACAGAACTGAGGCTTGTCGAGAGCTACAATCCGGTCATCAAAGAATGGACTCAGCTTTCTAACATGCGGACAAGACGTTCGCAGTGTGCCATGGCAGTATTGGACAACGCCCTCTATGTTGTAGGAGGGTATAACTCGTCAAAGAACGTCCTATCCTCGGTTGAAAAATACTTGATATTGGAGGTGAGTCCAATTTGTTATTACCCTTCTCCAAGTTGTGTATGTTTAGTGCAGCACTGTAGATGTGTATGTATCCTACAGGAGAGAGTAAACAATGTAGACACAATGTAATTTACATTCTTTTGAAGAAATAGGCTGTGTGTGGTGACAATGCTGCAATGGTGTTCTTGGCATTGGCTGCATATCTTACTACTGCACTATAACTAACAGAAGATAGGGATTACCCTGCATGTGATCCATGGAACTTTAGAGTGGTTTTGATGATTTTTGTCTCACCTGCATAGCAGAGTGAGACTATAGGCGCCGCTTTTCCGACGGCGTTGGCAGCGACAGCGGCGGCGTCAACATCAAATCTTAACCTGAGGTTAAGTTTTTGAAATGACATCATTACTTAGAAAGTACATGTATATGGACCTAGTTCATGAAACTTGGACATAAGGTTAATCAAGTATCACTGAACATCCTGCATGAGTTTTATGTCACATGACCTAGGTCAAAGGTCATTTAGGGTCAATGAACTTTGGCCGAATTGGGGGTATCTGTTGAATTCCCATCATAACTTTGAAAGTTTATGGATCTGATTCATGAAACTTGGACATAATAGTAATCAAGCATCACTGAACATTTTGTGCAAGTTTCAGGTCTCATGATTAAGGTCAAAGGTCATTTAGGGTCAATGAACTTTGGCCGAATTGGGGGTATCTGTTGAATTACCATAATAACTTTGAAAGTTTATTGGTCTAGTTCGTTAAACTTGGACATTAGAGTAATCAAGTATCACTGAACATCCTGTGCGCATTTCAGGTCACATGACCAAGGTCAAAGGTCAATGAACTTTGGCAGAATTGGGTGTATCTGTTGAATTACCATCATAACTTTGAAAGTTTATGGATCTGATTTATGAAACTTGGACATAAGAGTAATCAAGTATCACTGAACATCCTGTGCGAGTTTCAGGTCACATGATCAAGGTCAAAGGTCATGTAAGGTCAATGAACTTTGGCCATGTTGGGGTTTTTTGTTGAATAACCATCATATCTCTGTAAGTTTATTTGTCTAGTTCATAAAAAGTGGACACAAGAGTAACCATGTATCACTGAACATCTTGTGCGAGTAGTTTTCAAAGTCAGCACTGCTGCTATATTAAACTGCGTGATGCAGGTGAGACTGCCAGAGGCGTTCTACTTGTTTGTTGAATAACCATCTTATCTCTAAGTTTATTGGTCTAGTTCATAAAAAGTGGACACAAGAGTAACCATGTATCACTGAACATCTTGTGCGAGTAGTTTTCAAAGTCAGCACTGCTGCTATATTAAACTGCGTGGTGCAGGTGAGACGGCCAGAGGCATTCCACTTGTTTGTTGAATAACCATCATATCTCTAAGTTTATTGGTCTAGTTCATAAAAAGTGGACATAAGAGTTACCATGTATCACTGAACGTCTTGTGCGAGTTAGAGTAGTTTTCAAAGTCAGCACTGCTGCTATATTGAACCGCGTGATGCAGGTGAGACGGCCAGAGGCATTCCACTTGTTGTTTAATAGAAATGCATAATGCAAAGATTATAGCTTTCTGATGTGAGAGCCTGAGAGATGATTTAGGCATCTCAGATTTTCACAATTTTGTACAAAAACAATCAGTACTAGCACCTTGTTGTCACATTGATATACTGGTACTCAAATAGAATTACTGTATAAACTTTTGTTGTTCAATAGGAGGCTTTATGCCACAGTTATTCGGTTAACTTTTTCTGTCCCTAGCGTTCCAATAGTTGATATTTCTCTTTATGATTTATATCAGTATTTTGCCACTAACACACCCACACCTGACTAATGTACATTAGAATAATAGTAATATGAAAGTGAGAATAGATCATTTGCAAAATCTACCCTTTGCTTTGATACCAAATTCATTTTTGGCATATACTGTATGTAGATATCTTTATAAACCATATTAATCCTAAAAACTTTGATATATTTTTGTCTCCATATACTTGTACATCTTTCATAGTGAAGTAGTTTTCTATTCAAAATGCAGTCTTTTATCAGCACTGTAAGAGTTACTCCTAACTGAATGAAATGTCTCTAAAATGTTATTCCCATTTTACTGTCTCACAGGACAAATGGTTGAAGGTGAAGTCAATGATAGTTCCTAGAGCATGTGCCGGAGTAGCAGTTGCACACGGGAAACTGTATGTGGTGGGGGGCAAAGGATCGAGCAGACCAAATACAGCCCCACCGACGTTGGATACTATGGAGTGCTATGACCCCGAGACAGACACTTGGATTGACCTAGGTCATATGACCATGGGTCGTTGTGAAGCAGCTCTAGCAGTACTGTAACCATGGGAACTGGATTGACCGAGGTCAAATGACTATTGGTCTTTTGGAAGCAACTGCAGCAGTACTCTGACAATGAGGCCGACCTCTGGATTGAACTAGGTCATATGACATGAATCAGTTTTTACGCATCTGTATCAGTACGGTGACCATGAGGATGACATCCGGATTGACCTAGGTCAAATGACCATGGGGGTCGTCGTGAAGTAGCTGTAGAAGGACTGTGTGTGACCGTGAGGTTTATTTCCGCTTGGTCTACAAGTTGTCGACTTTGCAGATTGTCTTGTACCACAGGATGAAGTCATTTGATCTCCTCTCAAGTTGGTCAAATTCTGCACCGCTCAGTGAAATACCCACTTAACATCATTTTGTCTAGTACCCAGTGTGTCGGATTTGAACTTTGTCTATTATCCTTCATTATGTCAAATGAAAATTTTATTCATGAACAATTCATATAGCCATATGGAGTAAGTGGTGTCAGACAAAGTGGATAATAATAATATGTCCATTTATAAAGCAAACTTGCTCAACTGCGCTTTGATACTTAGTATCACATTATTACCCTAGCCATAGCTGAGCCAACATACAGGCGCTAAAGCGTCAAGGAATGAATCCTACGGGGTACCCATTCACCTCACTTGGCACGAGTGCAGCACTATGTGGGTAAATTTCTTGCTGAAAGAAAACACCCGCCATGGCTGGGATTCGAACCCACGTCCCTCTGATTGAGAGACTAGAGTCGTAACCACTAGACCATGATGCCCCTTAAAATCAGGCAGAAGGGGTATTATATCCCAGCCATGGCGTAATTTCCTTCAGCAAGAAATTTATCCACACTGTGCTGCACTCGACCCAGGTGAGGTGAATGGGTACCTGACAGGATTAATTCCTTGCATGCACTGAGCGCTGAGAGGTAGCTCGAGCTAAAGCTGGGGTAGTAATAATAACAACAACGCGCCTCGGAATAGAATATTTCTAGATAGATGGCGCTATATAAATGCCCATTATTATTATTATAGCCTAACTGGAAATGAAACCAAAGTGGTGAATGGGGTAAATGGCAATTAGACCAAGCGATTGGTAGACAAACTGGTTAGTTGATCAATGAATAGAATTGGTTAGTAGATGAAATGATTAGTTGGACAAACTAGGATCAGACCATTTGGGATGAGACCAAATCGAAAGAAGACAAAGAAGGTGTAAAGCAATAGGCATTTACTGACCATTAGACTAACATCTTGACTGACATTGGTGAACTGTACAAGGACCATAGTCATCAGTATTGGGGTTTCGTTGCGACCTTTCCTAAATGCATAAAGTTTAGTTCTGGTGGTGATGATGAAATGTGAATAATTGAGGCATAAAGCTATTGGGAAGTGTTGATTATAATGATGCACCAAAGACTTATTGTATGATAGGAGGTTTTAGCAGAATTAAGCTGAGGCGATTCTGCTGAAAGTTACTGTGCTGAGACTACGCATATATGTTTGACTGGTTCAAATATTTTCTACTCACAGCATCACCAATTTGAGATATTAATTTTCTTAGTGATATTATTTTGAGCAGCTGCAAATATATTATACATGTACCTTGTCTACTTTCTCTCAAATTTTCTTATTTTATATTTTGTTTTTGCTCTTTCACACATAACATGTAATGACCACGGTTTGACCTCTTTTAACCCGTTGGGAGACGGAATGATATCATTATAACACGTTTTCCATAGACTCTTGCCTGAATGTATGCCAGCTCAGTCTTCAATTGGTTAAATTAACTTATTCTGATGTTAGAGAATCTAACACCTACATTTCACTGATTACTGATGGACCTGTATCTATTATTAAAGGTCAAGTCCACCTCAGAAAAATGTTGATTTGAATCAATAGAGAAAAATCAGACAAGCACGATGCTGAAGATTTCATCAAAATCGGATGTAAAATAAGAAAGTTATGACATTTCAAAGTTTCGCTTATTTTTAACAAAATAGTTATATGAACGAGCCAGTTACATCCAAATGAGAGAGTTGATGATGTCACTCACTCACTATTTCTTTTGTTTTTTATTGTTCGAATTATACAATATTTCAATTTTTACGAATTTGACGATTAGGACCCCTTGCCTGAAGCACAAAATGTTAAAATAATGGAATTCCACGTGTTCAGGGAGGAATGAAACTTCATTTCACATGACAATGACGAGAAAATCAAAATATTTCATATTTCAAACAATAAAAAACAAAAGAAATAGTGAGTGAATGACATCATCGACTCTCATTTGGATGTAGCTGGCTCGTTCATATAACTGTTTTTGTGAAATGAAGCGATATTTTGAAATGTCATAACTTTCTTATTTTACATCCGATTTTGATGAAATTTTCAGTGTTATGCTTGTTGAATTTTTCTCTTTTTATTCAAATCAAGTTTTTGTTGGGGTGGACTTGCCCTTTAAGTATATGCTATCAAAAGATCAGGACCTTATAGGGACCAACATTGACAAACTGTATCAAGGTCAACAACTCTTGTTTGATCAGAACCTCATAAAGAACATCTACATGTAGATCAAACTGTGTTTTGGGGAGCTTTCTCAAATTGGTTTGGAGCATATTCATGATTTCATGCATAAATTAGCATGATTTACATGGATTTATTAATGAAAATAATATTTTTAATGATTTTTTAAAAGAATAATCAATGATAAAAAATTGTATATTCCCAACCCCCATGTAATATCTGTCCAAATGATCAAGCTGTTTTCAGGCTAAACCAAAACTATCAATAGCATATATGCTAGTGAAGATTTCTATTCAATTTTCTATTGGAAATCAAATGATTAAGGCAGTTACGTGTATATTGCCATTGTCTTGAGTGCCTGTTGTCTTTTTCTCATACTATTGCTGCTTCCAAATTATGTTTCTCCATTACAATACATGTAAGCAAATATATTTTATATTTGGAAAGATATTCAAATCAAAGTTTATTATATTTTCTTGCTTTAATTTATATATATTATCTGAAATATTTGTCTAAATAATACTTTGTATTGCATAGATTGAGTAGAAAAGGTGTAAATTTAATGAAAAACTTAGAAAAATCATAAAACTATTCTATAGTCCTGAAAGAGTTTATCTGATCCACAATAACCTTTTTGTGTGATATGTTTGTGTTAGATAATCAAGGTACATGTATTCTTTGATGTGATGTAAATTTTGATTTGTGTCAGAGTAAGGTACTGTATGACTGCAATGAGTGAGTCCAGATGTCGAGCCATTATCCTAAAAGAGTTGCAATAAAATCTTTTGCCAAATATTTCAATAATTAAATCTAAACAATGTAAGAATGGTTTAAACCTAAGAAGACGGGGGAGGGGGGCCTCAACATTTTTCACGATAAATCCGCCATTCAAAATGTTTTGACCATGTTGCTCACTGACCTTTTACTTTTAAGTCTCGTGCAACTTTTGAGACCAAAATTGCAACCCCCGGATACGTGATTTCGAAATGACGCCGCAACATTTTGTAAGTGCATGCAGATCCAAATTTGCTCAAAACATAAATTTGTGTACAAATCCAATGCAAATAGTGTTTTTAGTCAAAATTCATAAATGTATCGTTTTTCCTTTCACTTAATCAATTAATTCCATCTTGATTATGGTAAAAACAAAGTCCCCAACTAATTCCATTGAAAAAACAATTAAAAACAAGAAGATGAAAAACAAAGAAACAGAAATTTACAAAACAATAAATTAGCATTACAGGGGCATTATTTAGTTAGCAAACTTTTGATTTTACGTATATGCATAATCAATTAGCAATGAGATTTTTCGCAGAATTCAATCTAATAGTCTTTTAGATTATGCCATGGGTAACACGCATGCCAATTTTCATCCCGATTGCACAATCAAAGGCCGAGATCATAAGGGGGGCTGAATCAGCCCCCCCCTGTCTTCTTAGGCATCAAAACGAAATAAGTCTATTTAGGGTTAATGAACACTTTCTTGTTTCAATTTTCATTTAAATTGAATTGAAAATGAAGTTTGCGAGTGCAACAAAGTTTACTGCAACTCAACAAATTCCAGAAAACACTTTTTCTCGTGGTTATCCAAGGGCAAGCATTTACAACATGGAAATGGTATGAAAATATGTGGAAGAAAATACTCTTGGACATAGTTCGGTGTTCTTGACAGAGACTTTCATTAAACTGGTAACGATGAAGGTGTACAGTTCTTACTCAATATATGTACTTTATCGACTGTCGGGATGTACGCCAATGCTATTATATTTATCAAAGGATTATGACCAACAATGTGTTAATTCTAAGATGCCAGTGATTACAAATGACAAGCATAATGGAAAAAAAGTATGCAATATCAAAATAAATCACTCTATCTTAATTTTTATTTGTCAAAATGTATTGCCTGTTTTGTAGCCTTGTTGCATTTAGGAAATATGGCAAGGACAGATCCTAGGTAGTACCATGAAGCCGTTTATTAAGTTGCAAATGACTACTCACTCTGCCAAAGTCTTTTGGAGTAACATAAATCTGTTTGAATAAAACAGAAATTCAAAAAAGGAGAGGGACATAATACGTTTTTCAACAAATCAAGCCCCGTCTTACTAAGACTTATAATTGATCCGATCAACCAATACCATGGAAAGCCAGCAACGTCAACATCTAAAATGCATGTTCGAAATATTGTCTAGGTATGATGTAAAAACCTACATTTGTTTTCTTCAAAATTCAGAGTACTTTTCTTAGCTGATAGAAAAGATGTGCAAATTTTGTAAAGAAAAAATTATGACATTGTTTGGTTTCCATATAGCTTAGGTTGATCGGATCTTTGCATGGGCCCTGTTTTACAAAGAGTTATGATTAATCTGATCAACCTCAAGTATATGGAAATCCATCAATATCATAATATTTTTCTTTAGGAAATTTGTCCAAGAAGCATACTTATTTGTCAAGAAAACAGTGAATGTTTGAATATACATCATATCTACACTGTAGAAAATATTTTGAACAAACATGTATTTTAGATGTTGACGTTGCTGGCTTCCATAGTTGTGATTGATTGGATCAATCCTAACTCTGTAAGATTGGGCCCTGGTTTAAAAAAAGCTCCAACTAAAACTTCAGTCACTATTCAATTTATGGAAGGTTGACTTAAAGGCAGAGTAACCTGTATATGTGCATGACTGGTGATCTTTTCTTGTGCGAGAGGAGTAGTAGGGAAAATTTTTGAAAATCTGTGTGTGAAAATGGCGTTTTCTTGCATCTAAAACACCACTATTTTTGGTATAGAGGTCGTTGCCAAATTAACCCCCATGAAAATTTGTAAAATTAAGTTGCATTTTCCTGCAATGTAAGGCCAGTTAACAACACATACAAAGAATTGGGGACTTGGAATAAGCAATGTTAGCCTAATACTTTTATTATGAATAATAATAATAAATGAAATAAATACATAGAAATATAATAAAATAAAATTACAAGTTTTAAAAAAAAGGTAAGATTTAAAATAAATGGTCCCGGATTTTTTTATTTTTTATTTTTTTTTTTGGGGGGGGGGTTGCAACCCCCCATCCCCCCTCTAGATCCGCTTCTGTAAATTGATTGCAAATCTGATTTAGCTCCTAAGATCACCAGTCATTTGTACAGTCAAGCATAGATTATTATCAGCTTTAAACCTCAGGGTTTTTATTCATGAGGGGCTCAGAATTTGGGTTGTGACTTTGGCAGAAATCCATGACAAGCAAAAAAAAGGAGGGGGGGGGGGGCTTTTGTATCAGTTTGAAAAATGATCCCATAATGACCCCCAAAGTGTTTCAAATTATGAAAATGAATGTATTACCTGGAAAAAAAGTAAGGCACATTGTCATTTTGTATAGGGGTTGGGGCAATTACTCTCCTTTGGCCCCGCCCACCTCCAGATCCTGGCGTGTAAGCACTGGCAGACCCGGGGGGGGGGGGGGGCAAAGCCGGCCCGTGCCACCCTCCCCTTTTAGAGGCACAATAAAAATTTGTAATGTAAAAATGCCATTAAAACAGTGTGCCCCCCCCCCTTTGAAAGTTAAGACCTTTTTTTGCCTGTCATATTTTTCGGCCCCCAGAAAATCCTGAATCCGCCCCTGCCTGTAAACAGATGCATTGAGCTTTAGTGATTCTTATTTTCATCTTTTAGATCAGTGCTTCTCAACCTTTTTTTAACTCGAGGACCACTTTGACTCTCACTTTTTTTTCGAGGCCCACCTACCAAAATTTTAAGAAAGCGATATGACTACTTAATTGTATCGACTTAAAGATAGACAATGATAATAATGGGCATATTAATGCGTGTATTTTTAGGTAGACCGGCCTTTGAGCCCCTCGTCCAAACGTATACAACCATGACAACATGACTTAATAACACAGAGGGTCACGAGTTCAAATCCCATCCATGAAATTAATTTCCTCCAGCCATCAGAGTCAGATGTTTTTCATTCTTGCTGTTTTATCTATCATTACATCTCTCTCCCTATCTCTTTCCTACTCCTTTCTCTATTTATGTATTTTCATTTTTTTTTAATTATTTGTTTGGCGTCACCTGTGCCTGGGAGGCGACTGAATCACTATGACCCGCAGGTCTCTCCTCCCGATATAACTGATTAGGGGAATGCAGGTGGACCACTACACCGGGGTTTCCCCCTACTCTTTAATATACGAATAGTGCAGTGGGTTCTTAACGTGCAAAGGTGGTGACTCTCCTCTACACGGGGCCTCCATTTAACGTCCTATCCGAGGGACGGAGGGTTTTCCATTGTAACATAGCCTGCATCTATGAAACATGGGAGAGACGTTTACACACAACGCACTGGCTTCAGTCATCAGCCCGGGGTGGACTCGAACCCCATGATGTTGGACGGGCAGACGCGTTACCGACTGAGCCAACACCGCTCTCCTAATTTTACTTATTTCTTTGTATTTATCTTTGAAAACAATCTTTCCTTTCAATCTCTTCCTTCCCCTATTATATATGCAACTTTACTTCTCCTTCTCCCTCTCATCTCGGTCAATTTCTCTATATTTTTCATTCTTTTATCACTCGTTCTTTCATCGTAACATTTGTTTTTTTCTTTTTTTTGTGTACTTGTTTCGTTCTTCTATATTACAGATCAAGTCCACCCCAGAAAAAAAAACGTTGAAATTATAAAAAGAGAAAATCAGACGAGCATAAGGCTAAAATTTCTATCAGAATCGGACATAAAATAAGGAAAGTTATGACATAATATAAAACAAACTTTATATAAATAAAACAAAGAAATTCACATATTGCTGAATTTCCTAACAATATAACAATAGACAATATTCATCTAAAAAGAAAAAAAAAAGAAACAAATCTTTAGATGTCACAATATTTGAAAATCTAAATATGAACGAAACATACGTTGTATAACTACCTGTTTCTCGAGAAACGTAGATTTACTATTCAAAATGAAACCCTAGTCACACTGTTAATTAATATTACCTTATATTGCAATATAGCTTTGGCATCTCGTGCAAAAACTTAAATTAATACAATATACTTACTTCAGAAAAAAAACATTCGAATTTGTACTGATTCGCAATACACAAACCAATTATTCAATAAACTAAGACTCTAACGGTATTTGACATGAATTCACTTCAAAGTTTACAGCTCATATTCAAGTACATAAATAACATGCTCCCACCTTCTTTCCACAATTTTTATACTAAGAACACATCTATTCATTCATACCCTACTCGTAACCCTTCAAATTTATAATTTATATCACAACCGATTTTAATGAAACTTGTTTTGAATTTTTCCTCTTGTTTTACTCTTTCCCAAAAGATTGCTTCTCTTCTTGGGTTTTGGTTTCATTTAACCGAAAGTCAATCGATTAATCGTAGGATTTTTTTTAAAGGATGTTTTTATTTTATTCTCTCAAATCAAACTATACATTCACGTTTCATGAACAAGTTGTTCAAATTATTTGAAACATGATTATGAATTATACAATAAACCCATATCCCACAAATATACATCAAACTTCAAAGATACCGGAAATTAATACTGACAATTATGCGTTTCAATAATTACCAAATGAAATATTAACATGATGTATTAAATGACAAGAGAGAGAGAAAAAAAATGGTTTTATACCTCCCACCCTTTAGGCATAGAATCTCCTTCACCTTTATGCATACCCTACATGGAAGGGACACAGTACAAACTACCCGTATTTCATTTATGCTTTCTCTGCAAGAAAAATGAGAAACAGATGTGTTTTGTGTGGTTTTGTCTCTCGCTCTATATAAACCTCTGCCACTCTCTCCCTATATATCCCTTTAATTTACATTTTTCCATTTCCTTAAATGTAGAGACATCTTGCCTCTATCTAAAGCCTCTTCTCCACATTCTTCGTCTTTAAATTTTCTTTTAATTTCACCCATGGTTATGAGTGCGCCCTTTTCTCTCCCTTTGAAGATTAAAAATCTTACAAAGACTACCAAATGATTGACTAAACGTTCCTTTCCTTCGTCCTTTAATTCCACACCTATAGAATTTTCTCCCGGCTTAAATTACCTTACAATTATTATTCCAAACCAAACAAGCATATTCACATTCCCAAAATAGATGGCGAAATGTTTCCTCCCTTTTTACAATATCAAAGATTATTTTGCGAGATTTTAAAACGGAACAAGTTGTGATTTGTATAAACAATGCCGTGCAACATTTTAAATTGAAACTCTCCTAATCAAATGTTCAAAGTACATTGCCTTGGTCTCATAAAAATGTATTCAATCTTTTCATAAGAAAAAATTATTTGTTTCTTAGTCTTTCGAAAACATCAGGTATCGCGAAATTACATTTCATAAAATTTGCATGAACATTTTTAGATACTAACTCTTTTATTGACAAAATTCTTTTTCCAGATATAATCAGATATTTCTTCCCTAAGAGAATCTTCTTTGTTATCTATTTTCATATTTCGTTTCCATTGAATGGAATAGTTATATAAATTAACTCTCTCAAATGAAAACCATTTATGTTTAATCCCTGTCTTTGTAAGTATAAAAATGATCTTACGTTTCCACCATAATCCATTATGTTTCAATCTGTAAATACTTTTTTTTGGTCAAATATGTATTTCCCTTCAATTCGTACAAATTTATTGTTAAAGATGATCTTCGTATCCATCCATACTTCTAACATTAAAGTCTATAAAAAATTGCAGCAATGATATCTCCAACAATGCAAGCACGTAATCGCAAGAAAATATAAAATTTTCTCCCAGGTGTTTTGTGGCAGAATTGAAATATTGTTTCCATTTCATTGCATTATTTTCGTTTAGTCCTTTAATCCTCATAACTCTCTGCGCCTTTTTTAACCACTGAAAATTCATCATTTTCAAGCCGCCTTGGTAGTAATCTAAATACATCATACTTTTGTTAATCTTATTTCTCCCACTCACACAAAAAGTAAAAGCCAACTGATCAAATTCATCATAAACACATCCTCGGATTGGTGTGAGAGATGCTGTAAATTTTGAAAATATAAATTGCTTTCATAATTGTATTTTGCCCATCAAGGTTAAGTCTCTTGGCTTCCACCAGTTTAAAAACTTTTTTATTTCATTTAATATTTCTTTATAATTCAATCTTTTTTTGTTTCTACATCTAAATAAACAAAATACACAATCTACTTCTGGGCCAAAAGATAAATCGTATGATTTTCCTTGAGAGGAACCTAATAATCCAGCTAATAATAAAACCTTCGTCTTATCGCTAGTAATTTTAAGTCCTTAAATTTTTTCTGAATTTTTCTAAAATATGTATTACTTTTTTAAATGGATCTCGAACAAAAATAGACATGTCATCTGTGTAAATATAACCTGTTTTACTTCAACCTTTCCAAAGGAAATTCCTTTAATATATCTTATGTTATGGGCTAATACTTCTATGCATAAAATTAAGATATGGTGAGAACGGATCCCTGCAGCCTTACCCAATAACTTGTAGAATCTTCTCCATTAAAAATAAAACTTTGGGTATTAGCATATAATATATTTAACCATTTACGAAATTGCTGGCCAAAGCCGAATGAAAGTAATGTTTGATGTAAAAATTTGTGGGATATCAAATGAAAGGCTTTTTAAAAATCAATTACCATTAATCTTTGCGTTACTAGCCTAGAAACCTCAGCTGATTTTATCGCATTGTTTCACACATCTCCAGCGGAGGCGTCAGGGGGGGGGGGTGGGCGGTGAAATATTGGATGGTCTTATACCACTTGGTCTACTTATCAGTTCGTATATAACTTCACATCGTCTAAATCCATTTCGTCTACAACCAGTTCGTCTAATATCCAAAACGTCTGTTCGTGACATTCTTTTACACGTATACTACAAGTCAAAATCAAGGGTTCAAATTGACTTTATGAAGATGGTACCCTTTCACTATGTAACTAGCATTTTCAAGAAAATATCATGAGAAAGTTAATTTAATTGGATCGTATAATTGCAAACGAAAAGAATAACGGTCATGCATCTTATGTCTAATTTCTATCTCGTTCGTCCCTGACAATGAACAGGTCTGACGATGAATAAACTCAGTTATTTCTCAGAAAATATCAAGTTTCTCTGTCACTTAAATATCAACAGGCCTATTAAGTTGGAATTCGTTTTAAATTTCCCTCCGTGACTGACTGACCACGCCCTTGCAACTGTTTCATCGAGAAAAAAAGCTACTTCAAGACATTTTTTCCACTGACAAATTAACTGTTAGGATTCTACAAACGTCAATGAGTTATTAAAAATGTTCAAAACATACACTTCATTTTAACTTCATAGATGAAACGACATAAAAACATAAATGATACATACAAATCAGAAATAATTACAAACAGCAATCATGCACACAGAAAAAATACAAATGAGTTATGTCTTATGGAAAACACAATCATAACATTAACCAATAAACAAATGCCGAAGTAACAGAATAAGGAGTTATAACTACGGTATTTATCTAATTATGTGACCTATCATAGAAACAGGGGCTCGGCGACCAATCGCAATCAACATGATCAAAGTTTCCACGGTAATACCATGGATCCTAGTGCTAGTTTCCATGGTAATACCAAAATGGCAGAGTTTGTCGTTCCAGCGAGCGCCCTCCCTCCATAATAGGTCCATGCTCCGACCCAAAGCTCGCCCAGACGCCCAACACTACCATGACTACCGACCAACCACCGACTGATCGCGGCAACCTTCCTCTGATCCGGGGACGAATCAAAGTCGTGGGCACCAAATAAACAGACAATGCACCGAACAACCGCCAACAAGATGGGTAGCATCCTGGTCCGTGCTATAGGTTACCGCTAGTTGATTTTAGTCTCTTAAAGGGGTTGTCCAGGCGGGAGATATTTATATCTCAATAAATAGCGTAAAATTCACAAAACAAAATAACAAAGTTAATGACTTTCAAAGATCTGCATTATTCAGGTGAAACAGTTCTAGGCATGTCTTTATGAATATTTATTAGGTGGGCTGATGACGACATATTCCCACTCGTTCTTTTGTATTTTATTATATGAAATTAGGTTTATCAAAAAAAATCTACCAAGAACTAAAACAATTGAATTGACAACTGATAAGTGCATTTATTGCCACAACTTATTTTATCATAATGAAGACACATCATTTACACATGTATGAAAAGAGAAACATTTATGATTTCATGTAATAAAATAAGAAAATGGAAAGTGGGGATGTGATATCATCAGCCCACCTAATGAATATTCATGACGATGTGTATATTACTGTTTTCACCAAATATTGATAACTTTAAAATTCAATAACTTCGTTATTTGTCATCCGATTTTGATTAAATTTTCAGCATTTTGCTCTGTGAATTTTACTCTATTTGTTTGGATATACGTATTTTTTCAGCCCGGACTATCCCTTTAAGAGATTTGAACATCCGAGTAACATGTCATAAAGCTTGAGGTGAAAAGCTTATAATTTTAATTATTCATGATGTTTATCTATAAGCATGCAAATGAAAAACTTTCAAAACGTTAGATGTTGGGTTATAATTCCAACACCATCTGTAGCAATAATTGTGCTCTGCACGTATTCCCCGTGTACTGTACTTTGAAAAAGCATGCTATATTCTAATACTATAAGCCCATTTGTAAACTAGTTAAAAAAAGGAAGAATTTATTGAATGTAATTATTGTAGGAACAACTTATCTTTTAGTCCCGAGTATCTGTTTAGATATACATTTTTTCAGCCCGGACAGTTGAGTTACTATAGTACATGTTATAAAGCTTGAGGTGAAAAGCTAATTTTAACTTATTGTATTCACACCTGCTAATGAGTCCCATTTCTCAAATGTTTAATATACTTTCTTAGGAGATCCACGCTCTACAAGCAATGCTTTTTTAGTGGATCCCCTCATTTCCATATCAAATTCTGTTAAAACTATTTTACAAATATTTTGGAACTTGTAATTGATTTGTAATCATTGTTATCATATTTCATTTGTAGTTGTTTATATTTATAATGTATGTTTGATTTGTATTTGCTTGTAATGTTGATAATGGAAATGGAAAATAAAACTTGAACTTGAACTAATTATTTTACTTAGGCCTATTCATGCTGTTTATTCTTAAGCATGCAAAAATGAAACACCATACGACTTTCAAAGCGTTATATGTTAGAATTCTGGTGTTGATATTGGGTCCATTCCAACACCCTCTGTTGCAATGTACTTTGATATATAATTATGTATGCATAAATTATGTTCAAACACTATACATGCATAATTATATGAACAACTTCCTCAATTTTTAGTCACGAGTAACAATACCGAGGTTTGAATACTTGAGTTACTTACATCATAAATCTTGAGGAGAAAAGCTTATTATTTTATTTATGCATGCTGTTTATCTTCAAGCATGCAAATGAAACACCATATGACTTTTAAAGCGTTATGGATATTGGAATTCTGGTGTTGATGTTGGGTTAATTCCACCGTCCGTAGCAACGTGCTCTGTACTACTTTGAAAAAGTGTGTTATATTCAAACACTATAACAATCCATAGGCCTACTAAAATTATTTACATCATTGTGTACATGTAATGATTCTTATATAAAAAGTTTAAAGACACCGCCTTTAACCCACGCAACCTTTTAAGAATGTGAATACTTATACTTCGGTCACATTTGCTGCACGGCGAGTTGAAAACAGCCGTTTATTAATTTTAATTCAAAAGCACCTATATATTAGCTGGTACAAAAAATGCTAAAAACTGCTGTTTTCGACTCGCCGTACGGCTGCCGTAGAGCAAATGTGACCGAGGTATAAAGTCAATCACCCATGATTTTTCTTTAATTCCGTTACTTTAAAATGGTTTACATCATTGCGTACACGAATAAATCTTTCTACAAACCCCATTTCACCTTTGTCGTGTTTGTAAGAATGTGAACACTATCAAAGTCACCCGTCTAGGATTTTTCATCCATTCCTGTACTTGCATGATAATTATTCCCATCGATCTACATTATTGCGTGCATGTTCCCGTGTGCAAGTTCAATGTTCCAAGCATATGCATTTGTAATAGAATTCTGAACTCTCCATCTGAGTTATGATGGCTTGTGAAAGGAATGTCATTGAAGTAATGATAGGCTGTTTGATGGACTGTACGTTCACGAAGCTCGACAGGAAAGGGCCAGAAGCCATATAAATGTATCTCATTGCACATAGTAGCAGCGACATTAATCAGATAAAAACCTGCAGTAGAAAACAAAAGCATGTAAAACAAAAATATGAAACGATGTAGATCAACAACAGTGCTACTGTGTGCATTAATTTGCACAACACGGTGAATATCTTTCCATTGAAAAGTGATTACTCATGCACCAGAGACTATATCTGCGTCAGAATATTCTGACGGGGGAGGCGGTAAGACATATAAATATGACATTTTGTCATTCATATAATAAGGTTTATTATACATGTATAGAGGAACGACACCGACCTCTCCTTTTACGCCCCTTTCTTTTTTATCCCTCCAGCCTCCCCCTATTTTTTACTACTTGAAAAACCATATACGAGCGGTTGCGACGCCAGGCCCCTAAGCGTACCTCTGTTACACCGGCAACTATATTGCCTCTTTTGGTCAGATATGAAGTCAGAATGAGTAACAACTGATTTGAAAAAGAATCAAGAATTATGAATCCTTTTCTGTTATTGTAGTAACAGTCAAAACACTATTAATTTCTTTTTTTGCTCATAGATGTATTTATACGACCTTGCTTTTGGCATACGTTATTTTTTTTTTGAAATTTCAATGTATTCGATCGCTTAAAGGTCAAGTCCACCTCAGAAAATTTTTGATTTGAATCAATAGAGAAAAATCAGACAAGCACAATGCTGAAAATTTCATCAAAATCGGATGTAAAATAAGAAAGTTATGACATTTCAAAGTTTCGCTTATTTTCAACAAAATAGTGATACGAACGAGCCAGTTACATCCAAATGAGAGAGTCGATGATGTCACTCACTCACTATTTCTTTTGTTTTTTTATTGTTTGAATTATACAATATTTCATTTTTTATGAATTTGACGATTAGGACCTCCTTGCCTGAAGCACAAAAGGTGAATGAAACTTCATTTCACATGACAATGACGAGAAAATAAAAATATTTCATATTTCATTTAATAAAATACAAACAAAATTATGAGTGAGTGATGTCATCAACTCTCTTATTTAGATGTAACTGGCTCTTTCATATAACTATTATGTTGAAAATAAGAGAAACTTTAAAATGCAATAAATTTCTTATTTTACATCCGATTTTGATGAAATTTTCAGTGTTATGCTTGTTGAATTTTTCTCTTTTTATTCAAATCAAGTTTTTGTTGGGGTGGACTTGTCCTTTAATAATAATAATAGTAATAATCCGCTTTTATATAGCGCTTAATACATCGGAACGACGTGTCTAAGCGCTTTACAGATGTATTATTACCCCGGTCATCGGATTCAATCAGTCATTCCCGCACACAATGTGTGCACATCCTCCACTCCCTGGGGAGATCGCTTGGAATATATTGATAAACAGATAGACAAAAATAAGTGAATCGGAATCACCAGTCGAACTTATATTACCTGTTGAAGGTTTTTTCTTTAGGCCACGCCTCTTCCAGAACTCCCACATGCTGACGTAATGTGAGGGATGGCCAATCACGAGTTGCGAATCGATTTGATCACGATAGCTCATCGCTTTTAGACACGGCTCAACGAGTTGCCTGGAGCCGAAGCATGGGTACCATATCACGCTGTTATACTGGTCCATGAAGTCGATATAAGATGCTATCACACTTTCATTTGTGAGTCCACCAAAACTGTAACCGTCAAAAGAACGGTCATATCAAATTAATTGTTTAGAATTTATTAATTTCCAACGCTTACATAAAGGTAAATTATCATAAGCATGTAGATATATGAAAAAATGGAGGGATCCACTAAAAAGCAAAAGCTTGTAGTATGTGGACCCCTCTAAATAACTATTGTATAATTGCCTATGAAAACGGACGCAGAGGTAGCAGAACAGTCAATAGAATAGCATAAAAATAAAGAACAAAGAAAAAATTAAATATGGAATAAAAAAGGTAAGCACACACGAGGAATATGAAAACACTGCTACATTGAGCGATGATTTTCCCCAAAAATACACTGTAAAAAACAAAGTGCTAATTTAGCGCTTCCAGTGCTTGTACAGTGACTGCACTACAGTTTCTGTTTCTGTTTGTGGTAACTCCCGTAGGAACTCGGCAGGACAGCATTTTTTGCTGGTAAACTGTAAGTGCTAAATTAACACTCCAATTTTTACAGTGTACATGTTTATACGCAGTTATTCTAAGTGAGTTCTCTGCATTTTATTTTATTTTTAAAAGTGAAAAATATTCACCAGTAATCAGTTTTGGGGAAATATAAACCTGAAACATTGAACTCCCTTTCAAAAATCCAAACGCCTCCATCGGAAAACAAAAGAACATTATATGTAAATTGTACTCAACTTACTTTTTAAATAATATGCTTGGGTTGAAAGTAACAAAGTCTGTTCGCTTTCCAGCATCCTGTGTAAAGGCTTCTATGGGTGCTCCATTACACCTGAAACGGGAAAGAAATAGATCGGAGATCGTGGTATTTGACATTTTAAGGGGCGAATCTATTATCTTTCCATCAAGCGCCCAATTTTCCAATAAAGCCCTACATTGATACCGTAGTCCTTGTGGTATATATATATATATATATATATACATATGTGTGTGTGTGTGTAATATTATACATGTACAACAGCTTTTGGCAACTCTTTTACTTAAATATTTGTGAAAGAATGGATGAAGAGAAAAAATTGTTGGCGTAGCTTAAATCTTATGCTTATGTATGTATGTATATATATAATATTTTTATGTGATTGAAAAATTCAAAAAATTGCAAGAACTTGACTCGTGTCAAATGTCGATTTTTTCTTTCATACTGTAATGAAACAAATCCTGTTATGTTAACTTTGAGAATATTACATACAGGAAAAAATATAATAAATCAACTAGATCATCACCGGCTGTAAAATTTCAAACAAGATTCAAAATAAAGCTTTGTTTTTATAATTTACCTGAATATGAAGTCCATGCTGTCTATTTGTGAACCACATTTACTATTCTGTAAAGATCCACTATTTCCTACGATAGCACACTTCTGGTAGCGACGACCTTTAAATGGGGATTCCTAAACAAACAAACAAAACAGTTTTAATTTATCTATTCATTTATTTATTAGCGCATCTACAGCTGTATCATTTTGTAGCCACATTCCGATTTTATAAAATTGAAACTTTTCTTCTACAGTGCGTTGTCCAGAAATAAAATCAAAGCCGACTCATCAGACACGTTTTATCATAACTTTATCAAGATCATATTCAATCTCGTAAAACACCTATTTGTTATCAACAAAGTTTAAAGTTCGACATAATGGTCAGAAAGTGCAAAGAAAAACTTTGAGAAATTTGACTTTTTTTTCATATCATAGTTGGTATTCAAGGAATTCCATGAATGCATGCTCGTCCGCCCGATCAGGGTAGCCGTGCTAAAGCCGGGGTAATTCAATAATGCCAGACGTATTCATATCATAAATTGCATATAGGCATATATATTATACTATATATGATTTCGGATCATCAGCTAACTTATAAAACACTTCTTCTGATATTGTTTTGAAGTTTGAAAAAATATACCCCTCATCTTTGTTTGGAACATGATAGTTAAACATATTTTTGTATGATCAATATGCCTTTTCAATTTGAATAGTGAAATTCCCCTCCTGAAAAATCTTTTTTTTTAACGCATGTAACCTTTTATGTTTGATCAGCGAGTCATTTCTTTTTTTAATGCCCCTATTACAGTCTAACAAGGGCCATCTTTACTCTGAATATCCATCAAATTGCGTTGTAGCATTTCTGAAATAAAATAATGATATATAATTTTTTTTTTGCTACATAGCAGCTGCTTATTTTGAAGACACAAACTTAAGAAGAATGTAGGTGCAATATGGATCACTTTTCTTGAAATACATAGCCCTGTGCCTGTAAGCATATAGGTTGTGTAGACTAGATTTCCTATTTCCTATCCACTGGTAATAAACATTCGACCCTCGAATTTTAATCTTATTTTTTATGATTTTTTTTTTAAGTGCTAAATTAACACACGGGTCTATGGGACATGTTTTAGGCCTGTGCAACCAGAGGAAACGTGGACAGGATAAAGTTCATTACCAGGAAGCCATGTTTTCCTGTTAATAACATACGGATAAAGGATGAACTTGGTGAATACATGGACTGATATGGATCCAGGGCCGTTGTCAGGAAGCCATTTGTCCCGTTAAAAGTTGGGATGATGATGATGGGTTCTTGTAAAGCTCCGGTATCCGCCTCAGCTGGACGCTCACGGGAATTATGGTGACCTTGGGAGATACTCGGTTAAGGTGACATGATGGTACATCATTTATAATAATAATATCAACATACTTATATAGCGCATATCACTGCCAAATGCGTCCTTATGCGCTTCATTGGATATTATCACCCTGGCTTTAGCCCCGCAGCGCGGTGGCATTTCAAGGAATAAATTCCTGCCAGGTACCCATTTACCTCACCTGGGTCGAGTGCAGCACAATGTGGACAAATTTCTTGCCGAAGGAAATTACGCCATGGCTGGGATTCGAACCCGCGACCCCGGCTCTGTTTCAAAGTCCGAAGACTAATCCACTGGGCCACAACGCTCCACATTGATGAGTGCCCATCTTTAAGACTCACTCATCAATCGAGCCAACATGTACACTCTAAAAAAGGATTGATCAAAATGACCAATCTGTTGGTTAATATATGTGTGACCGATCAAATTGGTCAAAAGCAACCAAATTATTGGTTCAAATCGACCAAAATTTTGGTTGATATTGACCAATTTTATCGGTCGGACACATATTAACCAACAGATTGGTCATTTTGACCAATCCTTTTTAAGAGTGTATGGTCATGAACTGAGGGTGATATAGGATGGTCTATAGTTAGTCAACAAAAAATGAACCTGATCTGGGGGGGGGGGCGCGCTTATAATTCAACTTTATTCTTTTCATGGTTTCATGCATGCAGGACTATCGCTGTCCATTTCATTCCGCCATTAATTTTGTCAGCATTGATGCATTGTGGCGTCTCCAGCGTCAGATCAGCATCATGGGGTTGTAAAGGGTATGACCACTGCAGCTGCCATCCGCGACTTTGCCAGCATTGTGGCGCTGCGGCGTCACATGAGCATCATGGGGTTGTGTGCGAGAATGAAAATTACATCTATAAGAGAAAAACGGAAACTACTGAAAAGTTCAGCGGAAACTACTGAAATGACAGAAGCAACATGCGAGGAAGAAGACAATGGAGATCCAGAAGACAACTTGGCTTATCAAGAATGGTTCAAACAGGCCTAAGCAGCAACAGATGAGATGAAAATATAAAAATGATATATCTCAAGGGGCATGAGCGAGGAAGAAGCTCGAGAAAACGCTCACACAAAAGTTTTATGGCAGTCAAACGAATCTTCCTCGACCACTATTCAATTACTTCTTGCGGCATAACTTGTATCTTGAAGAGGATGACATCAATCTTGACATTCTGTCTGATATCAAAGAAAGAGGATAGTGTGGCATGGATATTTCGAAAGCAATTCACCCGGGGGCGTTTCATAACTTGTCGGACGTTTTATCCGACAAGTCCCAGTTTGTCCGACAGTTACCATAGGAACAATGCCTCTCAGCCAATCAAAATCAAGGAAAGATGTCAGATCTGACAACTTGTCGGATCAAAATATTGATGAAACGCTCCCCGGGTTCTGGCCAGACACGGAACAAAGATTGATGTCCTATTTCAATACCAGGAAGAAGAGGTGGATGACGAAGAGATGGAAGGGACTGAAGAAGGTGCCAACTAGTGCACATAATAATTATGAAAAATAGACTTTGTATGAATATTTAAGGTCTATCATCGTGTTGAAATTGGGACTTTATTCATGTTGACAAGTTCCAAGAGAGTGACCATATATGTTAATGAAAATGTAAATTCTGATACATTTATGTTAAATACCTAAACATTTGAAATCTGCATTGTTTTTTAATATTTGTTTTATACTAGAATCGGTTTGATAATAATAACTAATAATATTTCTCCATGAGATTTTGTGTGTTTTTTTCTTCCCATGTGCTTTGTGTCTGACGTATTGATGCGATTTAGCGCTTTCTGAACTTCTCTAACAAAACTGTCTATAATTATTTTAAATGTTTGTCAGTTTTCATGTTCTCTATCGGACAAAAATAAAGAGTGTGTCGCACTAAGCCAGGTTTTATGATAATAAATGATAACAACACTTAAAAATGATAATCATACAAGAGTGATGTACATAGTACATAGATGTACGTAGTAACCCAAATGATCGTGAGCAGTGGAACCCTTATTTTGTAGGTCTTTACCAAACACTAATTAAGATACACTTAACAAAAAGATACCTAATATGTATTCAAGACGGTACATCCCCTTGCTTCCATACCTTGACATATGAAGACAGCATGACAAATCAAAGCAAGCTATTCCATTTTCAATAACCTCGTATGCCTCACGTAAACATTTAATATTCTTCAATCACCAAAATTATGGGAAATGGTGAATGGTGATACTCCAGATACCCCCCTCCCCCACAACCCCATGGCGCTGATGTGACGCCGCAGCGCCATAATGCTGGCAAAGTCGCGGGTGGCAATTGTGGTCATGGTGCTGATGTGACGCCACAGTGCCTCAATGCTGACAAAATAAATGGCGGAATGAACTGTTCACCGATAGTCCTGCATGCATGAAACCATTAATAAATGAGTAATGTTGATTATAAGCGCCCCCCTCCTTCAGATTAAGTTCATTTTTTGTTGTTGACTATAAATCATCCTATATCACTCTTAGTTCATGACCATAGGCCTCCATGTTGGCTCGATTGATTCGATTGACTCTTTATCAATGGTGCACCCTCAGGTCACCATTAACCGAGTGTCTCCCGTGGTTATTAATCTCAACTATTAACGGGACAACATGGCTTCCTGACAATGACCATGACCATGACCATGGATACATATCCCCCCCCCCCCAGGGTGGAGGAAGCAGTCAGATATATTGCTGTACACCTGACAAAAAAAAACGCGTTTAATGGGATGTTGTTTTTTTTCAGTTTTTTTTCGTGCACTCGTTAAGGGTATAAAAAAGGGGTAGATTTGGAAGACTGTCCAGTGGTCAATCGCAGGGTCAAACGTGTTCAGGGTGTGTTTTTCAAAGCTTTTTTTTTTAGAAGACTAGCCAAATGTGTTCAGGGTATTTTTCACCCGGGGTCATGTTCCGGCGACAATTTATTTAGGGGCCAAAATGTGTAAGTAAAGCAAGCGAAAAAAAAATGTTTAGGGGGTTATTTTGCACACAGAGAAAAACTCGTTTAAATTAGGGGGTGTTTGGAAATTATTTGGCCACTCGTGTGTACAGCAATACATTTGACTCCCCCGGTCATATCCATGTATCGACCAAGTACACCCTTAATCCATATGTTATCAACAGGAAAAATATGGCTTCCTGAGAATGAAATTTGTCTTAAATTGTCCACGTTTCCTCAAGGTCAACGTAAATCCGGTATGCAACTTCCATCGGATAATATTTCATATGTATTTCAAGAAAAGTGATCCATACTGCACCCTATATTCTTCTGACTTAACATTTAGAAATCCGTTGCTTTGTTATTCTTAGACAGATTTTTATTTCCCTTAACCTCACTTATCTTTATAATTTCAGTAAACCAATTTAATATAGGGATAATTTCTACTCTAGGCACTAACTAAAGAACAGTGATTTTGAGGAATATTATACATGTATGTACACGATAATATCTACCAGTAATTATTGACATTCGTTACTCGAATTCCAACATAAGGACTCATTAATCATTAGTTATAAAGAAGATTGAAAAAATAATCGTTGTAAATTGCCGGTTGGTACACATCCGGGTCTTCTCCTTAGTGGCCTCAAACTCTTCATCATTCTACTTCGTCTACAACCAGGGGCCCGTTGCAGAAAGAGTTGCGTTTAATCGCAAGTCAAAAAATCAATCGCAAGTCAAAAATGCGCGCTGTTGATTGGTTGAAAATCAAGTTGCGCGTGATTTTTAGAGTTGCGTTTGATCGCAACTCTTTCTGCAACGGGCCCTAGGAGTCTGTTGCCATGAAAGAAGAAATCTCTGGCAGGTTTTTGCTAGAGTTTTTCAATGTGTTAAATGTCAATGGCATAATTTTGCTTGCCAGGGTTTTTGCTTATTTGCCAATTTTTCTTATGGTTAAAGTTTTATGGAACAGACCCGAGTTCGTATATTAACCATTTGGTCACAATAATCATTTTTTTTTTCCTTTCAATTTCGATGTCCACTCGCTCTATAACACCGCCTAGTCTCTATAGGTCTTACAGACCATATAATTCGATGATGAAAAATAATCAATATACACATACCAATTGGGCATTAGACTAAAATAATTGAATAAGTTGGTATTTGACCAAAGTGAAGACCAAACGGCAATTTAGACCAAATACATGGGTGGAAATCCCAGGGGGGACGTGTCCCCCTGTTCAAAAAAGTAGGGGGACACAACATCAAATGTCCCCCTACTATTTGTGGTCTTTTATAATGGTAAGAAATACATCATTCAAAGTCGAAATAAAATATGTATTTTAGGACGAGATTTCCTTACTTTTGGGCTGATCCCCCCTTTTTTTTGCTTGTCAAATTTTCCAGCCTTTTGGCCCCCACCTTTTGGGAGAGATTTCCGCCCCCGAACAAATATATTATCATATTGATTAAATGGGTTAAGCCCATGTGGTATCTGAGTGATAGACCACCTGAAATAAAATTAATATAAACCCCTACCTTCGGTAATGTCGAAATGAAGTTCTCGGTAACCACGAAAGTAGGTTGCTTCCAGAATATTCTTTTATTGACGACATAACATCGTAACTCTTGATCAAGCTTAACATTGGTTTGAGTCAGTATAAGATCCCGGTCCGTACTCATATTGGTTTCAGCGTTTAGTTCTTGTCTATATTCAGATGTAAAATCAATAATTCTGTATGAGGTACATTCTTCTTTTATTGAGAGGATAATCTTATTAACAAAACAAGAGACCGTCGAGTGGGTGGGAAAGTGCAGGTGTCGTGTTTTAGATAACGCCAAAATAATGTTGTTTAAAATTATGTGTAACAAAGTTCTACACCAGTTAAAGCAAGATTTACGTAATATTCTATCCCCCCAAAAAAAATAATCTCTAAATTTACACAATCAGGTTTTGTTAAATAAATAGATGAATAGATACATAACACCAATACAGTCTTGTAGTGCCTTGATGCTCGGCCTTGGCCTTAAGGCGCCTTAAGGCCTATTTTTTCAAAGCCTTGGCCTTGAACATTCAGGCCTTGGCCTTGAGAGGGCCTTGGCCTTGGCCTTGAGGATTTTGAGCCTTGAAATTTCAAGGCATTTTCAAGGCATTTTCAAGGCTTTTTCAAGGCATTTTGTATTTTGTACTTTTCATTTGTTTTATACAAGTAATTATAAATGTTTCAATTGTTCTGTACATCTAATGACACTAAATACTACCAGTCAGCAGCAGCAGAAGCAGTATGTGTACCTAGCAGTGCCATCAATTGCAATTATCATCACATAATTATGTAACAAAGAGAAGTGATGAAAATTAATATTATTTATTGGTAATATGACGTAATCATGACTAATAAGGATAATGACAATATCAATAATAATGATAATAATTACGATTAGGATTATAGTCAATGGCGTAACTACAGGGGGGCATGGGGGCACGTGCCCCCCCCCCCATCGGCTGACTAAAAAAAGGAGGAAAAGAGGGAGAAAGGAAGAGAAACGTAGTGGGAAAGAAGACAATTTTCATTATAATGTTATAATTATGTTATGTTACATTACATAAGAAACATTTTTTTCATATAAATGAAACATAATTTGCTCAGGGCATATGTCTTCATTGTTCCTGGTGCTCCCATTGTCTGTTTACCGAGATATATAATCCTGTTATACTAAAACCTCCCGTTTTCAAGTCAATATACACCAAACTACCAAATATATTTCCTCGCACTTCGAGTTATTCTTTTACATGTACAAAAGTATGCTTCTTTTTCATGAATACTGTAAGTGATTGTCCCATTTTAAGGTCTTAATATAAAACATTTCCTGTCCGTGCTTACGTTCGCAGTAGTGGATTGGTGAAAGATGTCTGCTCTCCATCAATTCCTAGAATGAGTCCTTAAAATCTTCCTTTTTCTGTTTTCTGATCTGAATATCAAAAATTTTCAGCTCGCGCTTCGCGCTCGCATCATTTGGTTAGTGAACTATGTAAGTCCTTCTTGAATTCCTACAAACAAGCCTTAAAATGCCCCTCTTCAGGTCTGAATTTCCTAAATTTTCAGCTCGCGCTTCACGCTCGCAAGATTTGATTAGTGAGATGGGTATGTTAATTGTTAATCATGATTACAAGTGCTTTATGTGCATGTTTAGATGTAATTCTAACAAAATCAGCAAGCGCTTATTGGCACTCCCATTAGATGACTATGGTGAGATGTGTATAATCTTAATAGATAAAATATTCCTAAAATATAGTCCTTAAAATCTTCCTGTTTGGGGTCAATATCTACAAAAATTTCAGTTCGCGCTTCGCGCTCGCATTATTTAACGAGACAGGTACGTATCATGATTACAAAAGATTGATTGTAATGTCCCTTTTTAGGTTTGAATATCAAAAATTTTAAGCTCGCGCTTCGCGCTCGCATTATTTGACTAGTGAGATACATGTCCGTTTATTGGCACTGTCCTTATAAAAATATCTATATTAGTTCAGAATACCTGGCAACTGGGAGCGCTTTGCGCGCTCACTAGGCAATTCCAAGTTTTTGCTGGTGCCCCCCAATGCCGTGACCCACGGTACGCCACTGATTATAGTGATTTTATGACAGGAATAATTCTGACAGATCTGACTACAATTTTGACAACAATTTTCATACTCTAAAAATAGCTTACTCTAAAGAATGATAACAAGGTTGATTTCTATTCCATTAGGTTTTCCTTCTATTATTTTCTTTGACCAACAAGAATGTTTTAAGTCTTAATGATATTCTGAAAAGATTCGGTAAACTTGAACACAAACTTCAATTTCGTCATTTCCAAATGGGCTATGGCATCAATGGCATGATGAGCCAAAAAATTTTGAGGGGCCAAGCATGGCATACAGAGCAAAATTTTAGGTTTCAAAATCAACAAATTTTGGATTGTGCTTGCATAAATTATTGTTAAGTAAGGTTCGCATTCAATTTACACAAAAAAATGCTTAGAATGTCTAGTTTTTAGATCGGAATATTACAAATTTTTGAGCTCGCGCTTTGCGCTCGCATTTTTTTGATTGGTGAGTTATGTATCCTATTTATGAGTCACTAAATGCAGTCCAGAACAGCTTCCTTTTCTGGTCACTAAAAATTTCTGCTTGTGTTTTGTGCTCGCGTTAATTTGTTTAGTAAGATGCACACCTTTTTCATGATTACAAAAACAGCTCAAAATATTTAAATTTCATTTCTTATTACAACATCTCGCAAGGATGCCCTTTTAACAGTGATTGGCACCATTAAATTGACCCAAAATCGAGTTTTACAACTTCAAAATTGATTTTTTTTTTCAAAACCACTTGCTCGCTATGCTTTCTATAGCGGGAAATTAAAGCCTAAATCAAAATATCTGTCTTATCAATTAGAAATCACTTAAAAAAGCTTTGCTGAACTGCACCAAAATTCTCATTTTGACTTATACTGTAAGTGCATTTTTGGCTTTGACCTCCCCCCAAAAAAATACATTCTGCCTCCCCTGTCCCAGGTAGAGGAGAAAGACATGTTGAGAATGGGCATGCCATGATCAGATCACCTTGGTAATAATAATTATTGCAATGTGAATCGCCTAGAACAATAATGAATTGTACAAATGTAACTATATGCTGATATGTTTATTTTAATTTGATGTCTAAATCTACATGATCTATCATAAAATTATTTTCGTTTTAAATGTACAAGGGTAAAAATTTTGCTCGCTCACACCTTTTATACATTTGGTCCTGTGTGTCATGTATGCCGCCTAAGCATTGTTGTCTTTTTTTTCCATATATTGTACAATTGAAATGCCTTGGCCTTGGCCTTGGCCTTGAGGTTTTCAGGCCTTGGCCTTGGCCTTGGGTTTCCATGCCTTGGCCTCAGCCTTGGTTATTGAAGCCTTGGCCTTGGGTATTAAAGCCTTGGCCTTGGCCTTAGCCTTGGAGGTTTGAGCCTTGACTACAACACTGCACCAATATAAACAAAGATGGAACAATGGGGGAAAAAATTCATGAATTGATCATGAGAAAATGCTAAATTATATAGAATTGATATTGCTTGAAAGGGGTAGGTATCACCCAATACTGAGAAAAAAACAGAAAATGTGTCTTTTAAAAAGAAATAGAAAAAATAAGTGTTCCATGGGTGAATTTTCAATACATGAACATTGCAGATCATAAGTGTGGTATATTTTTACCAACATGCTGTCACCTCCTTACTTATTGTTGGGTAAACGTTTTTGAGAGTGGAGATGCAGTATAGAATGTAAAAGGGTCAGCTATTAGAAAACACCCTATATACATGACCCTGGGAAGCGGGGATGCGGCGTGTATTCCATATTATCTTCCATATAGGTAACACCCCCTGGAATTCTGGTAGATGTGTAAAATTTGAGGAATGTATGGAAAATGACCAACATTTTGTGCTGAAACCCTTGTTGATTTTTTGCTTGTCAAATTTCAAATTTCTTTGGACCAAAACGGCCTTTAATTTGGAGTGAATCTCTCTTTTTTTTTTGGGGGGGGGGCGACTCAAATTTACTTCAGCACCCAACCAAAACAAAATTCGTTCCCATGGGCCCTATACATGTGTATCAATTTGCGCGACACTGGTGGCTCAGCTACTGAATAGCAGGGGCATAACGGTAAAGTGCACGTTAGAGGGTGTCAGAGGGGCGGGGGGGGGGGGTTCGAGACAATCAATCATGTTATAGATGGAGCACTTACCTTAAATTATCGAGATATTGTGGACTGGTCTTCCACTGATGTTTTTGAAGAAGGTTTGTATACAGATATATCCTTTCTGCATCACTGTTGTTGAAAAGCCAAATGTGCTTTGTAAAGTTTTTGGATCTGATGGAGAACGGTCGAATGAGAAGAGATAGAACGTTAACCAACAATGATAACCCGCATCATATTCACTCTAAAAATTAGAATCGCAATCATCTTAATTTCATAACCACCACATGCTGCATACATGGGTGTAGTGGGGAGGGGAGTTGTATGAAGTAATTACCCCCCCCCCCTCCCCCAAAAAAGTATACAAATGAAATTGAAATTGTATTCCTTTATCATTTTATGTTTTCGTCATTTTAAATACCTCTTGCCAATTTGTTTAATGTTTCCCGTTAATTTGTTAATTATTTCCGATTTTATAGTAGTTGAATACTACAATGGCATACACACTGTTCATTTCCCAGACGCACAATTCACTTTAAGTTAAGTTAATATTTTTTTTCTAGAATTCCACAACACAATTAGTTTCAATACAATACTTTATCCGTAATATTTATTTTGTAATTATCTATGTTACTGTTTGAACATTGCAATTCGGCCTTGGTCGCGATGATGTCTTGAGTTTATTAATAAACCATCTATCCATCTATCTATCTATCTATCTATCCATCTATCTATCTATCCATCCATCCATCCATCCATCCATCCATCCATCTGTCTATCTATCTATCTATCTTTCTATCTATGCAGGAGCATTATGTCGTGTCACCTTATTTGGATATTACTTTCCTTTAAAATGTCAATCCAATTATTTGTATCTAAAATCGTTTGTTAATGGAACGAAATAAACAATATGTGTGAGTTAAATGCACGGGGGGGGGGGGGGCAATGTGACCATTAGCTTCTGTGATTTTTGGTGGTCAACAACTCCCTACATATTGTGGTAATCATAGCCATTATTCAAGCAAACTGGCTCCATGGAAGAACATCGGCAATACAATATTGCATGCAGCTGAACATGGACTACTGTACCCAGCCGTATGTTTTACTTAATATTCATCCTTACCATTTCTTACTGTATTCCAATCTTGACCTCCGTCATTTTACATTTTATGTATTTTGCATGCATTTTGTACTTTGTATTTGTTGTTTAAAATCTGGAATACGAACAAACTTCATTTTTCCTCTCCTCTCTTCGTTTGCTTGAAACTTTCAAACTACACGAGATCTTGTTTATGATAGTCAATGCATGCAAAGCATTGTGCCATGGGTTTTAAACAACTACGTCATTGCATTTTTTTTCTATCATAACTTTCTATTTCAATCACATTATAATATTCGTTTCTTGTTTTGTTGATTTTGTTTTGTTTGTTTGTTTTGTTGACTTTTTAAAGGGGGGGGGGGGCTACATCGAGCGGATATACTTACTCATTCCCATGCATGCCTTCAAATAGAAAGTGTGACGTAACAGACTGGGGTATACTTCTCCGTGGTCGTTTCGTGTTAGAGATCGTTGATAACAGATGGAGGAGCAAAATCATAATAACGAATATGAGGACGAGTTGTCGAGAGTGGTGGCGACGTCGAAACGTTGTCGGAAGTCGGCACACTATAAACAAGAGGTTACAAATTGCAAATCGTTTGTGGTAACTCAGGGGCGGTAAAGGCAGGGGCGTCAACCTTCCATTTTTTTCAAGCATAGGAATTGGGGGAAAATATCAGAAACATTATTATTATTTTATCGTTATTATTTTTTGTTTGGCGCCTCCTGTGCCTGGGAAGCGAACATCGAACTGAATCACTATGACCTGCAGGTCTCTCCTCCCGATATAACTGATAGGGGAGTGCAGGTGGACAACTACACCGGGGTTTACCCCTACTCTTATACGGATAGTGAAACGTGCAAAGGCGGTGACTCTCATCTACACGGGGCCTCCATTTAACGTCCTATCCGAGGGACGAAGTGTTTTCCACTGTAACATAGCCTGCATCTATGGAACAGGGGAGAGTTGTTTACACACAACTCACTGGCTTCAGTCATCTGCCCGAGGACTCGAACCGACGATCTTTGGTTCGACAGGCAGACGCTTAACAGTCTGAGCCAATTTCACTCTCCGTGAAAAGGGGAATGAGAAAGAAAAGGGAAAATATTATAATAAGGAGAGATATTTGAATGGGCTGAGTGAGTAACATAATATAATATTTCTATAATCGATATGAAATTGCATTTGGGGATAAATAAAACGTCAACTTAGGTCTTTTTGCCCGCTATACAGTGCGTTTTAGAAAAAAAAGTAATCCAAATCTAGGGGGCTGGTATTCGAATCATATTTAATTTTGTGGGATTATTAAGCATGAATGTGAAAGAGTAATTCATCAGCTTTCCACTGATACCCTATTTGTGCCATTTGTGCCAAGCATGACAAAATTAAGTGATGTTGAAGACAGCAGGTGCAGTTACCACTTTTTTTTCAAAGTTTTTGAAAACTTGATGAAAGAGCAGATGCTGATGTAAAAATCTTGATTGGATCCTTTTCTTCCAAAGGAGAGTAAATGAGCGAATGTACAGGTTCGAGGAGTGTACCTGCATCTTCGGTGGATTCAGGACTAGCATTCCTGTCCATCGTTCCAACATCTTTCGAGATAGACTCAAAGAACTCTGGAGTTTGGAAATCAAGTTGTTGCCCTCAACCATCCTGACGTAGAATTGCCACAAAGATCCCCTGACCTCGCGGGGGACACTTAAAAAACAAGGTATTTGTAATTCCTCCTCAAGATCTTCATGATTTGCAGGGCCGAATTCGATTTGAGGTGGATGCTTCTTGTGCAATGATCCGGCAATGGTAAGACGAGCTGTCCAAGATATCATTAATCCCTCTACGCTACCGGTTATGTGTGCAAAGGAGAGGAGGACATGTTCAAGGTGTGGGTGAATAAAGTCTGACATTAACCTTTCAATAATCATTTCAGAGGAATGCCTTGACTCTTCATTCCAAAATTACTTTTTTTAACATTTCATTCTATCAAGCGCACATTTTACCCACTTTACCCAAACTTGCAAAAAGTGTTACCTGCACCCTTTGTCTTCAACATAAATTAATTCGGTCATGAGTGACACAGATGGTACAAATAGGTTATCAATGGAAAGCTGATGAGTTTCTCTTTCATATCCATGCAGAATAATTCCACAAAATTTAAGATGATCCGAATATCGGCCCTCTAGATTTGGATTACCTCTTTTTTCTGAAACGCACTGTACGAAAACACAATTTGCGTTGCCTTATAGTAATTAATAGGAGAGAAGGGAATTAGACAAAGCAAAGCTGATTCTATGAAGGATTTTTTTTTTGTAGAACGATATGCATGCATAATGATGCCGCGTTCATAATAATATTATGCATGAAGACTTACAAAGTTTGCTTTGTCGCCATTTCCTTTCTTCCCCACATGAATCATAATCGTCACGCAATATGCAAATGTCAATGTACAAGAAACATCTTATGCTGGTGAAAAAAGGAAATAATACCAAGGTGCTTGGTATCGATGGACACTAGAAACAAGACAAACAATTTGCCATGATCACTTCATTTCCTACAGACCTGCAGTCGAGAACCATTTTCCTTTGAATCACTGTTTTTTTTTAATTATCTCGAATAAAACATTCACGACACAGGACAATGAATTAATAGATACATTTTTGTCTTTTTTATTGAACGATAAAGTACATGTACATTATATTCTTCAACTGATTCATTTATAAAGAATATCTCCCCAGGTACAAAATATCAGTAAGAAATGTTTATCATCAATAGGCCTATCAAGATTATGCTTAGCTCACAGAAACTACAGTGGCACTCCTTTTCCGAAAAGCTGTTTTGTTTGGTCTATTCATTGGCATGCTGTTTATTATTGTTATTATTTATTCGGCAAAGAAATTTACAATACAAGAAATGTCAACAGTTGGAACGCCCGGGGACAGAAAAGGTAAATTACTGTGGCATATAAAGCCTCCTGTCCCAGTACCAATGGTTGATTTACAGTAAATTAATAAATGAACAATATAAAGTATTAACATGCGACATGAGTGATTGAAAACAATACGTGATACAATAATTGTAATTATAGAATAACTATTCGTTACTATAGAGAGGAAATGACCCGAATGCCAAATTCGCAACAGAGTTCTATTGGAAAGCTGCATTTATCTAGCATGAGGAAGAGTTGAAAGTATATGTAACACGGTTTCAAAAGACATATCAGCATAAAACATTTGACTAAAATATTAGATATAGACATACCTCCAGCAGATAATCTTTGAGTGAGCCATCTATACGCAGTAGATGACGACATGTTGGATCCTGTGTCACCATTTAACCAAATTTCCCCAAACATGGTTGAATTTTATCTTCACTTTCACGAATTAAATGATCAACGATGACAAAAAGTCGAAAAAAATAAATATCCTGCTTTTTCTTCCCTTTTGGATGAAATGACGAATACCAAGAGTAAGGCCCTGTCAGAATTCTCTACACCAAACGATCATTGTAATACTTTGTTGTAAAGCGCGCGGAGCCTGCACGAGACATGCTAGATAAGCGATCGATCGCATGACACGGAAGGGTTTATAGGCTAATAACTAAAAATTGATTTTTCAATTGTCTGTTAAAAGAGATGAAGAGAAGGGATAATCTTCCTTTTCTGTGTAGAGTATAGAGTCTATAGACGAGTCATATTTCAGGGGCGGATCCAGGGGGGGGGGGGCGAGCCGGCCCAGCCCCCTATTTTGGGGCAACCTGCAGAAAAAATGTCTTTTTTAACTTGAGAGAAACGCTTAAAAACAGAAAGAAAATTAAGAAGGAGGTGCTCATGTTTAATTTACGGCCTCGTAACGGCTGGCCCGACTCCCATATGCCTTTTCTTTGTCAGTCAAGCCCTATAGGCCTATAGCGTCAACTTTAGGTCATTCAAACACACCTTTTACTTATAAAATCGATAATTTTTAACATAGAGGGAATGACCTCAGAAACGATGAAATCACATATAAGGAGTTTAATTTTTCCAAATTTTTATGGGGGAGGACCCCAGACAACACCCCCCTTCCGCCAGGTCGCACATTCGGTGCGTGTTTTGGGACCTTCGGCCCCCTTTAAATATCCTAGATCCGTCCCTGTATCTTTGTTTGTTGCAATTTCAATACTTAGTAAGCACAACCTTTACCCTTTTTGTGCCAGCTGGATCTGAGGACATATCTGAATCTGAACAAAAATTTATATCAGACATCTCCAGCATTTTTTCACAAAGTTTTTATCATTTAAAGTGGGTTTACACTTCATTTTTCATTTAATACTTGTTTCTCCACACTTTTCCCAAGCTTGACAATGATTAAAAAAATGAAAATCAAGCCTGAGCCATTTCATGTAAATCACAGTTCAGTGTAAAGCAAATATCGTCACGATGGCCCTCGGTGTGTGGGGGAGTGGGTTGGGGCGCAATGCACACTTCGAAGTGTTTTGGGCGAGAAAACATGTTGAAAATCAATTTTACTAGCTAAATTCCATGTGTTCTTCATGATTAAGGTCTACTTTTATTCGCATAACTATTTCAAAGTTCTGCGCAAATCATTTTTCACTAACTTTTCAAAAGTAAGTGGTGCTCACTCAAGCGGAAATATTTTTCGACAGATATAGCGTCATTTGCTTAAATGGATCTGTACCAATGTGAAAATGTGGAAAAATCCTCAGGATATTACAAATGTATAATTTTTAAGGACTTTTTCTAAGTGTAAACTTTTTTTTGATACGCACTGTATTGCCGCAGTGATAATTTCTACATAACACATCCAGAGTAACAGTTGTTGCTTAGTGATTATTCAGTTTATTTGTTTATGAAATTCAAATTATGATCTTTTTACGTACACTTTCATGTCTTCTTTAATCAAGCAATAACTTTTTGGTAAAAATTAAAGGGATGGTCCTGGCTGAAAATATACCTTAATACATAGAGTAGAACTCACTGAGCAAAATGCCGAAATTTCATCAAAATCGGATAACAAATAATAGTTATTGAAGTTTATAAAGTTTAGCAATATTTTGTGAAAACAGTCGTCATGAATATTCATTAGGTGAGCTGATGATGTCACATCTTCACTTTCCATTTTCTTATGTTATTACATAAAGTTTAGCAATATTTTGTGAAAACAGTCGTCATGAATATTCATTAGGTGAGCTGATGATGTCACATCTTCACTTTCCATTTTCTTATGTTATTACATAAAATCATATTTTTTTCATTATTTCATATTTGTGTAAATAATATTTCTCCCTTATAATGAAATAAGTTGCAGCAATAAATATCTAATGCACTAAATTAGTTGTTAATCCAATTTTTCTAGTTCTTGGAGGAAAAAAATTGAATAAACCTAATTTCATATAATAAAATACAAAAGAACAAGTGGAGATGTGACATCATCAGCCATTCTAATGAATATTCA
The DNA here is from genome assembly GCF_018143015.1 of Lytechinus variegatus. NCBI lineage: Eukaryota > Metazoa > Echinodermata > Echinoidea > Temnopleuroida > Toxopneustidae > Lytechinus > Lytechinus variegatus. The sequence continues at coordinate 16,865,143 of NC_054750.1, forward strand.
TGACGACTGTTTTCACAAAAGATTGCCAAACTTTTAAATTCAATAACTTTGTCATTTGTTATCCGATTTTGATGAAATTTTCGGCATTTTGCTCAGTGAATTGTACCCTATTTATTAAACTATAAATACTTTCAGCCCGGACCATCCCTTTAAGAGATACGAATTTTTATTTGAATGAGGCTACGCACAGTAATTTTTGAAAATATTTTTGAAAATATCTATCCAATAGATATGGATAAATTTGTGTATATTAATGAAATCAGATTCGGAGCGAATTTGTACAGAGCAAAAATGCAAACAGGTAGTAAAAATGCCTAATACCCCTATGTTAGGCATTGATATATATATATATTTATTACCTACATAAACTAGCTTTTTCGAAATCTGTAAGAAATAATCACTTTATTATGAAGAGAAAACATTTAAATTAAAAAAGGCACGATACATATGGTTTTACCACAGTCGTCCATTTCAAGAGATACTGGGTAGGTACATATTAATAGATACAGAGCCAAAACAGAAATTGATGCGTGGTGCTATAGTTAAGGTGAAGCCACAACAACATAAAAACAATGAAACGTTCCCCATAATACAGGGGCCGCGGAACCGGGGGGGGGCACTTTTTTTCCAAAACCGTGTACAAAAACGTAAAAATGGCCAAATGATTGTGATTTTTAGCATGGTCAGCCCCCACTTTTGGCTCAGCCCCCCACTTTGAAAACCATTCCACGGCCCCTGTAATAATATAAAGTGGAAAATGTAATGCAAATGAGTCAATTAGCATTGTCATGTTTTATTATGGGGCTAATGTTGTATAAAATTAAATGTTAAAAATCCTGCATTTGTCAAGTGAATAAACTTTGATAAAGAAAAACAAAATATTACAATTTTATGTGTTACAATGACCCCGTTTTGTGGGGCAATTGTAACACTTGACCACTTGATAATAGCTTCTAAATTATTTGTTTTTTTTACTCAATCAAAACCTATTCAGAATTAAGTCAAGCCAAGATATGCATCTTTAGATTTATTCATAGGTTTCAGCATGTATTTAGCTTTAATAAAAGTGACAATTCAAATTTAGTACATTTTGTTACATTTTGTCCCCGGTCTCCCCTACATGTAATATCAGCCACCCACGAATTGCGTCACTCAGCTTGCCAAATTAGTTCCACCCCTGCAATACCACCACTGAATATTGTCACTCTATCATTAAAGCGCTTATTAACATGTCTCATACAAATATGTTTCAGGGGCATCTGCCCAACTCCCTATTCCAGTGGCTATATAACCTTCAGAAATTTGCCTACACAACTCACTTGAAATTTGCACCGGAAATGCCGATTGAGATGTATTGCCCGTACATGCCACAGGAGGGCCGGTGGCTAAAATGCGCCCCCACACTTTTAAAGCAGGAGGGGCGATTGACCACCCCAGCCCCCCTCGAATCTGACACACATAGTCCTATCAATATATACACAATCTTACCTCTATTAACTGTATGCCATACACTGGAGCCGCCCCTGAGTTACTCTTCAAAATTCTTAAAAAATCTACGTAACCTTTGTTGATTAGTTTGTAAAAACTTGAAATAGTAGTTACATGAACAAAGGAATTAGATAAAGAGTTGGGGATGGAAGAGGAAGTGGGATTAAAAGAGAGAGAGAAAAAAGAGAGAATGGGAGGGGAGAGGGGGAGGGGGAGGGGTGGGGCGGTATGCAAGCATATACCTACAGTGCGTCCCCCCACAAAAAAAAAAAAAAAAACTACACACTTTTAAATTGGCTGCCAAATAAAAAGACATAACTTTAGGGGGAAAGACTTATATGAAATGACACCAAAAAGTGGAAATCTATACAGGCTTGAGTAAACACTACCCACTTTAACCAGAGGTATGAAAATGATCAAGGCTGGGCAGGAATTAGCCTTCCAATTTCTTTCTTTTTTTTGAACGTACAAAGTTGAGCGTCGGTGATGAATTAATGATCAATTGTGATCAGTTTGTAAGTTGTTTGAAAAAAAATTCCTGGGTTATGAAATTCAATGCATGAGTGATCATGAATTGCAATTTTCCGTGCAGCATTTTGACTTAATCATGTGGATCTCAGCATTGTGTTCAAGAGAGTCAGGAGAAAGGACTTAAAAGAAGTTTGAATTCATAGTAAGGTCAACAAAACATTTAGCCACCCCTCCCATCATCTCTACCCCTCCCCCTTCTCTCCTCCTGAGAGACTAAGCTTGGCTTGGCTGGGCAGGAATTAGGCCTCCTGTTTTTTGAGAGGTTATAGTCCTTTGGAACCTTCAAAGCTAAGAGTGTATGCTAGAGAGAGAACCTTCAAAGCTAAGAGTGTAAATAATGAGTGAGATAAGTTTTGGTTTCTTAGGCAAATTTCAATAGTAACTAAATTGGAATTTCTCTCTCTTTCTATGGGCGGCCATAAGTGCCAAAATTACCGATTTGAGAAATATATATGTACCGTTGAAAATAAACTAAAATGCAGAAATATATCTAAAAATAAAGAAATTTTTAAAATAATTAAGATAACAAAAAAATAGAAATTCACAGAATCAAACATTAGTGCAGAAATAAGGACAAACACAAAAACAAAACAATCGCAAAGAATAATAAATGATAAAAAAATACGTAGATAACCATATAATTGAACACAATCACAGAAATATAGGTTCATGCAGGAATAGAGAAAGACTGAGAAATGTAAAGACATTCATAGAATTAAATACAACTTCAGAAATATAGACAACCGCAGAATTGAAGAGAACTACAGGAATAATAGAGACGTCAGAAATAAAGACATTTTCAAAAATATAGACAGCCAGAGAATTGTAGACAACCTAATAAATATAGACAATCTCAGAATTTAAGAAAACTTCAGAAACATAAACAACAGAAATATAGACAACCTCAGAACACAAAAACTTCAGAAACATAAACAACAACAGAAATAGAGGCAACCTCAGAAATACAGACAACCGCAAAATTAAACAAAACGACTGAATTATAGTCCATCGCAAATAGCGCTACCTCGTCGAAAATAGAGACTGCAGAAATTCTGGAGAGCACAGAAATTCTGTAGAGCTGAGAAATAAAAGTACAGCACGTCAAACATACTGGAAATGAGAGGGCAATAGAGGGCGTACTACCACCACGCACGTGTATGATGCATGCATGCGACGAGTGCGATCGAGCATGTGATGTGCTATGGTTTTCATCGTTACCGGTATTTTGTATTACATTATCCCACTTGTTTTGGGATTTAATTTCAACCTCTATGGTTGATTACGTTTGTTGGGCCTGAACTTGGTAAAGAGGACTTCGTGAAACAGCGGACAAGTAGCTCACTATCTCCGATTCAGTCAAGAAGTTAGACTTATAACGGTGTTGAGAAACGGGCCCCATGATGTCTAATCTACGATGACCGGCGTGAAGTTGGTTGGATATTCGATATTCAAACTGTGAAGTTGGTTGGATATTCAGGTTCGATATTCAAACGCGTGTGAAGTTGGACAGATATTCAATATTCGATATTAAAAAATTAGGGGTTTTGAAAGCTAGCTAGGGGGTTTAAAAGGTGGAACACGTCTCGGGCAACCATAAAATAGCTGGCTTGCCCTAATACGAGGATTTTTTAGGGGACAAAAGTCAGTGAATAAAAGGGTTGGAAATTTCTAATTTAATTGTTTTTTCAAGGGGCCCCCAGGGATATCCCGACGGCCTAGCCAGGGTAACCACCTATCCTAACTTGTAGAACTCGATTCGGGTAACAAGATAAACACCTGCTTGACCCGGCGCATGTACATTAAGGGGGCTCAAATTAACAAAATTAAAGGGAATAAAGGGCTATTTAGACCATTTTTTAATTTAAAAAAGTATTTTTTTCAAGGGGCCCCCAGGGATATCCCGACGGCCTAGCCAGGGTAACCACCTATCCTAACTTGTAGAACTCGATTCGGGTAACACGATAAACACCTGCTTGACCCGGCGCATGTACATTAAGGGGGCTCAAATTAAGAAAATTAAAGGGAATAAAGGGCTATTTAGACCATTTTTTAATTTAAAAAAGTATTTTTTTCAAGGGGCCCCCAGGGATATCCCGACGGCCTAGCCAGGGTAACCACCTATCCTAACTTGTAGAACTCGATTCGGGTAACAAGATAAACACCTGCTTGACCCGGCGCATGTACATTAAGGGGGCTCAAATTAACAAAATTAAAGGGAATAAAGGGCTATTTAGACCATTTTTTAATTAAAAAAAGTATTTTTTTCAAGGGGCCCCAGGGATATCCCGACGGCCTAGCCAGGGTAACCACCTATCCTAACTTGTAGAACTCGATTCGGGTAACAAGATAAACACCTGCTTGACCCGGCGCATGTACATTAAGGGGGCTCAAATTAACAAAATTAAAGGGAATAAAGGGCTATTTAGACCATTTTTTAATTAAAAAAAGTATTTTTTTCAAGGGGCCCCCAGGGATATCCCGACGGCCTAGCCAGGGTAACCACCTATCCTAACTTGTAGAACTCGATTCGGGTAACACGATAAACACCTGCTTGACCCGGCGCATGTACATTAAGGGGGCTCAAATTAACAAAATTAAAGTGAATAAAGGGCTATTTAGACCATTTTTTGATAAAAAAAAGTATTTTTTTCAAGGGGCCCCCAGGGATATCCCGACGGCCTAGCCAGGGTAACCACCTCTCCTAACTTGTAGAACTCGATTCGGGTAACAAGATAAACACCTGCTTGACCCGGCGCATGCACATTTAGGGGCAACTCGGTAGAGCATCTCATCAGCAGATTTTATTCATTAATGACACTCAGTCCTAATTCCTCCGCCACTAACATAGTTCCGAAAACCGAGTGATACATGTATTTTGTTTTATTCGCACAAAGTTTGTTGAGTTGTTAACCATATTTTTCTTCTCGAATCAGTCTAATCATTATACATACTTACTTCTTTCTAATCAGATTACAAAGTAAGAAAAATGAGAATGGGTTGGGTCGAATGATTATCTTTAGCCTTTTGTTGTAGATCGGCTGTCTCTGCATGCTCTTGCAGAAAATAGGCATACCGAAAAAATATGGGGCCGTATATCGATACAAAACGTCTTGTTGAAAATATGAGTTTAACGTTCTTCTAATCTTCAAATAATTCTCAGGAAACATTTTCTATGGCACGTGTAGCCTTCAATTCAATTAATCAACAAGGACGGAGTTATACCCCTAAAAAATAATTGTATTATGAATTAACATGTCTCTTTTATACGATATCGCGTGACTAATTATTGATTGATTGATCGGCTAAATTGCCAATGCGACCATCACATAATTTGAATTTATATTTAAAATCTTTTTAAAAGGCCAAGATTTTCTAGCTCGCTTCGCTCGCTGGTGACTTATACAAATTTTCCACTTTTGCTATGTTTTGCTGCTTTAATATATTTCGTTTATTATCCGCACTGAACTGCTTTGAACTTAAAGGGATAGTCCGGGGTGAAAATATTTATATTTTGATACATAGAGTGGTATTCACTGAGCAAAATGCCAAAAATTTCATTAAAATCGGAAAACAAATACTAAAGTATTTGTTATTAATTTACCCAAGCCAAATTCTAACAATTGTAAAAGGACATTTTTCTATCGGGGATATCAATTTATAATCGATTGCTCAATGAAATTCATAATGTACCAACTTTAAGTTGCTTTCATACTCTATTATGATTATTTAGATTGAGCATTTGTATTTTTACTTCTTTCTTTTTGTTTTCATAGTTTTAGTAAGCTTTTTTTGAACACTTTTCTGTCAATGTACTTTACTTGGAAATGTTTTTCTTTTAGTATTTTTATTGGTGTATATTACTTTGTTTGGTAAATGTAGGACCCCAAGGAAGAACAGCAGTATTTTGCAAATACAGCTGAATTGGGCGATCCTCCGTTATTGTATCTATATTGTTATGAAATAAAACAAACAAACAAGTTTAAAGTTTAGCAATATTTTGTGAAAACAATCATCATGAATATTTATTAGATGGGCTGTGGATGTTACATCTCAACTTTCATTTTTCTTAACGTGTTAATACATAATTTTTTTCCCCGTTATTTCATACTTGTGTGAATAATGTCTCCCTTATAGTGAAATAAGTTGCAGCAATAAAGTAATATCAAATGCAATAAATCAATGGACAATCCAATTTTTCTAGCTCTTGGAGGAAAAAAATTTGAATAGACCTAATTTCATATAGTAAAATACAAAAGAACAAGTGGAGATGTGACATCATCAGCCCACCTAATGAATATCATGACCATACTGTTTTCACAAAACATTGCTAAAATTTAAACTTCTTAATTTGTTATCCGATTTTGATGAAATTTTTGGCATTTTGCTAAGTGAATTTTACTCTATTTATTAAGCTATAATACTTTCAGCCCGGACCATCCCTTTAATATAATATGTGGTGTATATACCCGCGATATGATAAAAAAATGTTGGCCATCTGCAAAGTTTTAAAATATCACGAGGTTCCGGGGGCTCCGCCCCAGACCAGTGGTGGCACCAAAGGATGAGGCCCAGTGAGTTGCCCAACCCCCCGAAATTTTGAAGAAAAAAATGTTTAGTAAGCATTGTCATAATTCTCCAAGACTTTTTTTTTGTTCTTAAAATTTTGAAAATTTTCTCATCCATTCACCGTTAGCATTTAGCTCCCGACAATTTTGGTCACTAACATAGATCTTTCAGGTCATTATATAAAATTCACGATGTCGCTCGCGCTACGCGCTCGCAGTAACTAATAATTGAAATAAGTAAATTATCTATTTACATGGGTCTTAAAAATCCAATGTCATTAGAGTTTTCATTATTTGTTTTAGCGAGATACATATCCTGCGTGTCCACAATTTTCATAACTGAAATATTTTCAGCGAATTAGATACCCATTCAGTTCATGATGACAAAAAAGGTGCTTAGAACGTCCAGGTATCATCCCTTCGCGCTCACACTATTTATTTGTTGAGATATCATCTTCATGACCCAATTAATGCAAACAGCTAGTCCTTAACAGGTCGCTTTTCAAGTCAGGAGGGACACCATTATTTTTTAAATAAAATTAGCTCGCACTTCTCGCTCGATTTAAAAAAATTGTGTGTCACCCCCCCACCGAGAATGTTATTTTGCCTCCTTATAGGATAAAAACCCTTGTGCCATTATTGTTCCGGACCCCATCCGATAACACTGCCCCAAGCCCCCCAAAAAGTTCTGAAACTGGGAACAAAAAAGAAATGACAAAAGGAAAGAAAGGAAAGGAAGATGAAAGATATATGATGTTCATTTTCTGCACACCATGCATGTCTAAAACAATCTCAAAGTTGCTCGGGGCACAATCCTAAAGTATCCTGTTCATACTATTATGACCTCTCCGTTCTCCCTATTTTTCTTTATATCCCCCCCTCCTTTTCTTTGCTCTCTCTCCGAGTCCCTTTCCCTTCTCTCTCTTCTATTTTTTTATCTTTTAAAGTTTTTATTGTTTTTTCATAATTTTGTATAAAAAATCAAATATAATTAATACAATATAAAAGAGTAGAATAAATGATATCTTCTATTTCATTTTCTCCCTTTTCTTATTGTTTTTTTTTTCTACTCTTCCCATTGCCGGCACTAAGAGATAGGGAGGAAGTCGGGGCAGTAGTTCCCAATGCTCTAAATAGCCCTTTATTCACTTTAATTTTGTTAATTTGAGCCCCCTTAATGTACATGCGCCGGGTCAAGCAGGTGTTTATCTTGTTACCCGAATCGAGTTCTACAAGTTAGGATAGGTGGTTACCCTGGCTAGGCCGTCGGGATATCCCTGGGGGCCCCTTGAAAAAAATACTTTTTTTAATTAAAAAATGGTCTAAATAGCCCTTTATTCCCTTTAATTTTGTTAATTTGAGCCCCCTTAATGTACATGCGCCGGGTCAAGCAGGTGTTTATCTTGTTACCCGAATCGAGTTCTACAAGTTAGGATAGGTGGTTACCCTGGCTAGGCCGTCGGGATATCCCTGGGGGCCCCTTGAAAAAAATACTTTTTTTAATTAAAAAATGGTCTAAATAGCCCTTTATTCCCTTTAATTTTGTTAATTTGAGCCCCCTTAATGTACATGCGCCGGGTCAAGCAGGTGTTTATCTTGTTACCCGAATCGAGTTCTACAAGTTAGGATAGGTGGTTACCCTGGCTAGGCCGTCGGGATATCCCTGGGGGCCCCTTGAAAAAACAATTAAATTAGAAATTTCCAACCCTTTTATTCACTGACTTTTGTCCCCTAAAAAATCCTCGTATTAGGGCAAGCCAGCTATTTTATGGTTGCCCGAGACGTGTTCCACCTTTTAAACCCCCTAGCTAGCTTTCAAAACCCCTAATTTTTTAATATCGAATATTGAATATCTGTCCAACTTCACACGCGTTTGAATATCGAACCTGAATATCCAACCAACTTCACAGTTTGAATATCGAATATCCAACCAACTTCACGCCGGTCATCGTAGATTAGACATCATGGGGCCCGTTTCTCAACACCGTTATAAGTCTAACTTCTTGACTGAATCGGAGATAGTGAGCTACTTGTCCGCTGTTTCACGAAGTCCTCTTTACCAAGTTCAGGCCCAACAAACGTAATCAACCATAGAGGTTGAAATTAAATCCCAAAACAAGTGGGATAATGTAATACAAAATACCGGTAACGATGAAAACCATAGCACATCACATGCTCGATCGCACTCGTCGCATGCATGCATCATACACGTGCGTGGTGGTAGTACGCCCTCTATTGCCCTCTCATTTCCAGTATGTTTGACGTGCTGTACTTTTATTTCTCAGCTCTACAGAATTTCTGTGCTCTCCAGAATTTCTGCAGTCTCTATTTTCGACGAGGTAGCGCTATTTGCGATGGACTATTTAATTTTGCGGTTGTCTGTATTTCTGAGGTTGCCTCTATTTCTGTTGTTGTTTATGTTTCTGAAGTTTTTGTGTTCTGAGGTTGTCTATATTTCTGTTGTTTATGTTTCTGAAGTTTTCTTAAATTCTGAGATTGTCTATATTTATTAGGTTGTCTACAATTCTCTGGCTGTCTATATTTTTGAAAATGTCTTTATTTCTGACGTCTCTATTATTCCTGTAGTTCTCTTCAATTCTGCGGTTGTCTATATTTCTGAAGTTGTATTTAATTCTATGAATGTCTTTACATTTCTCAGTCTTTCTCTATTCCTGCATGAACCTATATTTCTGTGATTGTGTTCAATTATATGGTTATCTACGTATTTTTTTATCATTTATTATTCTTTGCGATTGTTTTGTTTTTGTGTTTGTCCTTATTTCTGCACTAATGTTTGATTCTGTGAATTTCTATTTTTTTGTTATCTTAATTATTTTAAAAATTTCTTTATTTTTAGATATATTTCTGCATTTTAGTTTATTTTCAACGGTACATATATATTTCTCAAATCGGTAATTTTGGCACTTATGGCCGCCCATATCTTTCTGTCTCACTTCCTGGATGGTAGCCTATTCAGAACTCACTGCCAAGTGTTCGTTGGCTGGAGGTCATTTTTTTCCATTGAATGATTACCAAGAATTGACTAATTATGATTATGATCTGTTGAAAAAAATGAATGTTTGATTAATCATATCTGATTGCCATACATTGCACATTGATTGAGTTGATTTATTGAAGTTGATGCCCCGGCCAATTTTCTGAATTCATCATCAAATCAACATTCTGCACGATCTGGAATTCATGCGTACATGATTGTAATAGCAATCAGTCTCTTAACAGGAGGGGAGGAAGAGAGGGAGGGCCGGGAGGGGAAGCTATAAATGCTCTGTTGACCCTATTATTCCATCAACCTATACTTCTCCTACCTAAGTCCTATATTCCACCCCCTATTCTTCCGACTCCCATGAATTACATATGACTGAGATCCACATGATAAAGTTAAAATGCTTCCCCCAATTGTGTTCACTCATGCATTAAAGTTCAATTTAATAATTTATAAAATTTGCTTAAACAACCAAGACTAGTCACGATTGATCATTCATTTTCACAACACACTTAACTTTGCAAGATCCAAAGAATTTGCCTCTGAAACAGACAGAAATTGGAAGGCTAATTCCAGCCCAGCCTAATGGTTCATTACCTTTTGTGGTAAGTTATTGCTCGCTCAAACATGAAATTAGTTTTCCAACTTTTTGGTGTCATTTGAAAGTTGACTTTATTGGCTTCCATTCCCCCAAAGTGATATATTTTTGATATGGCAGCGGGTGTATAGTTTTTTTTTTGACGCACTGTAGAGAAATTTAGATAGATTTAGGGTTAGTCACCGTGTAATCATTACTTGGTTCTGCTTATATGTATATTGCTAGGACCGTTCGATAAAAGAACCAATATTCATTTCCTGGTATAATGTGCGGTCTACAACAAAAGTGATTCTGTTACGTAACTATAGGATCGTCATTCAAAATGGATCCCCAACCGAGATGAATCATACTAGGCCTGATCTGTATTTGTGCTAAAACTATACTTTATATCGATGATTTACCTCGCACCCTTACATCTACATTGTAAACACATCATAACAAATTTCTTGATAATGAAAAATAAATTATCCTGGCTTTCAGCTTGCCAACAAGGGGCATTCGACTCCACATGCGCAGCAGCAGTCGAGAGCGATTATTCAGCTTGAGACTTGGGCTCATACCCTTCCAACGTCACAGTCTAATTGTTCCAACGAAGAGCCGGACATAAACAAATGAAGGGGCACAACATATAGCTTCCTGAGCGACCAAAGCTAGCGAGTAAAAGTTTTAACATACCCTTTTAAAATGATGTTTTAATATTTGTGATAGATTTTGACACTAAAATACCGTAGAAAATAACATCACATCTTACCATTTGTCCTTTAAATTTCTTTCCTTTTACAACTGAAAACTTCTTTCCCTTGATGACTCTCATCAAACTTTTTGGGGCCATGCTGGCCCCATGAGCCCCGGCCGCCTTTATTCATCAATCAGTCCTTTAAGAGAAGAGAATAAACAAAAAATAATGATCGAAGGAAAACGTAATTATATTTGATAATATAATATCTGAATAAATTAAACTCGCAAAGTTAGATTTTCATTAAATATTATCATCGTTTTGCTCACTTTCGGCGTTCTGGAAATTCTGCCGGGAAATTCTGCCACATCCCTATGTGCCCCTCAATCCCTCATCATTTTTAATCCACATAATGCCCGAATACCGGTAAGCATTTCTTTTATTTATTCGACAGCTTCTTCAAAAGTGCAATTTTCTCTTTAGACACAAACCTCGAAGTCTCTATACCGGTATAACCCGATTGTACAGTTTCATATTTTGAAAGTGCTTCCATAACCTTTGATCCTTTTGCAGAACATTATACTTTCATGCAATGGACTATGATAATGCTTTTAACCTAAACAACTTGAACTTTTGATATTAAATTGTTCAAAATGTACATTTAAGGATTATATGTTTATTTGACTTCAAATCTCTTCATTTAGACGAGGTCATCAAAAAGGTCTCGTGGATGGAAACAAGAGACAAGAGTTGAATACAGAATTACAGACCAAGGAAGCTCCTTGTACAGACTGAGAGAGAGAGTGAATTCACGATGGAGATGCTGGTCCACCATTTCCGGGTGATATATTTACTGATTTTGAGCATTATCATATTCTTTATACCAGGTAAACCTTATAGATAAGTGTAAATCTACGTGACTCGCTTAAGGTATTAATAGAATTCGGTTGAAATCATCGCGTTAATTGATATTCAGCCACTGAAAATGTGACATCCCGAGTCATCGTCTCGAATTCTATAGCACGGTCCCACAAGTTGCATTTCGTGTAACGCTACTTTCCAGCTAACTTAGGTCTAGGGCCTTATTTGTTACTGTTAAGTGTTCGTTAGAAATGGCGGCTTACCTCTAGAATCCAATGTCATGTGATAATAATGACTTGTATGTGTGTTGCCTCGTTCTAACAATACAGTTAATATCCATCCATGATCTCCTATTCTCGATTATTACATTGGATTAATTGTAAAGTTACTCTGAAAAAAAAATGGTAAAATGCCAAAGTAGCCTATGAGTACGGTAACTTATTTCGATTTGGCGTAGCAGTTGTCTAGACTTCCCTGATCTGGCCCTTGTTTAATGAAACTTGTTACATTAAACAATGTGCAATAATAGTTTATAGCAGTAAATGAAATCATTCAATTTGATTGGCAGATACTAATCTAGATGTAGAAAATGTGCATTCTATCATGTCTATATGGGGCCCCTTTTCATGTTAAAGGCATTATTGTGGACTTTGTCACCATTCTACTAACTGGTGTTTATTTATTCAATTACGGGTGACAGTTTTATATGTCAGGAACTCTGCACCCAAGGCGAGCTCTGTTGAAAAGAGAGATGAAAAATATCACTGTGGGGTCGCTTCAATGGCTCAAATTTTCAGAGTACTTGTAATCGGGCCTGGGAAGAATGTCATGTGAATGAATCATCCTAATCTTTGGTCTAATTTACATCTCTGTAAACAACTCATTCATGAAGTATTCTTAGAGACAGACAGACGTACACGCACGTGGTGCCTTTTACTCAATGAAAAATTTCATCCATTGCCCACACCATGCCCCAACCCCCGCCTGTGGCACTGCCCATGATGTGAATAATATTTTGCACAATATTTTTCATTTGAAGTACCTCTCAAAATTACAATTTTTCATCATTTGAACATACAACTGGGTCTATTTTGGGAGACTAGCGACATCTGTGATTAGGTGATGGCACAAGTTGGAATGTTTTTTTTATTGTGTGAGTGGGGGAGGGGCCGGGCTGGCAATTTAAAGAGATTGAGTTGTTTTGCAACATGAAAAGAATCTTTGCTCCCACCGCTATCTTTCTTTCTTTCTCTCTCTCTGTCTCTCTCACACCAACACACAGTCAGATGGGGGAGGGGTCAATTTGTTTCGGAAGTCACGACCTTAATTGGATCAACGCACGTGGCATTTTCTTTTTCTCCAAAAAATTTAATTGGCCATCGAATGTCCAATCACATATCAGCTCAAGTCAGGTAGTTTTGAGTGTGTGTGTACTTTCTGTTTTAAGAACACAGACATGCAACCATTGAGGGAATGCAAGACCGGGTGGGATTAAAATTTTCAGACCTCTTTCAGGTTGGTGTTGACTGTGAAGCTAATACAATCATTGTTCATTTTTGACAAATTACATCGGTAACATCATTTCTAAACCTGTATCAAGTGTTAAAAAACAATTGTTATCATTGTTATCTTCTCATTTTGTTACTATTACTTGAGTATTCGAGTTATCCCAAGTGTCTAATCAGGATCTGCCGAACATTTGAACAGTGTGAATTTTGCTTATAAAAATCGATTAGCGATGATCGGCAGCAAGCCATTTGAACCATTCGATCAATTGATGTTTACTCCCAGGCATACTTGTAATTATAGATTGTCACCGTTGTCTGACAGTGACAGGGCCTGTGAATTAAAGATACAATAATGTGATTATCTTCACCCTATTCTCATTAATTTTTTATTATTTCATTGATGTTTCTAGTGGTACTTTTCCAATAATTTCGAATTTCATTTCAACATTAAAAATACATTCTCAGGCGTTTTGTTTCATATACCGGGACACAAAAGTATATAAACAGTATGTAAAAAATCACGTTATGGATAAACTTTTTTATCATTATTACATTTCTTATCAAGCCTCACATAATTGGTGTCTCTTGAATTGTATTTACTGTTCAGTCGGAAAGTACTTTGAGATTGTTCTCTCTTTATTTTGACAAAGACTTTATTGAAGTGTTTGTTTTATGCCTGTAAAAATCTCTAAAAAATTAGCTATTTATTATCTTAAAAAGCTATTTATCTCCGTGAAACTGACTAACCTTTTGATCATTCCTGTTAATACTCTTCCTAATAAGAATAAATAATCAATTACTATAAATTCACATTTGTAATTATAAGCCATTGATTTTCATTTTTAGGTGAAAGCGTATCTTTTATTGGCGTTACTTCCACACCGTATGGAGCTGGTCAGGTAGCAAGGTTTGCCTTCCTTGTAAGATCAGGCTCTTCCACAGCCTTACGAGCTGTCAAACTCGGTGTTAATCCACCATTGGAGACTGTATCGACATTGGACTATATATATGATCAATCAACATCCAACTTTGTAAGCACAAGTAGTAATGCAGTCGGAGCCTTTCTTGGAAAGGCAACAGCTGGTGATAGAGAAGAGACAACGATTATCATTCATGCTTCAAATAGTAAGTGAGATCACTGGAAACCTACAAGAAAAGCGATCTTCATGAGAAAGTGGTCTTTGTGGACTCTAGGCCCTTCTTTAACCCTATCTAGGCCGGGGGGGCCTCGGAGGCCCCCCTCAACAAATCGCGCGATATTTTCGCCGTGCGAAATTTTTTGACCGCGCCGCTCGCTGACTTTTTACTTTCAAGTCTTGCGCAACTTTTGAGACCAATTTTGCGTCACCCGGGTATGTGGTTCCGAAATTACGCAACATTATGTAAGTGCATGTCAGACCGAAAATTGCTCAAAAACGTGATTTCGTGTACAAAGTCAATGCAAATTGTGTTTTTAACCAAAATTCATAAATGTATGATTATTTTTAGTTTTGCTTATCTAAATGTATCCATTTTATGCTTTTTATGATCACAGAAGAGTCCCCAACAAATTTCATTGAAAAAAACAAAAGGTCAAAAAACAAAGAAATACATAAGAAATTGCAAAAAACAATATAATACATAAGAAAACGATTTGATATCACAATTTTTTTCATGTACACTTGCTAAAGACACCACAAACAGTTTCTATACCAAAAATTAGTACATTTGGAGCTTTATTTTGGGAGTTAGAGGAAAAAGTATGATTTCGCATACTAATTACGCATAAATTAGCATAATCACTTAATAACAATTCGCATGAAATAAATTACTATACGATCTTGTAGATTATGTCCCAGGCGCGATCGCGCGGTCGACGGCTGAGATCTTGGGGGGGGCCTGGGAGGCCCCCCCGGCCATAGGAACTCCCAAAATACCCCGGCCTAGATAGGGTTAAAGGTGTTTGTTATAAAGAAGATTTGTCAGTTTGGATAGATCACTGCACCATGTGTCATGTGGTGCAAGGTTTAAAATCTAATTGTCACCATATGAAAATAAATTAGTAAGAATCTGTATTTTAAATTTCAACCCAGTACTTATAGTCTGAAAGTGATGATAAAAACATGTTTCATATTAAAGGTCAAGTCCACCTCAAAAAAATGTTGATTTGAATCAATAGAGAAATATCAGACAAGCACAATGCTGAAAATTTCATCAAAATCGGATGTAAAATAAGAAAGTTATGACATTTCAAAGTTTCGCTTATTTTCAACAAATAGTTATATGAACGAGCCAGTTACATCCAAATGAAAGAGTCGATGATGTCACTCACTATTTCTTTTGTTTTTTATTGTTTGAATCATACAATATTTCAATTTTTACGAATTTGACGATTAGGACCTCTTTGCCTGAAGCACAAAATGTTAAAATAATGGAATTCCACGTGTTCAGGGAGGAATGAAACTTCATTTCACATGACAATGAGGAGAAAATAAAAATATTTCATGTGTTAAAAAACAAAAGAAATAGTGAGTGATGTCATCAACTCTCCCATTTGGATGTAACTGGCTCAATCATATAACTATTTTGTTGAAAATAAGCGAAACTTTAAAATGCCATAACTTTCTTATTTTACATCCGATTTTGATGAAATTTTCAGTGTTATGCTTGTTGAATTTTTCTCTGTTTGTTCAAATCAAGTTTTTGTTGGGGTGGACTTGTCCTTTAAGTTTTATTGAAATTTTACTTTTGAACTTAATTTCTGAGAAGTCATTCCAATGGATGTGCGATTGATGGTTATTATTAATGTTGGCTTATAGGAAACACTTTAATGTCCCTAAAACCTTGTATGTAACATACCCTCAGTGCATTAGAACCATGGATATGCATATCCCATGATTAGATAGACCAAACTCTCTTTCAAGTAAGATCTTGACCATGATATTTTATTTATTCTTAATCTTCTTTCTTTTGATAACCAGGAGCCTTTGAGCCATCTGGTGGAAAGGTAACAGTGATGGCCAACATAGGAGATAACATCACACTTTCAGTAGTGAATCTTGAAGGTGTTAATGAGAGTACTGTAGAGTGGCAACGCTTTTCGGACTTCTCGACTGTCCAGATGGGCGGTGTTGATTATACCATTGTAGATGTTAGACCGGAGGATGCTGATTATTATGGGACGTTTCAGACAGGCCAGAGAGCATTACTCAGATATAGTCTCATCAAGCTTATTGTCAGAGGTATGTGGCAGGGCTGCTCCAGCGTAGAAAAATTTTGCGGCCAAAGGGCAATTTCGACCTCATCACAATCCAAATCACCCCTCAAATTTCGCAAATGGAATGCTTTTGGGGTGACTCTTTTCTAGAGTAGACTCAAGATCTGTGACAATCAATATAAAAAACATTCAGATTTATCAATATTCTTCACAAAGCCAAATGATTATATTTTGCAGAAGTTTACCTTGTAGTTGGTACTAGTTGGTAGTTGGTACACAAAATGAAATCCTTTAAATGGAATAGCCCATAAATTCTACAGTTGGCCAAATGCAAAAAAAGCCGTAGGAATAAAAAAAATATACCCTGAGGTACACAATAGTATATATTTTTTTTAGATTATTTGCATTTATTTTACTCTGTAGAAAGGTTGGAGATAAATCTGTGACCTGTGCACTGCTTGGTCCAAGTTTGAGTCCCACTGTGGCACTCGTTTTGCCCGTATTCTGATAGCAAGTTTAACTTAAACTCAGGTTTGAAGTTGTGGTTTAAGTATGGACAGGCAATTGTTACATAAATCACTAACAGTAGAGATATACTTCAGCTCACTGGGCTCTCAAATCATTCATAATTGTCTAGGAAGTATAAATAGATGATTGGCTTCACCATCGATGAATCAGGAAAGAGCACAGTAAACACAAGAAACGTTCAACTTGTTGAAAAATTTGGTACTTTTGGCTTCCCATACTTAAACTACAACTTTAAACCTGAGTTTAAGTTAAACCTGACTTCAGAATACGGACCTTTGAGTCCCATTGTGGCACAAGTTTGTACACACCACCTCTCCTATCTTTGCCTTATACTGTCTTTCTGTGATCATATTACCATTTCTATTTTCTCCTGCTTTCTTCACAGCCTGTCCAGCTGGTTTATACAGCGCACCATTGTGTAATTTGGTGTGTCCAAACTGCTACAATGGAGGTGTATGCAGTGATGTCACAGGAGAATGCATATGTGCTCCGGGATTCGATGGACCAAACTGTCGTACAGGTAAGCATCTGTGTGTGTGTGTGCCTGGGATTTTATGGATGAAACTGCCTATAAAGAAGTAAGCTGTGTGATATCAGAAGGGAATGTAAATGTGCTCCAGGATTCAATGGACCAACTTGTCTTACAGGTAAAGAACATGTGATGTTACAGGAGAATATATATGCCCTCCAGAATTTGATGGACCAATACAGAGTAGAGCTAGAGGTTACTATGAAATGAAGGAAAAACAAACCCCCAATATTGAATTAAAGGCTGTGGTTACATCTTGACTAATGTCCCCACTTCTTCCTGCACTCCTGGGCTTATCCATATGGAGATGTATATATACTCTGGAATAGCAGTATAGTTGAGAGTTTCATTAGCTGTTTTTAGCTTCTTGTCTAAACTGATGCCATTCAAGTTAAAATCTGGACTGGAGCAAGAGGCAAGTTCTGAATATTTTTCGCTGCTGGGAGCACCAAACAACTACCACTGGTCATTTGTGTGACCCCATCAATGCATAGAATCCTTTGGCAATGCATCAGTCCACATTTGCCACCCTTCACCCAGGTGTGCTAAATGGGTACCTGGTAAGATGTAAACGTTACTGTAGCTTGTCCAGCACTGTGAGCGCCTCACACGGTGACTGGATGGAATACTCCCTAGGGAGTGGAGGATGTGCATATATTATGTGTGGGTATGATCGATTGAATCTGATGACCAGGGTAATTGTAATCTGCAAGTGCTTACACATAGATGTCCATGTCCCAAGTGCCATTAACCAATCTATTCTCACTACTAAATTCAATCTTGTGTGCTCATGGCAGTATGTAATTCCAAGTTCACAGGTTTATAGTAGAAACCCAAAGTTAGTTCAACTTAGCAGTGGCAGAATTCACTTTTATATACATGATTTTCCTGACTGTATGGCCTAAATTCACAAAGGTGGTTTTGAAAACCCACGGTTGAGTCCATGGTTTATGCAGATTTCCTGTATAAATTACGCTTATTTTACCGCGTATGATGAAAAATGTCCACTGCTGATGCGCGCTTTTGCCACAGTGTGCCAAATTGACGCCTGTTGCCGTGGTTATCCACGCTATTTTATTAATGAGTCCACTGTTTTGAATAATGAGTCCACTCTTCAAACAGTGGACTCATGAATAAAATAGCCTATATAACCATGGTAACAGGCGTCAATTTGGCGCACTGTGACATAAGCGCGCATCAGCATTGGACATTTTTTATACACGCGCCCGATACGTGGTAAAATAAGCGTAAAATTTATACAGGAAATCTGCATAAACCATGGACTCAACCGTGGGTTTTTCAAAACCACCTTTGTGAATTCGGGCCTGTATGTTTGGTCTCCTTATCTTTATTTTCAGAATGTGGCGAGTCTCAGTTTGGTTGGGACTGTAGTCAGTCATGTGGAGTAGGGAATACATTATCCTTGTGTTCAGGGAGTCATGTATGTCTCCCTGATCCGTACGGGTGCAACTGCCTCGCGGGATTCACCGGAAACCAGTGTGACCAACGTGAGTATTAAAATGAATCAAGTGATAATGATAATACTACGAGTAAATAGGAAACACTATTCACATATGTGTCATTACATGTAACATTTAAAAAAAAAGGTTGCATTGAACACATCGATGGATAACATTAACATATCAAACCATGCAGATGAAATGACATGCAATGACAAATAGAACTTCTGGTGCTTCTTGAAAGTGGGGATCAGTGTTGTAGTCAAGGCTCAAACCTTCAAGGCCAAGGCCAAGGCCAAGGCCAAGGCCAAGGCTTTAATACCCAAGGCCAAGGCTTCAATAACCAAGGCTGAGGCCAAGGCATGGAAACCCAAGGCCAAGGCCAAGGCCTGAAAACCTCAAGGCCAAGGCCAAGGCATTTCAATTGTACAATACATGGAAAAAAAAAATTAGACAACAATGCTTAGGCGGCATACATGACACACAGGACCAATGTATAAAAGGTGTGAGCGAGCAAAATTTTTGACCCTTGTACATTTAAAACGAAAATAATTTCATGATAGATCATGTAGATTTAGACATAAAAACATTTAATTATTGTTCTAGGCGATTCACATTGCAATAATTATTATTACCAAGGTGATCTGATCCTGGCATGCCCATTCTCAACATATGTCTTTCTCCTCTACCTGGTACAGGGGAGGCAGAATGTAATTTTTTTTTTGGGGGGGGAGGTCAAAGCAAAAAATGCACTTACAATATAAGTCAAAATGAAAATTTTGGTGCAGTTCAGCAAAGCTTTTATAAGGGATTTCCAATTGATAAGACAGATATTTTGATTTAGGCTTTAATTTCCCGCTATAGAAAGCATAGCGAGCAAGTGGTTTTGAAAAAAAAATCAATTTTGAAGTTGTAAAACTTGATTTTGGGTCAATTATGGTGCTAATCACTGTTAAAGGGCATCCTTGCGAGATGTTGTAATAAGATGTAATAAGAAATGAAATTTAAATATTTTGAGCTGTTTTTGTAATCATGAAAAAGGTGTGCATCTTACTAAACAAATTAACGCGAGCACAAAACACAAGCTGAAATTTTTACTGACCAGAAAAGGAAGCTGTTCTGGACTGCATTTAGTGACTCATAAATAGGATACATAACTTACCAATTAAATAATGCGAGCGCAAAGCGCGAGCTCAAAAATTTGTAATATTTCGACCTAAAAACTAGACATTCTAAGCATTTTTTTGTGTAAATTGAATGCGAACCTTACTTAACAATAATTTATGCAAGCACAATCCAAAATTTGTTGATTTTGAAACCTACAATTTTGCTCTGTATGCCATGCTTGGCCCCTCAAAATTTTTGGCTCATCATGCCATTGATGCCATAGCCCATTTGGAAATGACGAAATTGAAGTTTGTGTTCAAGTTTACCGAATCTTTTCAGAATATCATTAAGACTTAAAACATTCTTGTTGGTCAAAGAAAATAATACAAGGAAAACCTAATGGAATAGAAATCAACCTTGTTATCATTCTTTAGAGTAAGCTATTTTTAAAGTATGAAAATTGTTGTCAAAATTGCAGTCAGATCTGTCAGAATTATTCCTGTCATAAAATCAGT
The DNA here is from genome assembly GCF_018143015.1 of Lytechinus variegatus. NCBI lineage: Eukaryota > Metazoa > Echinodermata > Echinoidea > Temnopleuroida > Toxopneustidae > Lytechinus > Lytechinus variegatus. The sequence goes on from NC_054750.1 coordinate 16,885,709, forward strand.
ATAATCAGTGGTGTACCGTGGGTCACGACATTGGGGGGCACCAGCAAAAACTTGGAACTGCCTAGTGAGCTCGCAAAGTGCGCCCAGTTGCCAGGTATACTGACCTAATAGAGATATTTTTATAAGGACAGTGCCAATAAACGGACATGTATCTCACTAGTCAAATAATGCGAGCGCGAAGCGCGAGCTTAAAATTTTTGATATTCAAACCTAAAAAGGGACATTACAATCAATCTTTTGTAATCATGATACGTACCTGTCTCGCTAAATAATGCGAGCGCGAAGCGCGAACTGAAATTTTTGTAAATATTGACCCCAAACAGGAAGATTTTAAGGACTATATTTTAGGAATCTTTTATCTATTAAGATTATACACATCTCACCATAGTCATTTAATGGGAGTGCCAATAAGCGCTTCCTGATTTTGTTAGAATTACATCTAAACATGCACATAAAGCACTTGTAATCATGATTAACATACCCATCTCACTAATCAAATCTTGCGAGCGCAAAGCGCGAGCTGAAAATTTAGGAAATTCAGACCTGAAGAGTGGCATTTTAAGGCTTGTTTGTAGGAATTCAAGAACACCTTACGTAGTTCACTAACCAAATGATGCGAGCGCGAAGCGCGAGCTGAAAATTTTTGATATTCAGATCAGAAAACAGAAAAAGAGACATTTTAAGGACTCATTCTAGGAATTGATGGAGAGCAGACATCTTTCACCAATCCACTACTGCGAACGTAAGCACAGACAGGAAATGTTTTATATTAAGACCTTAAAATGGGACAATCACTTAAAGTATTCATGAAAAAGAAGCATACTATTGTTCATGTAAAAGAATAACTCTAAGTGCGAGGAAATATATTTGGTAGTTTGGTGTATATTGACTTGAAAACGGGAGGTTTTAGTATTACAGGATTATATATCTCGGTAAACAGACAATGGGAGCACCAGGAACAATGAAGACATAATATATGCCCTGAGCCAATTATGTTTCATTTATATGAAAAAAATGTTTCTTATGTAATGTAACATAACATAATTATGACATTATAATGAACATTAATGTCTTCTTTCCCACTACGTTTCTCTTCCTTTCTCCCTCTTTTCCTCCTTTTTTTTTAGTCAGCCGATAGGGGGGGGGGGCATGTTGGCACGTGCCCCCATGCCCCCCCTGTAATTACGCCACTGACTATAATCCTAATCATAATTATTATTGATATTGTCATTATCCTTATTAGTCATGATTACATCATATTACCAATAAATAATATTAATTTTCATCATTTCTCTTTGTTACATAATTATGTGATGATAATTGCAATTGATGGCACTGCTAAGTACACTTACTGCTTCTGCTGCGGCTGACTGGTAGTATTTAGTGTCATTAGATGTACAGAACAATTGAAACATTTATAATTACTTTTATAAAACAAATGAAAGTACAAAATACAAAATGCCTTGAAAAAGCCTTGAAAATGCCTTGAAAATGCCTTGAAATTTCAAGGCTCAAAATCCTCAAGGCCAAGGCCCTCTCAAGGCCAAGGCTTGAATGTTCAAGGCCAAGGCTTTGAAAAAATAGGCCTTAAGGCGCCTTAAGGCCAAGGCCGAGCATCAAGGCACTACAACACTGGTGGGGATACTAAAAAATTCATTAATACTCTTTGGTATTTTGTTTCATTGTCATCAAGCTCATTCTGCCCCACTGTTTCTAAAAATAAAGTCTCTTAATATTTATGATTTGTATTATTTTTCTATTGCATTAATTGGTTTCTTTTATTTCCAGAACAAACTACCTCTTAATATCCATAAAATGTTTACCCTTAATCACCGGATACATAATCACAATACTCGTTTTTAAGATTCATTCCACCTATGGCCAGTTAAAACTAATAACGTATTGAAATGTGTAAGACATAATTTCCCTGTAATTTGGAACTCCACCTCTCGAGATGTAATTGAAAGCAAGTCTGTTAGGTCATTCAAAAAAAGATTGAAGCAGTTCCTATATCTTAAGTATGTATAGTTATTTTTTTCTTGTAGATTGACACCTTTTTATGTTGTTTTTCTGTTTTTTTTGTTGTTTATATATCCTGTTTAATTCTTTATCTTATTGTTTCTCTATTTTATGTCATGTTATTAATGTTTTGGGAACTGCGCTTACACAAGGCCACTTGGCTTTATTTATGCAGTTCCCCATTTCATTTTCATTTTTACTCTTGCTTGTAAATATATTGTTTCTCATACCTTGCTTTATAATTGTTTTTATCGAGAATGAAATAAATATAAATTGAATTGAAAAAAAAAAATATGGGATACTGTGATTCTGAAGCGTTTGACGCAGAGTGTGAAGCAGAAGCTGGGTTTGACCAATTAGTAGCTCAAAGACCAGGTGGGTGTTTCATAAAGCTGTTCGTAAGATACAAATGACTTTATGCACGACTTGTGATCCTTTCTTGTGCTATCTGATATCCCTATGTAATTGAGTTATGACCCAAGAACAGGTTCCGGTCGTGCGTAACTTTACGAACAGCTTTATGAAACACCTACCAGTAGTTACATGTAAGTTGACCATTTGGTTTTAGATGAAGTGAATATAACTCAGTCTCTTGGCCTCTATCTCTTAGCTTGTCCTGCTGATACGTATGGAGCTGGTTGTAGTGAGACCTGTCACTGTATATCATCATGTGACAGGTTTACTGGTCAGTGTTCGGACGGTCAGTGTCAAGAAGGATGGTCAGGATCAAATTGTCAAGGTAACCCTAAACTCTCCTTCAATGTGCCTCAGTTTTAGCGTCCCATATATCCATTAATGGGCATTGTTTAGATCTGTTTACAAGAAAATCATAGTTTGGACTTTGGAGTAAAAAAAAACAGTTTAGCCATTCTCTTTAGCCATCAAACAGAAGAGCAATCCTTGCTGAACATTACAATCACATCACAAATTCTGCCAATTTGAAATCCCATTTGGTATGATGATTAGAATTTTTTGAAAATTAAAAAATAAAAATCAATAATGTTATGATTCTTTGTGCAGTCCTGTTCAAACATTCACCAAACTGCTTGTCTGATATTTCTTTCTCCCCCCTGATATATTCTCTTTGGGTTGGATTTGCCTTCATCCTTAAACCAATGGGTCATTAATTCAGTCTATAATAATGACATGTTCTATTGGTAGTTTCTTCTACATGTTTTCATGGATAGTATGGTTAGAAAAGACTGTTTTTCTGTTCTCCTCTTTCTCCTTTTCTTCCTCCTATATATTCTCCTCTTTATGCTCCTCTACTGCTGTCTTCCTTTCCTCATCCTTCTTATCTATCTCCTCCTCCTCCACCCCCTCCTTCTCTTTCTAATTCTCCTCTTCAATTATTTTCCTACTCCGCTTCCTCCTTCTGATTCGCCTTCTCCATTATATTCACTTTCTTGTCTTATTTTTTTCATATCTTCCTTGTTCTTGATTTTGTTCTCATTCTTCTTTGTATTCTTCCTCTTCGTCTTCATTTTTGATTTACTATGATTATTCTCTTTGATAGTTCCTCCAACATGTCCCGATGGTTACTACGGCGTGAACTGCACAGACCTGTGCCATTGTTTGGATAATGGTCCGTGTGATAGAGTCACTGCTATCTGCTATAGTACAGGTGGTCTCTGTATGCCTGGGTATGCATCCAATCAAGTTCAACTAGCCGACTGTCTGTCATGTAAGTATATGATTGTAAAGAGCATTGGAAAAACTGTGCAACCAATTGCAAGTCTGTTAAAGTGCTTCAGAGTTGATTGTTCGTCTTATATATCAGTTGAAAGTGATTGCTATCCTACTCTGTGCAACATATAGACCAGTATACATATAACTTCAATGTCTATAGCGTAAAGGGTTGTATTTATGCAGTACAGATTTTTAAAATTGATTGCAAATAAGCTTCACTGCAACATCCCGTGTGACAACGCATGGATGGGATTTGAACCCATGACCCTCTGTTTCCAAGTCCAGAGACTCGTCGGCTTCCAGCAAGAAGGGACTTAGGGTAATTTTTACAATCATTTTTTTGTTTTCAATATTGAAAAATAAAATCTTAGGTGATTCAATATGTAAAAAAATTACTTCAAAATTTCTAGTAAAACTCAAAAGATCAGAAAATTAAAAAGGGCATAACAAAAAAAAATGATTATAAGAATTACCCAAGTCCCTTGCGGGAAGCCGACAGACTGATCCACTGGGCCACAATGCTTTTCTCTTCTGCTCACTCGGTTGGATACCTTTAAAAGTTTTTGTCACCTAGTTACATCATCATATTAATGAACTTTTGTTTGGATTTAAATTGTGAAAAGTCTTTCATTTCATGGGAAAATGTTTATCACCCAGCAAAATCATAATCGACATTGAAAAATTCTATTTGTCTTTTTTTCTCAGACGAAGGATGTTTTGATGATTGTAGTAAGACCTGCCATTGTCAAGGTGGTGCCCAGTCATGTGACAATATGACAGGAGTATGTGCGGGAAGATGTCAGTCTGAATGGATAGGACCTTCATGCCAAACAGGTACATATCATCTTCACTCTGAAATAGGCTTGTTCAGACTAGGGACAAAAAATGTTTTCTCTTATGTTTTTTTTCAACTCAATGTTAATTTATGGTGACTATTTTGAATTTACTAGGGTGATATAGGACATATTAGTGGCTAATTATCCCTCTCTGCTCAACCCGTGTGGTTTTGTTTTTGTTACATCTTTTGGCATGCTGTGACAATAAATCAGCTATCTTTATTTTTGTGTGAAAATTTGGTGGGATATGAGGCAAAAACATATATATTTATATTTGCATCGCAATAGATAGCTGTGGACCATTTACTTTTGTCGCAAGGCAATAGTAAATTATTGACCAATCGACTTCTTCAAAACGTAGCATGTTATATTGGTACACAGTCAAACTCATAATACCATGAAACATGACACATGTACATGACACATGTCAATCATCTGGCCCATGCTTGTAGTTGGGATTCATTTTCTCAATCGCGATATGACTTTTACATTTTCGGGATGTTCAAAGAAAATAATTCCAGTTACAGGTAATTGAAAAATTTTCATTGAAAATGTGCAATTGATTAATCAATAATAACTTTAGGAAAGTAATCTCAACTTCCTTTTCAAAAAGCAAACCAGCAATTGAGTGCAAATTCGCAGGTAGTTGCAAGGCTTATGATTGATTTTCAGACCCAAAATTGACTTGCGATTGATTGCAAGTTTCATGCAGCAGCCCACTAGACAAAATTAACATAGTTACAATGATAATGTTACATGTAATTCCACAGATGAGCTTTTATTTTGGTTTCAATTTATTTTTAATCTTCAGGTGTTGTGCACTCGTCATATAAGAAGGTAAACCGAGGCCAGCCTCTCGATGTGATGTGTGTGTTCCATTCCCCAAAGAATATATCATCCTTGACTATGTCTGCCAGGCTTGGTACAGCCATTGGCCCTGTGGTAGACTCCGCTGACATCGAGACTGATGGACAGTTCTACAATGTGACGTTCACGATTACTAATGGAGAAACTCTGGTCTACTGTGAGGTGTCCGCTGATGAGGAATTCGCCTCCTCCGGAGTTAATCTTGATTATTTTGGTAAGATAGAATCAATGATGATTATGAATTTGTGATATTTATTTTTGTCTCACCTGCATAGCAGAGTGAGACTATAGGCGCCGCTTTTCCGACGGCGGCGGCGTCAACATCAAATCTTAACCTAAGGTTAAGTTTTTGAAATGACATCATAAATTAGAAAGTATATGGACCTAGTTCATGAAACTTGGCCATAAGGTTAATCAAGTATTACTGAACATCCTATTAGAGTTTTGTGTCACATGACCAAGGTCAAAGGTCATTTAGGGTCAATGAACTTAGACCATGTTGGGGGAATCAACATCAAAATCTTAACCTGAGGTTAAGTTTTTGAAAAGTCATCATAACTTAGAAAATATATGGACCTAGTTCATTAAACTTGGACATAAGGTTAATCAAGTATCACCAAACATCCTGCATGAGTTTCACGTCACATGACCAAGGTCAAAGGTCATTTAGGGTCAATGAACTTTGGCCGATTTGGGGGTATCTGTTGAATTACCATCATAACTTTAAAAGTTTTTTGATCTGATTCATGAAACTTGGACATAATAGTAATCAAGTATCACCGAACATCCTGTGCAAGTTTCAGGTCACATGATCAAGGTCAAAGGTCATTTAGGGTCAATGAACTTTGGCCGAATTGGGGGTATTTGTTGAATTACCATCATAACTTTGAAAGTATGTTGGTCTAGTTTATAAAACTTGGACATAAGAGTAATCAAGTATCACTGAACATCCTGTGCTCATTTTAGGTCACATGACCAAGGTCAAAAGTCAATGAACTTTGGCCATAATGGGGTATCTGTTGAATTACCATCATAACTTTGCAATTTTATTGATCTGACTTTTGAAACTTGGACATAAGAGTAATCAAGTATCACTGAATATCCTGTGTGAGTTTCAGGTCACATGATCAAGGTCAAAGGTCATGTGAGGTCAATGAACTTTGGCCACATTGGGGGTATTTATTGAATTCCCATCCTATTTCTGTAAGTGTATTGGTCATGTTCATAAAACATGGAAATAAGAGTAACCAAGTATCACTGAACATCTTGTGCGAGTTATAGTAGTTTCCAAAGTCAGCACTGCTGCTATGTTGAATCGCATGATGCAGGTGAGACGGCCAGAGGAAATCCATGTTCAGAGATACATATCACAATCATGAAATTGAATTTGACATTAGAATTTGACATAAGTAGTAGATATACATGTTTCTTCCTCATCTGGACCCCATAGCATGAACATTTCTATAAGGTTAACTTGCAATCCAATGGTAATAACTACCGGGGTAACAATGCCCACCAACCAATCAAATTCAAGGATTTGGTTGTTACAATTCAAGTCTAAGTTGTATCTTTTATGCAACCGGCGCCCAGACTGACTGCATTAATAATACAGAGATGCCAACCAGTACGATTTTATCGTATTTAGTACGATAAAACAAGTAAAATACGACAGTACGATTTTGGCCATCAAAAATACGATTTCCCGACTTTCTGTCATAGTCCAGTTTTTGTCCCATATATGTGTGTTGTGTATGTATGCGCCCGCCCGTGAGTGAGCTAGCAGTGAATCCATATCATACATGTAATTTAAATATCTGAAAAGCCAATCAAGTAACTTTAAATTTACGATAAGCACAGTTTCAAATTGCCAAGTGCGTCTTTTTTTCAGTACCATAAAAAGTGAGCTACGTCCGTCTTTTTTTTCCTGTAATACATGTACGCGCGTGCTTCCAATAGCGGTAACAGTTTTTCCCTACTTCATCACGTGCAATTTCTAATGCACACATTTCCAATCAGGATATCACAATTCTGTGATATAGTAGTTTGAATTGCACAGGAGATAAATCCCCGTTCACAACACAGGATATGCGAGTCTTGTATCCTCACAGTCGCCGACTTTGCTTGTCAAAACGGAGCCTTATTAATCCAAAATCAATAGTTGTGAATTATAGCTTTTTAATTTCTTTCTTGGTGAGGGGTAAATATCAGACAATAAATCATCAGACAAGGCTCCATCTAAAAAAAAAAATAGGAGGACGCCGTGCACGTGAGTGTGGTACTTGGATGCTGTTAGCTAGCCAGTTTGAGCTCATATATTCTCTGCCAGAGCTCTGGGTGAGAATTCTATCAGTAATGGCCTAAGTGATGGTGATTTTCTGTTTCAGATAGAGTTTAGATTTCATGTTAATTTTTGAAAACTGTAAAAAAACTTCATGATTTCTTCATTGTGATGAATATTTAAGTTATTAATGAATACATTTTTGTCTCACCTGCGAAGCAGAGTGAGACTATAGGCGCCGCTTTTTCGACGGCGGCGTCAACATCAATCTTAACCTGAGGTTAAGTTTTTGAAATGACGTCATAACTTAGAAAGTATATGGACCTAGTAAATAAAACTTGGCCATAAGGTTAATCAAGTATCACTGAACATCCTGCATGAGTTTCACGTCACATGACCAAGGTCAAAGGTCATTTAGGGTCAATGAACTTTGGCCGAATTGGGGATATCTGTTGAATTCCCATCATAACTTTTAAAGATTATGGATCTGATTCATGAAACTTGGACATAATAGTAATCAAGCATCACTGAACATTTTGTGCAAGTTTCAGGTCTCATGAGTAAGGTCAAAGGTCATTTAGGGTCAATGAACTTTGGCTGAATCGGGGGTATCTGTTGAATTACAATCATAACTTTGAAAGTTTATTGGTCTAGTTCATTAAACTTGGACATTAGAGTAATCAAGTATCACTGAACACCCTGTGCGCGTTTCAGGTCACATGACCAAGGTCAAAGGTCAATGAACTTTGGCCGGATTGGGTGTATCTGTTGAATTACCATCATAACTTTGAAAGTTTATGGATCTGATTCATGAAACTTGTACATAAGAGTAATCAAGTATCACTGAACATCCTGTTCGAGTTTCAGGTCACATGATCAAGGTCAAAGGTCATGTAAGGTCAATGAACTTTGGCCATGTTGGGTTTTTTTGTTGAATAACCATCATATCTCTGTAAGTTTATTGGTCTAGTTCATAAAAAGTGGACATAAGAGTAACCATGTATCACTGAACATCTTGTGCGAGTTAGAGTAGTATTCAAAGTCAGCACTGCTGCTATATTGAACTGCGTGATGCAGGAGTGAGACGGCCAGAGGCATTCCACTTGTTACAGAATTTAGACTCTCCCAGAATGAAAGGCATTTTCTGTGAAGATCTGCATTTTCAAATAACTTGTGAAAAACTTAAGGTACAGTACATGATCCTACAATACATGTACATTTAAAAATTTACATGTGGCCTGTGGCTATGTGCTGGAATTTGAATAGACTGAGTTAGATATTGATTTAATTTCTTCATTTCTTTTAACATAATTTATATGCAATCTAAGTTCACCTCACAGTCACAATCATACACAAACACTCACCCACATTCTAACCATGAAAAAAAAAACTTAAATTTTTTTTGTAAATTTATTATTTGATCTGAAAAGACTGAATTCTCTCTTTTTTATATTTTTATTTTATTCATTTATTTAGATTATTTTTTTTTTTTTTTTTTTTGGGGGGGGTTAATTGTTTGTGGTTCATTAAAGATGAAAAGTAAATAAGCCCATGTAAAGGGGATGTGGAGTGAGGGTGTCAAAACACACTTAAACATTTAAATGTGATTTCTTAGTTGTTTGAATAAGCCTATTACTTAACATGCTATTTCTGTACTAATTGAAAAATTGCAGGAGCTGCGCTTACTATGAACAAATTTGGAGTGTGGTTCACAGTTACATGTATATTCTTTTTTTTTTTAATTGCCCCTGGTTCCAAAAAAAATTGCCCCCGGTTCCTGTAAAAAGCTCGCGAGCCGGAGGCAATTTTTTTTAAAAAATTGCCCCCCGGCCTGCAGGTGCTTAATTCAAGGCTTGCTCTGGTCATATTGAGTTTTCGTGAAAATCTGATTTTTCACTAAAAAATATGATTTTTGAGGATATTCAGTCTGATTTTTTGTGTCAAGAGGTTGGCATCTCTGATAGTATTGAATTCCTCTAATCCTTACATAATCTCATTCTTCTGATATTATCTTTACTTTTAGTTCTTCCGACATTGATGATGGCGCCCTCTGTTGTAAGCTATACCACTGAGAATGCTACCATTGACTGGCTTGGCTGGAGAGCAGAGAATGATTCTCTTGATGGGGGAGATGGCCCTATCATCGGATACAATATATATTACGATGTAAGTCAGGTTTATTATATCATTTGTTTTGTCACTTTCCAGTAGATTATACCACAATCTCTCTTAGAGCTGCTTTAGCAGGTCGGTAGCAACATGAACATGGCTAAGTTTCTCTAATATTCATTAATGTATAAATCATAACACAGAATGTTTCTTTAAAACTTATATTATTGTGTTAATAGGTCGGCAGCAGCGTGAACATGGCCAAGTTTTAATTATTTTCTTCAATATCTTCAAAACGTTTATTATCGCGTCAATAGTTTGGTAGCAGCGTGAACAGGGCCATTCTTATTCATAAATGTTTATTATATAGCATAGAATCTTACCTTACTAAACGTTTATTATCATTTTATTAGGTCGGTAGCACCATGAACATGGCTGGGTTTGTAACATCTGATGAAGGCAACATGATGGGAAGCTACGTATACACCGTAATGGGACTATCTCCAGGGAACACGTATACATTCTCTGTAGCAGCGGTGAGAGAAGGCGAAGGAGGAGAGGGACCCAGAGGACCGGAGTCACAGCCAGTTACCTTACCATTACCAGGTTAGTTTGTAAAGAGCAAAGTTGCAACAAGTAATGATTTCATTGTTCTGTCTGTTTTATCACGTGCACAAGCGTATAGATGGTGAAGGGGCATGGACCCCAAGAAAAAAAACAGGAAAAAAAAGAGAAAAGGAAAATGGTGAAATGTGCTATCAATTAATTATACCAAAATATATCACAAAATTATATTTTCATTTTAAAAAGTTCACAAGTTTGCCATATATGCCATGTTAAATCTGTCTCCAACATTTTGGCTCACTACGTATGCCGTTGATAATCATTGTGTAAATAAATCTGGGACTGTGATCTCATGCCCTTTTATGTAGTGGCCAAGCTGCTCCATTTCCAAGATTTTGTTGCCCTCGGTGAAAATCAGTTAAGAACCAAGGCTGTAGGGCTATGTGCATTAGATGCAGTGTTCACTGATGAAAATCAATCAGATATTCATTATTAATTTGGTTTAAGTTTACGACGTGATTAGATTGTGATCTTTCTTAAAAACTAAGGAATACTTGGAAGTATGAGGTAAATATTTAATTTCTTGCAAATATTCCGAGATGAATATTTCTTGGAGTAGCGGAAGGTTTTGTTATCTTTATATCAGGGTGATTCTAGGCTTGAAAAATCAGCCATTTTCACAACATTTTTCAACATGCTGTCCAAATGAACAAAGAACTACAATTTGCTTTGTGGTAATATTAAAGTACTACTGGGTAGAAATGCAAAAATCTGACAACAAAAATATGTCGTCCATGGATGAATTAGAGCTTAAAATGTTGCGTGTCGTACAGGATATTTCTATGTCCCGTATGACACACAACACTTTCACCTATAATTTACGCATAATCATTTTTTGTGTTGGTTATTAGTATTACACTGTAGTTTTTCACATGACTACCCACAATAGCTTTATCATTGACAAATAATATTTTATTGCTCAAGCATTCGGCTAGGAAACTGGAAATTGTCAAAATGTCCCGTGCAACACGTATGGAATCGCTCATCATAAGACATCTCAATATGAATCAAGGAAACTTTTGAGGACCTTGGGGCTAACGAAGTTCAAAGTTGCTGTAGCATACAGGCTTTAAAATTTGTCTTAAATTTTTGTTTGTTCATTCATGTTAATTGTGTTGGTCTATTATCTAAACACTAAAAGTCCTACCAAACCTGTAGTGACCGGTTTTATTGAATGGTTCTTGGGCGATTCCATAGGTGTCGTACGGGACATTTTGACAACAATTTCTAGTTTCCTAGCCGAATGCTTGAGCAATAAAATATTCTTATTTGTCAGTAATAAAGCTATAGTGGGTAGTCATGTGAAAAACTAATAACCAACATAAAAAAAATGATTATGCGTGAATTATAGGTGAAAGTGTTGTGAGTTTTACGGAACGCAGAAATGTCCTGTGCGACACGCAACATTTTGAGCTCTAATTCACCTATGGACGACATTTTTTTGTCGGTTGTCAGTTTTTTGCATTTCTACCCAGTAGTACTTTAATATTACCACAATGCAAATTGAAGTTCTTTATTCATTTGGACAGCATGTTGAAAAATGTTGTGAAAATGGCTGATTTTTTTTTAGCATGGAATCGCCCTCTTGATGAGAATATGAATTTTAACTATTGTGAATCGTTAACTCTGACGTACATGTATTTTGATACTTGTGTAGCTCCAACGACATCTATGCCAACAACAGAAGAAAGCAAAACAACCACAGAAAAGGTGACGCTGGCTTCTCCTGCCAATGATCAGCTACTCTTGTACATCATTGTACCGGTTGTCATCGTCGTATGCATCATCATCATTGTTCTTGTCATGGTAGTCGTTGGAATTCAGAGAAGGTATGTGGAAAAGAGAAACATTTAGAGCATTTTCTCCTAGAAAGGACATTGTCACTCCCATTGATGGGAAATCATCCTCACAGTTATATATTTGAGAACTTCAACAGGGTGAAACACCCCTTGCATAGTGCACTATGTGACTACACTGAACATTAACACTGAGAAATCAAATATCATGGACGTTCTTTCAAACCATTGTATCAGTCAATTTTTGTCCCCCCCAAAATTTATGTTGAGATTTTTGCAGAAAATGAAAGTACAAGCCCTATTCTATACATAACTAAATTTCTAGGCAGCAATTCATTTTAGTTTCTGAGATATGTGGGGATTTTCTCGGCAATGACATAAAAAAAAAATATGGTGTTCTGTAGCAAAGCAAACAACAGCTACGTGCACTTGATATGCAATTGCGTGGTCAGTCAAACCGTCGTATTTGTACGGCATTGAGTTTGGACATGAAAGAGCAAGAATGTTTTGCCTGATTGTTGCCAGAGTTTTTGCATCCTCTGTGGCATTTTTGTTCAGAGAAATTCCAAACTGCTCGAACCAAAATTATAAGCATGCAGCTCTTTGGCAATATTTTCTCTGATTCTTGGTTTTGTGTAAAAATAAAGATACCAATGTCAAGCAATTGTCATGGTCTTTCCAACCATGTATTCTTCTAGCAGTGAAAATGTTGTAAGGCTGGGGAACAAAGTGTGGAAATTGTAGTAAACTCTAAAGTTGATCTTCCCAGATGCGGGTTTGCACTGTCGTATGTGTGATACAACGGTTCGGATGACCGACGACACAAGCACTATTTTCTCCAATCAACTGAGTCCCCAGATGGCTCTTGGCACAGCCACATGATCAGTCTTTGGTCTAGCCACTTCCAATGTAACGCACAACTCCACTAATGACCTAGACACTGGGTGACTTCAAGTTCAGTGTTGACCTTTTGGTGTTGGTGTTAGGTCCATTTTTACACGGACACCAAACATAAAATGAAGATGGTCCTGAAAGGCACTAGACCTAGTTGTTGAGATGTCAATAATATGATGTGGATCAGTTTTACAAACTCTGAATAAGTTTTAGAGCTAGGGGAAGCAATCCAAATTTCAACACCAACACTAACACCAAGGCCAACACTGGAATTGAAATCACCCATTGTCCTGCAGGTTCAAGTGAGACCTCATGATATCTGAATAAAATGTGATGTTCAATATTTAAAAAAACCTGTATTATTCAACCATTTAAACGGTTTGAACAGTATGTATAAGGAGAATAATTCTTTGTTCCCTCTACATGTATTTATTGAATTATACAGGAAAAGGAGAAAGATGTTTCATGATAGAAGGGAACGCATCGTTTTAGAAACTCAAGCTATGAATGAATATGACGATGAACGCCAAGGTGAGTAAGCTCATCAGTATCAATGATTCATTCATTATAGACCATGGGCCCGTCTTACAAAGAGTTGCGATAGATCCTATCAATCGCAACTATGGAAAGCCAGCAAAGTCAACAAATATTATGCATGTTTGTTCAAAAAAAATTCTAGATATGAATGTATATCCATAAATTCATTGATTTCTTGACTATTTGGTGTGTCCTCCTTTTTTTTACAAAGGACATTTTGCAAATTTCCTGTAGAAAAAATTATGACACTGATGGACTTCCATAGAGTTACGATTGATCGGATCAATCGTAACTCTTTGTAAGATGGGGCCCATGTCTCACATAATAGTTGTGATTGATCCAATCAATCTAAACTATGAAAACCAATCAATGTCCTACATGTAATTCTTTATACAGGAAATGCATGCAACAACCTTTTGAAAACAAATTGGAGCACTCTACTTTGATATGTAAATGAGTGTGCATTACAGATGTGCATGAATCATAGATGCTGTTGTGGCTGGCTTATCATACAGTTGGGATTAATCAGATCAATATTAGCACTTTACTTCTTGAATCCCGATGAGTAATGTTATCAGCAATTGATGGTTGGGATATGATTTACCTGAAATATAAAAAAGATTATATTCACTAACCCCATAGCTCAATGATAACATGATGTAAGTGAGCTTATACATCTAGTGTGACATACAATTTTTTGGGAATTAATGAATGTTCAATTCTTAACTGAAACACTTCATGTTGAAAATGGAGAATTTCTTTGATGTCCATTGCAGCTGAGAACCATAATGAAGCCTACGAAGAAAAGACATATTTGACCGCTAATCATGACAAGGACAAAGAGAAGCTCCAAGGGAAATCCCCTCAACGTCCGGTCTCCCCGCCCCCTGATGCTCCTGACGGTGGACCCACAGAGGGACCCCCTACTGCCCATCGACCACCTTCGCATAAACCTAAGCCCATTGTCGTAGCGGACTTTGCAAACTACGTTCAAAGGAATCGCAGATCTAGGGCATTTGAAGAGGAGTGGTCGGTGAGTATTCTTTGTTTTATCTAATAGAGGTAGAGGTACACAAAGTTTCTCAAATATCAATTTATTTAGGATAATTTATATTAATTTGATTAATGTATTTAATAATTTAAATCATCAAATAATTAACTCGATTGATTTCATTAATTAACATTCATAACTCAAATTGGCAACAGTTAAAGGAATGCTCTGGGCTTGAGATATCTACATCTCAATAAATAAAGTAAAATTCACAGAGCAAAATGATGAAAATTAGATCAAAATCGGATGAAAATAACAAAGTTATTGAAATTTAAAGATTTGCATTATTATGGTGAAACAGTTCAAGGCATGTCTTCGTGAATATTCATTAGATGTGCTGATGATGTCATATCCCCATTTGTTCTTTTGTATATTATTATATGAAATTCGGATTAACCAATAACTAAATCAATTGAATTGACAACTGCTTAAGTACATTGATTATTTCTTGCTGCAACTTATTTCATCATACTGGAGACACATCATTTACACATTTATGAAAAAAAAAAAAAAAAATCTGATTTCATATACTAACATATAAAAAAGGAAAGTGGAGATGTGATATCATCAGTCCACCTAATTAATATTCATGAAGATATGCCTAGACTTGTTTCACCGAAATAATGCAAATGTTTAAAATTCCATACCTTCATTATTTGTTATTTTGCTCTGTGAATTTTACTCTATTTAGATATATATATCTTCAGCTGACTTCAGCCCGGAGTATCCCTTTAAACCCAGTTACAGAGATTAAAAAAAAACACATATGCATGCAGCGCAGGTGAAATCAAATAAAAATTGCAAGATTTTATTTCAAGATGGTCAATTTTCATTTTTAATCCCTGTGATTTAATTTCATTACATTGCCAATTCAAAGAGAATGTAACCAATGCTTTCAATATATAGAATTAGGAAGACAAAGTACTTAATAAAATCTTCAGTTTCTCTATGTCTAGGACACCATGGATATATGCATCTCTTGATTATTAATTGAAGCGTCGTGGTGTAGCGGTTCTGACTCTCGCCTTGAAATCAGAGGGTCGTGTGTTCGAACCCCACCATGGCCTAGCGTGCTTTGGCAAGGCGTTAATCCGCACTTTGCCACTCTCCACCCAGGTGTTAAATGGGCACCCGGTAGGATGCGAAAGCCAATGTAGTATCCCTAGCAATTGAGTCTTGGAACTCTTGTTGGAATGCTCCCCATTGAGTGGAGAAGGTGCATACATTATATGCGGGCATGCAAGGATCCGATGACCGGGGTAATGATATGTCTGTAAAGCGCTTTATAGACATGTTGTTCCGTTGTATTAAGCGCTATATAAATGCAGAATATTATTATTATTTTCTTTGCAGTTACTGCCTCCTGATATCAGTCAACCATGTAAGATTGCCAGCTTACCAGCAAACAAAGTCAAGAATCGATATCGAAACATCCTGGCTTGTGAGTAGAGAAAAAAACTAATATAAGATGATGATTGTAATATTATGATAAGAATTGTTATGGTTAAGTATAATCGTTTTTTTGTAAATCCCTTTGCTGAACCATTTCCCCCTCTATCCAAAATAACAATGTTGTCTGAATCAGAGGTGTGCCCTTGAGAGTGTTTCACGAAGCATCTAGTCTGTGATTTTCACTGACAAATTTGCTCTAAGCCAATCAGATGCAATGATTTCAGTAGCTTATAACAATAGAGAAAATCACAGACTATTTGTTTCATGAAGTGCTCCATTTATCCTTTCAAATGTGCAAACACAGTTACATGTATTTAGAGAACCTCCACAATTGGAATTTTTGTTGTGATAATTGTCGGTTATTATTTGATTTACGAATAAAGTCTTTCAATCATTTTTTGAAATAATAATGATATATATGAGTATTATAATTTAATTAAATGATAATTAAATAAAAAATGGAGTCACCTGGGTCTATATTTGTAATACCAGAATAAGCATAGTTATGATCATCTAAAGTACTAGGCATGAGTACATAATTAAGCGATTATCAGACTAACTAAAGTTTTATGAATATGAACACCGATTAGTATTACTCAGGAAGGAAAAATGCATTTATATGTGGAAGAGCTATGACTTAAAGGTCAAGTCCACCCCTTGAAAATGTTGATTTGAATATATAGAGAAAAATTGAACTATCTTTATGCTAAAATTCCATCAAATTTGGATGTAAGATAAGAAAGTTATGACATTTGAAAGTTTTGCTTATTTTTCACAAAAGAGTGATGAGCAAATGTCCTTCACTCACTGTTTCTTTTGTTTTTTATTGTCTGAATTATACAATATTTCATTTTTTACAGTTTTGACAAAGGGCAAACTTTACCAAAACATATAGTATTAAGCAATGCTAATTCCACATATTCAGGGAGGAATTAATTGTTGTTTCACTTGACAACGAGGAGAAAATTAGAATATATCATGTAATAAACTACATTTGCAAACCAACCAGGATGTGCATATAACTGTTTTGTGAAATTTAGCAAAAGTTTAAAATGTCATAACATTCTAGTTTACATCCGATTTTGATGAAATTTTTGGTGTTATGCTTGGATTTTTTTTTCTCTTTTTATTCAAATCAACTTTTTGTTGGGGTGGACTTGTCCTTTAAGTAGTTTTTATTAAGATATTCTCTTTGGAAGAGAGTTTGAAGAGATTTGAATCGGTTGAATTATTTTCAGATGACCACTCGCGGGTGGTGCTTGAGGAAGTAGAAGGGTATCCAAACTCGGATTACATCAATGCATGCTATATCAATGTAAGTCAAGCATTCTTTATATATCCAGTTCTGTAGTGATATGTTCTGTAATTAGAATATGGATGTCTTAAATATGTTTGATTTGTGCATGAAGTGCAATATGCATTGCATGTTGATGTACATGGATATAAACATGCATGAATAATCCAAGGATATTTGATTTACATCTTCCTATACTGCGTGTTATCCAAATTCTTTTGATGAAAGATAATATCCAACTTAATGAAGTCTGCAACTTGATTTTGCATACCCTTTGTGCATGTACATGTAGATGTATATTTGAGATTATTGAATTTTGGTACACCCCCCATTTGCTCGCATACAACAAGCTAAGTAGGCGTTGCACAATCATCATCATTACATGATTCTGAACCCTATGACCTCTGAGATGATAAGACCGAATCAATTTTTGCAGGAGCAAATGTTGTGTCACCAAATATATCAATCCTCTTCATAACGTACAAATCATGCATCGTTATTGAAAGTAAAAGTCTTCTTGTACTATGTGATGTGATTTGATTAAATAAACCCGTCTTCCCTTCCCTTCCTCTACAGAGTTTTGATAAGGAAAACATGTACATTGCAACCCAAGGTATTGTGTGTAACCATGCATGTATATCTGTGTAGTGTTTATTAACCTGTCCAGTTGTGTATAATAGAGGCTATTCTTGGTGGCTAACCCTTTCTCTTTGATAATAACCTAGACTGCATGCTTACAATAGTCCCCCTTTTCATGCTTTTAGACGTTATCACATACATGTTTCAATGGATAGCATTATCGATCACCCCTGGGGCTCGTAACACAAAGCTTAGCAATGATCGTAGAACGCTTTTCTATGATTGATTGCATTGACTACAATGTACAATCAATCATAAAAATCAAGCATACAATTGATTGCTAACCTTTGTGTTATGGGACCCCGATGACACATTGATCAACAATAGCTATCTGTTGCCACTCAAAAACATGTGCTATTAAATATGTGAAATATGGATAGTTGTAATAATGTCATTGTAGATTATTACAGATCAGTGTTTATAATGGGCGGAGCTTAGGTTGCATGTAATGTATCACAATGTACAGTGTGCATTTATTTCAATTGTGACCCATCCATAGTCCAGGGCCCCGTCTTACAAAGAGTTACGATTGATCCGATCAATCGTAACTCTATGGAAATCCATCAGTGTCATAAATTTTTCTACAGGAAATTTGCACAATGTCCTTTGTAAACAAAGAGAAGCACAGTGATTTTTAAAGACAAAAATTAATGCATAAATATACATCATAGCTAGAAAATATTTTGAACAAACATGCAAAATAACATGTTGACGTTGCTGGCCATCCATAGTTGCGATTGATCGGATCAATTGCAACTCGTAAGACAGGGCCCAGAAGAGAGTGCAGTGTGCATTGTGAGGCAGGGTGATTCCATGCTGTGTCGTATCAGACATCCTACAACATTTTACATATTTTTGACACAAAAATAAAAGAACATTTTCTTTATTGATATTGATCCTCTAGTAGAACCAGAAGGGTGGAAAGAATCAAGACTTGACGCAATTACATATCCTATACAATTAAAAGTGGTATCGTGTTGTACGAGCTCCAAAAATAATTAGAAAAACAGAGAAAGAAAAACAACAAAAGCATGGATCTCCTTGCACCATATATTGCTCTGTTATTGAGGGAGGGGTGTTTAACGTGTATCACAACTGAACGATATGTTACTGATTGGATGTTGCAATGCTTATAAAGTTTGAATGTCATGTTTATATTGATCACGATTAGTGATCGATAGCACTGCATATATCATTCACGAATGGTGGTAACGTCTGAAAGTGTTCTTCGTGGGATTCCATCAGTGTATACCTGAGAGTCGTTTCATAACCTTTGGTAAACTCGGGATATTTCATTGAGCAGTTTGTAAATTGATGCTTCTTCTTCTTCCTGTTACTGCAGGCAAACTCCTCAATTGGGATATAATTGCTGCAGGCATGTGTGGCTAGTGGTGAATTTGAATTAATGATGTGCCCCCCGGATGAAAGTAGACATTTGAATTTTGTTAAGCCTTGTCTTAAAACCATCTACCGATTTAGCTTCACGTATGTCTACTGGTAGCAGATTCCATTCTGCCATGGTCCTTGGAAGGAAAGAGTACATAAAGCAATCTTTTTTTGTTGTTGGTCGGGAAAAAGAGATTGACGATGATTTCCGTGTCCTAACAGAATCTTGAGAGGGAGCTGTTAAGTATCGACCTACGTCGACCGAAGCACTATGATTTATAGATTTATATAAAAGTGTAAGTCTTGAGATAGCCCTTCTATCTTCGAGAGATTTCCATTCAAGTAACTTCAGCATCTGGGAAACACTACTGGTTCTCCTGTGATCTTTACAGACAAATCTAGCGGCTCTTCGCTGAACTGCTTCTAGTCTACTTATCTGGTCTTTCGTGTATGGGTCCCACACAGAAGCACAATACTCCAACTTTGGACGTACTAACACTTTATAGGCTGTTTCTTTTACATTTCGGGGGCAAGTATACAAGTTTCTTCGAAGGAGGCCTAAAACCCTATTCGCTTTAAATATGGTAGTATTAGTATTAACATGGTCCGACCAGGTTAAGTTGCTATTTATCTCGACAGCTATTAATTGTGACTTGTGACAACGTTTAGACGTATCCCATTCATATCGTAGGTGATTAGAAGGGGTTTCCTTTTATGAGTGATGTGCATAACATGACACTTATCGGTGTTAAATCTCATTTGCCATGTAGCTTCCCAATTACACAGAGTATTTATGTCCTGTAGTAGAACTTTCCCATCATCCTGTGATTTTATCTCACGGTAAAGTATACAGTCATCTGCAAAGAGTCGAACGTGTGACTGTATATCTTTGGGAAGATCGTTGACGTACAGTAAGAATAGCAAAGGCCCTAAAACTGTACCCTGGGGGACGCCCGATCTTACTGGAACAGAGGCTGATGCTTCGCCTTCTAGTACTACCCTCTGAGACCGCTTAGTAAGGAAGTTTCTAATCCATATATGGAGGGGTCCTGTGATGCCTGATTGTCTCAGCTTTAGAAGAAGTCTCTGGTGAGGGACGGTGTCAAAGGCCTTGCTGAAGTCAGTTATGATAACATCTACTTGGCCCTGGTGATTCAAAGTCTCCGCCAGGTCGTTGAAAGCTTCTGCAAGTTGAGTTTCACAGGAGTGACCTTTCCGGAAGCCATGTTGTTCTTTATTTAGTATTCCATGTTTCTCAAGGTGATTCATAATGTTTGAGTGGATGATATGTTCTAACACTTTACACGGAATAGACGTCAACGAGACAGGTCTATAATTGCTTGCTTCGGAGCGATCCCCCTTTTTGTATATAGGAGAGATATTTGCCCTTAACCAGTCCTCAGGAAGTTCTCCAGTATCTATTGACTTTTGGTAGATCTGTTTTAGAATTGGAGCAATGCTGTCTGCACATTCTTTTAGAACTGATGGTAGGATTCCATCTGGGCCTGGTGCCTTTTGTGGTTTGAGTTCTTTCAAGAGTTTTACAATTCCCTGGCTTGTTATTACAATTTTAGTTATACATGTAGATGGACAAGAGGAAGTTACATGTGTAGGTAGGCTGTGACAGTCCTCTTGAGTGAACACAGACTCGAACTGGCAGTTGAGGACATTTGCCCTCTCCTGCGGAGTTACGGCAATACTTCTTGAAGTGTTCAGAGAGGCTACTCCAGTAGAACACTGTCTTAAGCTCTTTATGAATTTCCAGAAGGACTTTTTGTTTTCTGTAGTTAGATTTTCCCCCATTTCGCGCAGATATACACTGCGTGCTTTCCTTAGACTTCTATCCAGGTTTCGGCGTAGGTGTCGGAAAATAGTCCAGTCGTCTGCAGATTTAGTGCATTTAGCTTTATCATATGCTTTCCTCTTTTGATTAATGAGTTTTTTGTGAGTATGTTTGAGCCAAGGCAAGTCGTTGTTTGACGAAATCAACTTTGTTGGTATGTGCTGTTTCATTGAAGAAGATAGGGAGTTCTTAAAACCTATCCACAGATCATTAACACTCGAACTTCTTATAACCTCGTCAGAAAGTGAATCTGCGTACTCATCCATATCATCACTTATTTTAGCAAAGTTTCCCCTTTTCAACAAATAAATTTCTCTACGCTTTACTTTGATCTTCTTGTGGGGCCATTCCACCAGAACAGAGACGACATCATGGTCTGAAATGCCTGGGAGTACCTCTATCTTTTGAAGTAAAGATGGAACATTTGTGAATACCAAGTCTAAAATGTTTTCGTTTCTTGTCGGTTTATCCACAATTTGATGTAAATTTTGTTCTTCGGCTATGCTTATCATCTGTTTACTAGTAGCAGGATATCTTCCTCCGCTTATAAAACAATTTTTTGACCAATCGACATCGGGAAGGTTAAAGTCTCCAGCTAGGAAAATTTGGCTGTTTGGAGGAAGTTTAGTAATTGCTGTCTCAAGGTCATTTAGCTGGTCCTGGTCTAAAGCCAATGAACCAAAGTGTTTTCTATAAAATGCGCCTATAAATAGAGTAGGGCGGCCTTTAACATGAATACTAGCCCATAACATTTCACAGGAGGCATGCTGTGAAAAAGTGTGCTCCTCCTTTGCAATTAAGTCTGAACGCACTGCTATTAATATTCCTCCTCCATTAGTGTCAGAGTTACGATCACGGCGATATACTTGATATGATGACGGTAATAAAAGTTCACATGAGAATATTGACCCCTGAAGCCATGTTTCAGTTCCAACAACCACATCCGGTTTCTCAGTTTCTAGTAATGCCTGAAATTGTGCAATCTTGTTGCAAACACTTTGAAAGTTAATGTTTAGTATCTTCAATAAGTTTCCACTTGTTTTTTTATTTGAACCATCATTCAATTTAGATTTGCGTGAAGAAGTTCTCTCGTTTCTTTTCGGACTTGATGAGTGCACTGGGTGTCCTATACCAGTATTTGCATTTGATGTGGGGGCACCACTGTCACTGCCAGAAGTAGATCTAGAGGAGTTTTTATTGGATCTACTTTGACTTTCAAGAGAGCACAGGGGTTCAAAAGAGTTCGACATCCGCAAATCAGTCAAATCAAACAACGAGCCAGAAAAATTTGGAAGCCCGCAATTGCAACATATCCAGGAGTAAGAATTGTGTTGCATGTGTACTCGGTATAATGCATCACTCATATTCACGCATCTAATGTGAAACCATACTTCGCATTCCTCACATTCCATTGCTTTTTGGTTTGACCTGACGTTTTTCCCGCATACACCGCATGGGTATTTACATGTAGCATTAGGTGCTTTAACAGTTTTAGGTCCAGGATTAAGTTTTACATCCCCGGAAAGTAATAACAGAGTACACATTCTTGTCAAAGAGTGCATAGTAGATCCACTCGATCCAAGTTTGTTCATAGTGAATGTAAACTTGTAGTACTTTGTGTGGGTGCCATCTTGAAAGTCACAGCATGAATACATTTACAGACCACTGAAATATGACAAGGTATTGTAGACTGATGCTGAAATATTCAAATGTTGATTAACATTTCGGAATACCATTTTCTTTTAATACCCCCAACATGTCATATATCAATTATTATTGGGTTTATAAAGCTTTTGATATTCAATTATTACATAATGTGTATTTATAACCAGCCACCCCAAAACCAACAAAAAGTCGCTGAAAATTGATTTGAGATTTTTATTGAGTTTGAACAAGCGTATCCTAAGCTTTAAAATGATATATGATTTGTCAGACTTGATCAACAATACCTTACTCAAATACTTGATTGCATGCAGAGAAAATAAAGCGAGAGTGTCATAGAATAATGAGAAAACAATGTTTATAGTCTGTGTTCACTCAAGCATGAGATATGCACTCAGTGTCATTTCAATGAAGCTTCCAAGCAGTCTGCAAAAACTTAAGTAAATAACACTCTTGTTTTCTATTCAACTTTTCAATGATTTTTACAGTATAAAGATGCAGAAATACTCATTCAGACAAGTTTTTTTTTATTTAGGGTTTTTGAAGACCAATTTACTATTGTTAATATTTACAGAGAACCTTCCCTTTCGACTTATTGGGTGGTTTTGGGGATGGTTGGTCACATATGAAGGTTTATGGGTATTTTAACATAATGATGCTGAAGTGGTCACTGTAATGTGGACCCATGTTTCATTTCCCTCATTCTCTTTGAAAGTGAAGTTCTTTCCTTGCAGTGTAAATGTAGTCCTACTATTAACACTTATGAGCTTTTTTAATAACGACACTCTTACACAGTGGCGCTGGAATGGTTAGGGACCCGTTTCATAAAGAGGTACAAGTGTTGTAACATTGCCATTATGGCAACTTCCATGGCAACAGGGCTCAGTAGCCAATCAAAATCAAGGTTGCCATGGTAGTTGTCATAATGGCAAAGTTACAACAGTTGTAACTTGTTATGAAACAGGCCTCTGGTGAGACAAAACTTCTGTCTAAATAATGGCTTGGCCACATAACTCTTTGACAGATCAGAAAGTTCTGGTGCCATTCCTCCTATGTTTTGGGTATGAATAGACTTTGTTCAAAATGATTGAATATAATTTTAATCAAAGATATTGTATTTTAGTTCAGGTTGCCTGTCTTTCTGTTAACTTGTAAGTAATCTTACTGGTCATTATGCAGTAGACTGAGTAGAGCGCGTCCTCAAGTGTGATCGTGACCAATGCAGTGATAAATTATATACTACATGCAACTTGGATTGCAAGAGTGATGCTTTCCCTCCAGTACACCTTGTTTGCATTTGAAATTTGTCCAACTTGCACACAGATGTTCTGTCATGATTATGGATGGCAACTGCCCTTCCCATTGACGGTTCTACTACCCCCTGTATATAAAAGTACCAGATCAATGACATTATATTTTCTTTTTATTTGCACATTAAGCTTTGTTGATACCATATCTCGGCAGAGCATAATGAAAAATATGCACAGTTCAAATTTGGTGGTAAACGGTCCATGTGGGTTCAAAATGTGGCTGTATGAATACCTACTTAGCCTAATTGATGTCAATGTTAATTGGTATGGTTCCAAACAGTAGTGAACCAGGCCGATTTACACCAATTTAAATATGGCTTCGGTATTAAGTTGACCATACCTTGGACCACTATGAACCAAATTGTTTATTTTTTTTCACCATGCTTTCCCCAAATGTACTCATTAAAATATTGAAGTGCATAAAGAAATTGATGATTTTTAATACAAGTTGATACTCACTAACTAAATCCAATCCTTTTCTGGACATGCCCAAACCAAGTGCTTTGCTGTCTACCCCTTTTCTTGATTAGATGGTTTTATATATTAAAAGTGATTAGAGCAGAAATGTAATGGGTGTTCTTTATTTCGTTTCCCCTTATTAATATTTCACATACAAGCCATTTTCTTGATACTATAATTGAAACCATGTATTAATTATTCTTTATGTTATCTTGCTGTGGGTTTGTAATATTGTTTTCACACTTCAGGTCCAAAGTATTTTACATGTCCTGTTTTGATGGAGAAAAAAGTGCAATATTGTTACATTATTCACCTCTCATGATCAGTGCAAGCGCATAATCCAACTCAAATGATACTATGTTACAACGTCATAAAGAGCTCACTGAAATTCTTCATTATTAATGAAGTAACTTCTGTTGATAATTCTTAATCATTTTGATAGGATATCATTCTAAAGCTTATGATCTTTTTATAACTGAAAAAATTAAAAATTGTTGAGAGCAACTGGCTTTCAAAGGTGAAGGGTCATATTTTCTTCATATAATTTGTAGTATACATGTACTGCATTGTATATGCACTGAATAATTGGAATAGTACATTTGTTACCTACCCACATACAAACAACAATTAGTCACCAGTAAATGGTCTGAGTAAATTGCCAAAATATGTATTTGGTCTTTAGAAAGGTTAAATTTGAAAAATAGCTTCAAATGGGACAAAGGAGTTTCAATTTTTCTGGACTGCTGAAAATTTTAACTAAGACTACATAGTACCGGTATGCATGTGTCAGCTGAAATTCTTCTACATCTAACCAAACACTTCTGTCTTTAAAATTTTTAATGTTCAGGATTTTCTTTTTAAAGCTTAATATAAAACTTCATTTTGGGGGGACTAGATGTGGGTTTTTGAGGTGGAGGGTCAAGTTTCTTCATTTATTTTATTGTTTATACTGTATTTTATGCCATGGATAATTGAAATTAGTATTTTTTTTCATAATCCTTGTTTTTCTCCTAACATCCCTGTCCTTGTTATTGATATGGTTTAATGATATTAATAATGTAACTTATAAACTGCCGATTCCACTCTGTAGAGTGCCCAAGGCTGATGTAGAGCTAAGAATTAAATAAAAAAGATTTTGTGAAGATTTCAATAAGACTCGACACAGATATATATGTTTTCAATGTCTACAGGAAGGGTATTCCACAATATAGGGCAGCATGAGCAAAAGATCCCCCCTCTAAGTTTTATTCAAATGTTTGGAATTACAAGCTTATGAGAAGTTGATGAGCATAGAAACCTTATTGGTTGGTACTTGTTGATAAAAGAAAGATTTTATTGGGATGCCAATCCATGAATGGAATGAAAAGCGAGCAACAGAATGTTCCTTATTAATGTGTGTGCTGTATTTGTACATTTTCATGCAGGACCAAACAAAGCATCTTTGTCCGATTTTTGGAGGATGGTATGGATGGAGAATGTTCACAATATCGTCATGGTAACCAACTTGTTTGAAGAGGGAAAGGTAAGGAGACTCATAGTGCATGGTAATGTGTATTGAGCTTTCATAGGAATAAAATAATGATCTTCTGGCATCAGGGGCCTGTTTCATAATGTACATGTAAATATCAAATTTGCAATATAAGTTAAAAACAACAATCAGTACATGTATATATGTATGGACTATTGTCTTCCTCAACAGGCTAAATGCTTACAGTATTGGCCCAGTGAAGGAGAAACTGCAACATATGGTAACATCCAAGTTACATGTCACCATGTTGATCTGTGCCATCGATATGTCATCAGGATTCTAGCAGCTACAAATGTGAGACATCTTCTAATTCATTGCATTCTTAAAGTCATAATTAAAAAAGGGAGATTAAATCTTATTAATTACTGACTTCATTACTATATTTTTTTTTTACATTGTAGTCCATTATGCCTTTTGAAACGGTCTCCTAGGATTGATTATAAGGAGGTAAGGAAAGTAGTAGGAAAGGTCTTTGAAGTACATGTACTACAATATTAGTATCCATTTAAAGGACAAGTCCACCCCAACAGAAAGTCGATTTGAATAATAAGAGAAAAATCCAACAGCACAACACAGAAAATTTCATCAAAATTGGATGTAAAATAAGAAAGTTATGACTTTTTAAAGTTTCACTTATTGAAAGAAAAATAGTTATATGCACATCGATATGCAAATGAGGAGACTGATGACGTTATCCACTCACTATTTCTTTTGTATTTTATTATATGAAATATTCTAAGTTTCTCCTCATTGTCAAGTGAAACAGCGATTGATTCTCACTGAACATGTGGAATGAGCATTGTTTATTACTATATGGTTCAGTCATGTTGACCCTTATTGTCAAATCTGTAAAAAAATGAAATAACGTATAATTCAAACACTATAAAATTATAG
This sequence comes from Lytechinus variegatus, assembly GCF_018143015.1. Classification (NCBI taxonomy): domain Eukaryota; kingdom Metazoa; phylum Echinodermata; class Echinoidea; order Temnopleuroida; family Toxopneustidae; genus Lytechinus; species Lytechinus variegatus. The sequence goes on from NC_054750.1 coordinate 16,912,876, forward strand.
AAACAGTGAGTGAGGGACATTTGCATGTCACTGATTTGTGCATATAACTGTTTTGGGAAAAATGAGCGAAACTTAAAATGTCGTAACTCTCTTGTTTTACATCCGATTTTGATGAAATTTTCAGCATTATGCTAGTTGATATTTCTCTATTTATTCAAATCTACATTTTTCCAAAGTGAAATGAAGTTACAATGCCAAATAGAGTAATATGGTGAATTTTTACCCATTAAAAGTTAGATATTGTATTTTTCTGGTCATTAGGAAATACATTTCAGTGTAGTGCCTTCTCTCAGATTTTTTTCTTTGGTAAAATAGCCATTTTAGCACTTACTTTAAATATTTAGTAATTGGATATTAGAAAGACACTGGATAGTATTGTTTTGTATAAGCAATAAATAGTAGAAAATAACCATAGAAATAAATTTTCAGAACATTTCATGCTTGAGAAACTGTTTTATATAAACAAGACAAAAAATATGCAGATATATCTATTTTGATTGTGCACCCGATCAAATGAAATTATGATGTAAAATCCATAAATCTATCCAATAAAACATGTTCTAGTTTATATCCTTCACTCAAATGCATTGATATAATCTAGGAATGAAATGGAATAGTGACCATGCACTATTAGGGTTATTTACCAAAACTAAAGATAGGATTTAAATGTAATCATTCTATATTCTATTCTCTTATATATATCTCAAGGGCTCAGAATCAAGGACGTTAAAGCAATACCACTACCAGGGCTGGCCCGACAAAGGTGTACCAAAGTTTGCTGGTCCTGTCCTTAAGATGATTAAGGATGTCAATGAAAGCCAGGTAGAAGCAGGAGATGTACCATTGCTTGTACATTGCAGGTAACATCTCACGCACTTCCTTTGCCATAGAATACAATCCCCCTTATTACCAATCGCAGTGTATGGACCTTATGAATGTGATGTCATTATCTCATAGCGCCCTCCCTCAGAGGATATAGGAATACACATAAGCAGAGTTGTCAGCTGCAGATCACCAATGCTTGAAAGGCAATGGCTCCAGCCTCTAAGGGAGCGTTGCGATGACGTCAATGCATAAGGTCTTTAGCACAATAATCAGTCCAAAATGTAAAAATCAGACAGCCATTTGTCATCATCACTTGTTGTTTGACAAGCTGTGAGAATCAGGGGAGTGTTCCATCAACATATTTTGTCTGACAAGTAGTAGGATCTGACACCTTTCTTTGATTTTGATTGGCTGAGAAGCACCGTTACTGTGGTAACTATCAGATAGAACGGGACTTGTTAGATAAAATGTCTGACAATTTCTTTATGTGAAATGCTCACCAGACATCTTTTCCTGATTTTGACTGGCTGAGTAGTGCTAATGTCTGACTTTTCATTAGGTACTGTCAGATAATGAATAATATAGGATTTGTATAGCGCACGTATCCACCTTGCTAGGTGCTCAAGGCGCTACGGTATTACCCCGGCTATAAGCTAGTCTACGGATTCTGGTGCACACAGCTTTTTGAGGAATTACTTCCTGCCGGTATCCATTTACCTCACCTGGGTCGAGTGCAGCACAATGTGGATAATTTCTTGCTGAAGGAAAACACGCCATGGCTGGGATTCGAACCACTAGACCACGACACGCCCATAATGACAAGTTGTCAGTGTTATAGATTTTCATGAAACTGTTTCCATCAGAAAATTGATCGATTCTATTGCCAACTGGAACATATATACTGTATGGTGTCTTTCATATGTATTTTTTTCTTTTGCAACAGCGCTGGTGCTGGGAGAACGGGTGTCATCATCGCTGTAGATAGTATCTTACAGGAAGTTCAGAAGCGTGATCAAATTGATATCTTTAGTTTCATCAACTCAATGAGGAACAACAGACCGCAAATGGTTCAAACTCCGGTGAGTTCAGCTTTAAAGTTTATTATTTTTATGCCATTACATTCTACACGGCCTGGGGTCCCTTTGCAGAATGAGTTGTAATCAAACACGACTCCAGAAATGAAGCTCAACTTCGTTTTGAGCCACTCATACTCGACAATTTACGACTTGCTCTGAGAGATGCATGTAAACTTAACTCTTTCTGCCATGGCCCTCTGGTTCATATCTACTGTCTTGCCTATTCCTTGTTTTCATTTCTTTTCTCTCTTCCTCTCTCTCTCTCACTATTTTTTTTTAAGGGGGGATGGATGGGGCTGTGATATGTAAACCATGATATAGTAAACTATAGAGTGGTCCAATCAGCCATCAGATGGTAAAACGGTCTATCTCGAAAATCGCTGTTCTGAGAAAAATGAGTTTAAATTTTAGAGGTTTGAGCTTTTTTATGAGACGGGTATAATGCATTTTTAGCAATGGGAAAAGAAGAAGCATAATAATCACTAATAAGTGAAGAATTTTGTGCTTATTTTTGGGCTTTAATTACGAAATAAATGAGATTTGTGTGTAGATAGACTGTTAACCACAGCACATGTATGCACTCATACCACACATCATAAGAGGATAAAATGGTCTACATGTACATGTATCTTCTAGATAGACCATGAACCCTATTGCCATTCTATGGTAAAATGGTCTTAAAACCCCAAATAAGCACGAAATTCTTCAGTTATTGTGTTTATCATGCTTCTTGTCCCATTGCTAAAAATGCATCATACTCATAAAAAAGCTCAATCTTCTAAACTTTAAATTCATTTTTCTCAGTACAGCTGTTTATGAGATAGACTGTTTTACCATCTGACGGCCGTGTGACGTGGCGGTAAACTGGTCTAACTCGAAGATAGACCATTATACCATCTGATAACAACAATTAAAAAATCTCAATTAAGAAGGTAAAAAGGTTTAAGTAAAAGACAACTCGTTTTACCTCCAAACGATATTACCAAAAATGGGCTTAATCAAAGATAGACCATATTACCATCAAATCTGAAGGAAAAATACAAAAAAGTACCAAGATAGCATAAATTATCTCTAAATCAAGACATGGAGGAATTTTCTCGATAGCACCGTTGGAGAGAGTGCCCTCACATTACCAGGAAAGTGAATTTACCTCAAAAAGTCAAATTTTCGAGTTAGACCGTTTTACCATCTGACGGCCGCAATGCCATCCGGTCTAATGTCCTCATCTATAAACATCATTTGGTCTATGAGTGTGTCTTCTGTCATCGATTTGTCCAGACCACATGGTTCACTTATCAGTTTGTCCATTGACCATTCCTTCCAATAATTTAATGATAATTAAAGCAATTTATTAGGCGCCATGGCCATCTCCTGAGAGATGCTCAAGGTGCACCAGTGAAGGGGGGGGGGCAAACAAAATAACAACGAAACACAGAAATTTTATACTAAAATCATTGATAGAAAGATTATATACATGTAGGTATGTTTTAAGTTTAATCTTAAATGATATGACATACTGGCTATAACCTCTTAATCTTTAATTGTTTTGTTCAAACACATTTTCTTCCAGTGACCATGTGGTCAACATCGATTAGGTCCAAATAAGCTTTGGTCTATTATCCGCCTTGTCCATTGTCACTTTGCCGAATATCATTTTTAGCCTTTTACCAGTCTGACTAATACCGTAATGTTCTTATTTACACTCAGTCCAATAATCATTATAGGTAAAGTCTAAACCCATTTGCTCCATTGATAATTTGGAACAACATTCATTAAGCATAATATTCGGTTGGGCTAGAAAAAGTTTGGTTCAATTTTTTTTTTCAATATGGTACATGCATAATAGTTGTTTGAATTTGGATGTGAGTGTGAACATAGAGCAACAATTTGAATTTGAATTCGAAATCAAATTGAAATTGAAAATGATTTTGAGATTGGAATTGAATGTATTCTGCATTTCTCTTCAGGAGCAATATGCTTTTGTACACGAGGCTGTGTTAGAGGGACTCCTGTGCGGGGATACCTTGATGCTTGAGGAAGATATCACTGAGCAGGTAGAGCAAATACAGTGGCCCAACCCACACACAGACAAGTCACCATTACAACAAGAATATGAGGTAAGCAATACCAATTAACCTGTTGTCTACTGGAACTGGATGCTCCCTGTATAAAGTCTATGGGAATAGAAGCATTCAGTCGCCACCAGATTAAGATTGAAGCTAGACTGCTTAATCTGGCTCCTAGATTTTCGCTGGCCAGGTGGGCCATTTCATAAAGCTGTTTGTAAGTTAAGAGCGACTTTAAGAACAATTAGTGATCCTTTCTTATGGTAAATGATATTTTCATTGGCGATGGTTTAGTGCATAAGAAAGGTTCACCAGTCGTTCTTTAAGTCGCTCTTAACTTATGAACAGCTTTATGAAACGTCAACCTGTATGTTTCCCTGATGGGGAAAGTGTCAGTTTGTCAGTTTGTTATGACCAAAACATGTACTTACTTGTAGGAAGATACACCCTACATGTACACCATGAAGATGTCTGCAAATACTTGTAATTTGGTAATTTCTTTCTTTGCACAGTTTATGGGAATCAATGTCTTATGTGAGGTGCATTGTAGTCGGTCATTACTCCAAACGGAATCACATGTTGCATCACCCTACATACATGTAGGTCTTTTGTAATTCCCCTAGGCATTGTGTACTGCACCGGGATCACCTTAGTCCATGAGGGTTTTTCATAAAGCTTTTCTTACATGTAAGTTAAGAGCGGCTTTAAGAACGACTGGTGATCCTTTCTTGTGGTAAATGGTATATTCATTGGCGAAGGTTTAGCGCGTAAGAAAGGATCACCAGCCGTTCTTAAAGTCGCTCTTAGCTTCCGAACAGCTTTATGAAGCGGCCCCCAGGAGGCAATGGAATGAAGGTAGCTTTGTTGAGACTATAATAAATAATTTTTTTAAATACCTGAAGTAGTCTTGATTGATGGATTGTCTTTTAACCTGTTGTTCACCGAGTGATTTCAGTTATGACACGTTTTTCATAAACTCCAGCTAGCATATGTAAGTGCTCAGTCTCCAGCGTATTAATAAATTCTTCTCTGAACCTTCAATGATATGTTTCTCCCATTTAATCAGCTTTCATTAGAATTATTAAACTTGAGGCCGATTGGACTTTCCTGTTTAATCATTTAAATGTATCTTTTTTCTTTTTTTTTAGATATTAGACATAGTATCATCCAATGTGAATCCCAGCTCATTTGGTAGCAGCCCTGAGAATGTGGCTAAAAACAGATACCCACATATACTACCTGGTAAGATTCTTATACCAGTACTTGTGTGAGAGTTATTTATCAAAGGTCAAGTCCACCCCAGGAAAATGCTGACTTGAATAAATAGAGAAAAATTAAACTAGCATAGTAATGAGAATTTCATTAAAATCTGAAGTAAAATAAGAAAGTTATGACATTTCAAAGTTTCGCTTATTTTTCACAAAAAGTGATTTGCACAACTAGGTGACTCAGTCGATGATGTCCATCACTCACTATTTCTTGAATTATACAATATTTTATTTTTTTATACATGTAGATTTGACAATAAATGCTTACTTGACTGAACTATATAGTATTAAACAATGCTAATTCTACATGTTCAGGGAGGAATAAATCGTTGTATCACTTGACAATGAGGAGAAAATGAGAATATTTCATATTTCATATAATAAAATACAAAAGAAATAGTGAGTGGATGACATCATCAGTCTCCTCATTTGCATACCAGCCAGGGTGTGCATATAACTGTTTTGTGAAAGTTAGCAAAAAGTTTAAAATGTCATAACTTTTTTATTTTACATCCAATGTTGTTGAAATTTTCAGTGTTATGCTTGTTGGATTTTTCTCTTTTTATTAAAATCAACTTTTTGTTGGGGTGGAGTTGTCCTTTAACTTCCTAATTAATAAATTTGGTCTATTTTTTTTCTTTTTTGATAAACTAACGAGTTCACTTACATGTATTATTTGTTTAAGTAAGTGGTTTGTGTGTGTATTATGTAAAAAAATGCAACAGACGCATTTCGTTTTTTGTTCATATTTCTTCATCTTTAATTTTCATATTTCATCCATGCCTTTTTGATCTCTTGACATACATGCAAATCAAGCCTTGAAATAAGCACCTGTGAGCCGGGGGCAATTTTTTTTTTAAATTGCCCCCGGCTCACGGGCTTTTTACAGGAACCGGGGGCAATTTTCTGGAACCAGGGGCAATCTAAAAAAAAAATATATACCTGTATATAACGGTGAACCACACCGCAAATTTGTTTATAGTATAAAGCGCAGCTCCTGCAATTTTTTAATTAGTAAATGAATAGCATATGCTAAGTATTAGGCTTATTCAAACATTTAAGAAATCAGATTTAAATGTTTAAGTGTTTTGACACCCTCACTCCACATCCCCTTTACAACCACACACACATGGGCTTATTTATTTTTCGTCTTTAATGAATCATGATCAATGAATCCCCCCCCAAAAAAAAAATCTAAATAAATGAATGAAATAAAAATTAAAAAAAAGAGAGAGAGATGGAGAAAGAGAATTCAGATCAAATAATAAATTTAGAAAAAAAAAATTAAGGTTTTTTTATGGTTTGAATCATGGGAGTGGGTGAGTGTTTGTGTGTGATTGTGGCTGTGAGGTGCACTTGGATTGCATATAAATTATGTTAAAGAAATTAAGAAACGAAATCAATAAATAACTCAGTCTATTCAAATTCCAGCACATAGCCACAGGCTATGTACATGTATTGTAGGTTCACGTACCTTAAGTTTTTCACAAGTTATTTGAAAACGCAGATCTCCACAGAAAATGCCTTTCATTCTGGGAGAGTCTGAATTTGGTGAAAATGTATTCATTAATAACTAAAATATTCATCACAATGAAGATATCATAAAGTTTTTTGACAGTTTTCAAAAATTAACATGAAATCTAAACTCTATCTCAAACGGAAAATCACCATCACTTAGGCCATTACTGATAGAATTCTCACCCAGAGCTCTGGCAGACATGAGCTCAAAACTGGCTTGCTAACACCACACTCAAGTGCATGCGGCGTCCTCCTATTTTTTTTTTTAGATGGAGCCTTGTTAGATTATTTATTGTCTGATATTTACCCCTCTCCAGGAAAGAAATTAAAAAGCTACAATTCACAACTATAAGCTAAGTTATTTTGGATTATTAAGGCTCCGTTTTGACAAGCAAGGTCGGCGACTGTGAGGATAAAAGACTTACACATCGTATGTGCTGTGAACAGGGATTTATCTCCTGTGCAATTCGAATTACTATATCACAGAATTGTGATGTCCCGACTGGAAATGTGTGCATTAGAAATTGCACATGGTGAAGTATGGAAAAACCGCTACCGGAAGAACGCGCTCACATGTATTACAGGAAAAAAAAGACGGACGTAGCTCACCTTTTATGGTACAGAAAAAAGACGCACTTGGCAATTTTAAACTGTGTTTATCGTAAATTGAAAGTTATTTGATTTTGGCTTTACAGATATTTAAATTACATGTATGATATATGGCTTCATTGCTCACTCACCTGGAAAATATTTGCGCCCGGTCGTCAAAATTTTGATGATTTTGGGGCTTCATGGGCGCAATTGATGGCGTTATGAGCGCGAATTTGCGCTCAGCGCCCACTTATTTCAAGGCTTGATGCCAATGTATATTACCTAAGATAGGAAAGTGTTTACAAATTAATGCTGCATTAATGAATGATTTTCTACAAATTGAATTTCTAACTTCTTTAGGCTTAATATTAGGTTGAATGATAGATAGTACATGTAGGTCTATTTGTTTTAATACAGATTTTGCTAATACAAATGCCTTTCGTTCCATTTTATGACAGGAGATATTTCTTATTTAATTGTTTTCCATGTTATGATCAACTTTTTATGAATGATGATTATATAAAGTTCCAAATAAAATCCATTTTAAGAATAATTTTGCTTTGACTACAAAGTGTGACACTGCATTCGCAAAAGCCAGAAGGAAACAGAAGCCAACATGGTCATCAGTATTTGGGTTACAGTATTCCAGTTTGCTGAAGTGGTTTATGGTACACCATGTGGAGTGTAATATAACAGTGGATAGAAGAAGAGAAGAAATTGATTGGCGAGAAATGGAGATTTGAGAGTAGAGTATTCTTTCTTGAAAGTATTCCTGAAAAGGACTGTAAACCAAAAGGAAAGGTTAGTGAGAACAGCTTGAGTAGTAGAGCTGATGAGGAGATGCTGGCTTGAGTCGGCGAGTAGAGATGATGAGTAGAAGAGAGACTCGACGTTTCGGACAGGTTGACTGTCCGTCTTCAGGACAGTCTCAAATCTCCACTTTCTCGCCTATCTATTTCTTTTCTTTTATCCACTGTTTCTATAACACTCCACATGGTGTACCGTAAACCACTTCAGCAATTGTACATGCCACCATGCAAACCTTCAAACAACAGTATTTAATTATTATTAAACAGTATTATTGTTTATTAAAGTTGTGCATAAATTTGTAAACAATTCTATGAAATGAGGCAAAAGATGTGAACCTAGTAACGTTATCTTTTGATCGTTTTCTATTCATGATGATGATGATGATGATGATAACTGATAATGACATATATTTTTGTGTTGTACCTTATAACTAAAAATGACACCCCTGACTAAGTTATATATTTTTTTTCTATAGAGGACAGATGTAGACCATATTTGATGACCCCTGTAGACCAGGCTGATTCTAATAACTACATCAATGCCAGCTTTATGTCTGTAAGGCTATTCTACTTTTGATTATTCTTTTATGCCATATATGTTCATAATTTTTTTTCGGTTTGAATCAATAAACTTTCACTCAACTAATTGGTAGTGTTATACTATAGGTCTCTATTCGTAGATACACCCTTTTTGTGTGTGAACTTTTTTGTGAATTTTTTTCTCAGTTTGGATGACAATATCTTGTTGTCCAATTTTATAGATATTATGGTTTGCAAAAGCTTTGAAAGAAAGATGTGATTTATAAAAGAAACTGTACATGCAGTGGCTTTTAGACAGCAAACAGAATATAAGTGTGAGGATGCTTGGGCTGAGTGGTCTAAGGAGCCTGAATAGTCACATAAAAATATGGAGTTCAAACCTCGCCAACAGCACCTGAACAGTCTTGAGCTTTTTTTCATTTCTGCGTTCACAACACATTATCAAAATTATTTACATTGTTTGCAACATACAAAATATTCCATAATGTATACAATATAAACATAATACATAATTAGAAAAAAAAATGGTGTGGGCATATACTTCACATTTTAATAATAATAAAAAGAAACAAACAAATGAACGCAGGAGACCGCCATCATGAGCGGTTAAGCTTGGAAATGATGGGGGCCTCATAAAAAAAAGTTGAAGTTTATCTTTGGTCTTTTGTCCTGCATGGAATGAATTAAATATATATCAAGCATAATAGGTTTCAACATGTGCACATGGTTCTTATAAAAATCGTAAATAAAATGAAATAATAGGAGTGATAGGAAACGCTAAATTCTATTTCAATTTCATATCCTTTTGAAATTTCCCTTTTGTTTGATCTCCATTAGGGTTACTCCAAGAAGAATGGATTCATTACAACTCAGATGCCTCTTAATAATACTGTGGTAGACTTTTGGAGATTAGTCCATGACTACCGTATATCAACCATTGTTATGCTCAATCAACTCACTGACAAGGTTAGTTAGTTTCATTATTATTGCTTGTAGATGTATGAGTTACAGGGTTCCCACACTCATGGAAAATCCTGGAAAAATTTGTTGTCATGGAAAGTCAGGGAAAAGTCTTGGAATTTTGAAAATTTGTGAAAAAAACATGGAAAAGTCATGGAATTGCATTTACCTCTTGGCTATGGCAGCTTTCCAGTTTGTTGTGTCTCACAACTTTCATACTCTGTGATCATACTCTGCTCTTATAATTGGTGTTCATGACTTCCATTCTTTCCTGTTTGGTGACATCCCAAATTCTACATAACTCCCAGGACGTCACGGGAAGTCATGGAAAGCAGCAATCTAGTCATGAAAAAGTCCTGGAATATTCACAGATTTCAAATGAGCTAGGAGTTTGTTTGATATTGCATTTTATTTTTGTCCTATTTCATGAATATTGTAGGTGGCAATTTTTTTTTCAAGAAACAAGACACAAAATTCATGCATGTAAAGCACACCAGAACTTCTTCCTACAATTTTTTTTCATTATAACTTGTAGACATGAGAGGCAACAGCATTTTTGGACATCCGTTGATGTTGTGTTGGAGAACAAAGATATTGGATCTACATGTAGATTTGTTTGTGTTGAGTTATAGAAATTTCATCTTGTACTAGGATGGTTTACAAAAACTTATATTTATCTTAGTAAACAGATGTCTTATTCTGAGCCAATCAACATCAAGGAAAGTTGTCAGATTTGACCGATAGTGTTAATAAAGTGATTTCATGAAAATCCATTATTTCTATGCAGAAATCGGATGATTGCAAGATAAAATAGGAATCTTGCTAAGGGCAGCAGCGTATAGTTTTTGAGATCAAATATCTGTTGGCTGTAATTTTGCATTAATGATAATAATGACAACATATTGTCTGGAGTCAGTCTCCAAATTCCTATGTAGAACTCGTTCTAGACAATAGAATGCTGCCTCTTATGTTATAACTTTAAATAGAAATTTTCCCCGAGTTAGCATCAAAATAGGGCCCTGCAATGACATACAGTATCAGGTACCTATTTATTTGCAAGCCAGAGAATTCTGTCATAATTTTGTCATATTTTTCATATCTGATTTGCCATTTATTTAGTCATGCAGTATATACTGGCCTGTCAACACTAGAAGCGTGACCTTTGGCCCCTTTACAGTGGGTCACAAGGGGTCAGAGAATATGAACAGGGTCAAAGTTCGGACGTTAGAACTCCAGTTCAAAGAGGTGAGTAATCTTTCAATATCATTAGTCACTGTTATTTATTTGCCAATGTGAACATGACAAAGTACAAAGCAATTGACAATGAAAAAGAAAAATGCTAAATGCTAAAAATGCTTAAAAAATGCAACTACCAGGAACAGAAAATGTGAATTTAGTCAATGTATTCTGAGGCTTTTTGTCAAAATTTCAGAGAAAGAAAACATAACATTACAGTTCATACATTGTCAGCACATCATAATTATTTTAAGACATTACACAATTGTTTTTCATATTTGAAGACATGTTAGGAGCAAGTAACATGTCCCTAATGTTCTTAACATAAATGCCAGTTATGGTAACTATCTAAACACGAGTTTGGGTAAAATCCATTAAAATGACCAGCCACTTTTTTGTTTGAATGAAAAATAAGTGCAGAGTGATTCTTTTTGAATGGATGAGAAACTGACTAAATGACCATGGAATACAAAATACGTGTACAGACTTGCCAACCAGTACGTTTTTTTTTTTTTACAAAATCTTAATTTATTGAGAAAGATCATCTATATTTGTCTCCATTTCATAAAACTTACACAAATATGGTTATTAGATCGATGTAATTTCAGGTAGCTTGTTTTTTTTCCCAACCATTTTGTTAAAACCAGGGTGAGATATACACTGTACACTTGTTTAAATGTTTTTTTTTTCATCTGCAAGAGCAGTGCGCATTTTAGCTTGCATGCAGCTTGATTGAGCGCCGTGATGAGCGAGTGCGCCACACATTTTATTATGAAATACACTTTTTTGGGGGAAAATACACTTTTTATCACAGAATACAATTTTTCATTCCCCGAGGTTGGCAGGTCTGATGTAGGTGTCCATTCTTTCCCCAGGAATACACTCTCCCGCCTGTGTTGATGATTTTCTGTGTGGTAATTTTTTTTTTTTTTGCTTAAATGAATTTTATTTCTATCATGACTGGTTGTCTCCTCCATTGGAACATGTACATGCATCTCCGGTCCAGAGCTGCCAAGTAGTACGGATTTTCCGTATTAGTATTGAAAAATTAGAAGAATACTGATGGTTTCACTCAGATTTCTAAAGTAACAGCTTTATGTGCTGTCCTATGGTGTTTCTTTGAATATACTGATTTCCTCATCAAATACTGATTTTCAGCTTTAAAAATGCTGAAATGTTCTTGTTTAGGCTGACAGCTCTGCATCTTTCATAGATTAAAGATTTCTACTTACTAGGGGAATCCAACTCAAATAAAACTTATTTTTAGAGGAAAAATAAAAATCAGACCAGCTGATAGGTGAAAGTTTGAAGAATATCGGACAAACGATAAGAAAGTTATGTATTTATAAAAGTTGTAAAAATTGGTAATCACTATACCTACGGAGACTTCAGATTGGTTGCATACATGTACATGTATGTGATGTCATAGTGATGAAAGGCAAGCACTACTCTCCCATGTACTCCAATACATTTGATGGCTAGAATGTCATTTTTTCAAAATTTTTACTTCAAATTATATTTTTCTTTCATGAGGACATGAAACAATATACTACTTGAGTTATATTTACATGTAGATTACTACCCTAGGGGAATGGGTAGGAGCAAACCGCAAATCCCTGATTATTAAGTACCTGGCCTATGGGAAAATAGTCCTTGCCCCTTGTCATAATTTACTTCCAAAGTTGCCAATTTGAAATCTCCATAATCTTAGGGATCTCATTTTGAAGCAACCATATCTTTCTTATCGATTGTCCAATTTCTTTAAAACTTTCATCATTCTGTTTTATTTTATTTTCTCTTTTCTATCACAACATTTTATGACCAAGGCTGGATTCCCCTTTAATGATTATTAATTCATTCTTGTTAAACTTCCAGGAAGTTCATGAGATCCGTCAGTTTGAGGTCCAGACGTGGCCTAGTTGGGTCAAGTCCGACGGTAGCCAGGTCGAGGTTGATCAGTGTATGGATTCAGTCCTTCAACTCATGGAATACTTGCATAGATGTGAGAGCCAGAGGAAGGGAGATGGGCCACCTATCCTAGTCCATTGCATGTAAGTATGGGCTGATTATTGCGCTCGGTGGACGGAAGATAACAATTCAGGTATTGAATTAATCGCAACATGCATTGCATTAGAATCTATAAACATGGTGACTATCTTGTGTTTGTGTGCCTAATGGTTCCAGTACTCAGTGAGTAATTGCTCAGTAATTGTTTAGAAAACCAATCATGGTATTTGTTTAGTACTGGTGGGTGTTTCATAAAGCTGTTCGTAAGATATGAATGACTTTACGTACGATTGGTGATCCTTTCTTGTGCTATCTGATATCCCTATGTAATTAAGTTATGACCCAAGAACAGGTTCCAGTCGTGCGTAAAGTCGTTTGTAACTTTACGAACAGCTTTATGAAACACCTACCAGGTCTTTTTCACACGCAGTACACATACCCACATGTACGAATGTGTGTTTGTGATTTTCAGCATAATGGATTTTCAGCTGCATGTGTCAAGGCGACCGCACACCTTACGATCGGTCTGCGACCCGATTTCAGAATAAAATGTATTAGAATTTGATGCTAACATTGAGACTTGGAATGTCTTACTGTGTAATGTTCTAAATCATCGTACGAATTCCTATGTTCAAGTCTGTGACTATGCTATCATCCTACTTAGAATAAAAGTGAATTTAATATCTAGTCGTAATGACAACATAGCAGTCTTACGATTGGCTACAATTTGAAAATAATTTGGCCTTTACTCCAAAATAAAGGCTTGCAATCTTTCAAAATGGTTATATTGGTATTATTTCAATTAATTCAAACCTCAAATAAAATGGTGCATGTATGATCCATTCATATTTTCAGAAAATGAGCAAAAAGCGATTTGTTTCAAAAATCGGATCGCGAACAGTCGCAAGGTGTGGGGTGGCCTTTAGAGGAACCAGTTCATAAAGACCATCTTCTCAGGGAGACCTCTTTCTTGTCCTCCTTTTGGTGTCCATTGATGTGATTAATCGTATCTTTAGGAACTCTTTTTTTTAAGCTGACCCTTACCATTCCTGCCTACTGCTCTAAAACTATGGAATAAAATACCCAGATATTTGCAAAATGATCAGTTTTCTTTGTAACCTTTACAGATGAGCAATGTTAGTTCAAAATATACATGTATAGCTTTATATTGAATACCAGAACCGGATGATTCCTGTACAAAGCCTATGGGAATTACAGAATGCATTAGTGAACAGGTTTATTCACATAATGTACATTTATATCTTAATACACAGGAGTGGAACAGAGGAGACAGGTGTATTTTGTACTGTCATGAACTGCTTAGAACAACTCACCAATGAGGGCGCTGTTGATGTCTTCCAAAATCTCAGGCTTCTACGACTTTCCAGGCCTAATTTTGTCCCCGACATGGTGAGAAATTTCTATTTAATTTCTTTAAACTTTTTGGGGCTGTAGACTTGTCAGTCTCTGTCTACTGGACAGTTTTTTGTTCAGGTGTAAGTTTGATCATTTAAACAATTATAAAGATATTATAGGGAAAGTGGTCAGAATATGCAGTGGAGATTTTTTCAATCATTTATTATTCCCAGGCAGTAATGAATGATATAAATGTCATTGGATTTGCTTAATTACATCTGTACAGTAAGAGATTTGTGACACAATTGGATATCCATAATTGAATCACTACTTGAGACCAGAGGGCAGAATAAGGGCCATTAGAGACGTTGTTCAAATGTGTTAAGCGCTATCTAAATGCGTAATATTGTTATTGTTATTAACTGGGCGTTGTGGCGTGCGCCTGTAATCCAAGCTGTGGGGAAGTTACAAATTGATGCAGAGGTTCGAGCCCTGGTCATGTCTTTCGGATGGTGACGTTAAAGGTCGGTCCCAGACGTAAATAATCATATCTGATTGATACACGTCTGACAAAACTGCAATACACACACATTATTATTAACCAAAATAAAAACGTAAGGAATCAAGACGGACATTTCTCAAGTCTTGCCCATCACATGCGGTAGAATCACAGGGCGCGGTGTTGATACAAGAAGTCAATTGATTTGGAAACATTGATTATCAAGCACCTATGAGTTGATGTATGTTCTAAGGTATTGGAAATGGTAAAATGATACTGTTGAAAAGAAAAGACTGCAGTTTGGATCTGAAAATCTCTAAAATGATATCATTTTTAGATTAAAGCTAAATAATAGTAGTTGCAGTAAAACACTAATTTCGTGAGAATGTCTGTAAAACCAAGGTTAAGTATGACTATATCATTGTGGATCTAGATCTTGTACAGTTACATAAACTGAACTTTGTGAAATCATCAAATCTAAGCTGAAATATGATCACACTGAAGATCGCCAACACAGATAGGCATACGTGGGACCGCGTATTATTATTGCTGGAATAAAGACCCAATGGAAGTGACCGAATCCGCGCTTATTTTGCTTATTTCTCAGCAATTACACAATTTCTTCTAGAATCCTTTGGCACATATTTTTTATTCATACAAACAGACACTTGGGCGGTCATTATATTAGATTCTGTAAAAAGTCATTTTGAGAATTTGGAATTTATCTTTAAATGATAAATTGTTCCCAAGAGAAGATGCTGTTGCAGATAGAGCTCACTCACTATAGGCGTGTTTTGGGGGTCTTTAGAAAAAGCTGATGTGCTCCTCTCAGGCTACCAGCTGATGTATATAAGGCATGACAAGGGATTGTGAATGTTTGGGTGCCGTACCATTGAAAGTTTTGCAAGTGAGAAGAGGTATTTTAAATTCTATTCATTTGTGGATAGGCAACCAAAGATTTCTTCTAGCTCACACGAAAAGATGTCATGCTCTTACGTTAGTTATCATGGCTTAACCCTAAAAGGACTGGGCTATTTGAGATGTATTGAGGGTTGGGGAGGCCACCGTGGCTCTCCTGATGATTTCGGCCGCACTGAAATTAGGCACACATATTCTTTGCCACACAAACTACAAGCCATTATAAAAAAATTCTTAAAATTTACTCTTTATTTTATTTAATACCCAATTTCCCTTGAAATTTTATTTTGTTTTCTAGAAGTCATCATACCCGTATGTCGCAAATTTGGTTTCAAAAGTTGCGCGAGACTGGGAAAAAAGTAAAAATTTTGTGGCTCTGTCGTTTTGCGTTTTTGGAATATCGCGTGAAGCGTTGGGGGGGGGGGGCATCATGGCCCCCAGTCCGTAGGGTTAAGCAGTTAATGAAGTCCTAAGTACAGTACAAGAGAGTGATCATTTCTTGAAATTGCCCAGATTTCAATTTAAGTCAGACTTAGATCTCTGTTAACCCCCATTCCCGTCCTTATCAATTCCCCCTTGAAGGTAAATGCCAGTTTTGGTAACGATCTCAAAATTACTTTTTACAGAATCCAATATAATGACTTTATAAAGGATGTACTTTTTGCCCCCACACTACGTGTTTGGAGTTTGACTTGAGCGAGTTGTGGGAGGTGGGCCAGTACAAAACCCAATGTTAGTGAAGGTAAAGCTGACATCCTTGACATAACAATTGAAATATCGTTGTACTCGTTTAGGGGGTCAATTCAGGGAATACTTGTCAAGAGTAATGTTTTGTTTTAAATACTTGTTAAAGGGTATAGGGTTTTGCATGCGATCGCACTGAAATTAGGCACACATATTCTTTGCCACACAAACTACAAGCCATTATAAAAAAATTCTTAAAATTTACTCTTTATTTTATTTAATACCCAATTTCCCTTGAAATTTTCTTATTTTGTTTTCTAGAAGTCATCATACCCGTATGTCGCAAATTTGGTTTCAAAAGTTGCGCGAGACTGGGAAAAAAAGTAAAAATTTTGTGGCTCTGTCGTTTTGCGTTTTTGGAATATCGCGTGAAGCGTGGGGGGGGGGGCATCATGGCCCCCAGTCCGTAGGGTTAAGCAGTTAATGAAGTCCTAAGTACAGTACAAGAGAGTGATAATTTCTTGAAATTGCCCAGATTTCAATTTAAGTCAGACTTCGATCTCTGTTAACCCCCATTCCCGTCCTTATCAATTCCCCCTTGAAGGTAAATGCCAGTTTTGGTAACGATCTCAAAATGACTTTTTACAGAATCCAATATAATGACCACCCAAGTGTCTGTTTATATGTGCCGAAGGATTCTGGAAGAAATTGTGTAATTGCTTAGAAATAAGCAAAATAAGCGTGGATTCTGGCACTTCCGTCTGGTCTTTATTCTAGCAATATAATATACACTGTCCCACGTGTGCGTATCTGTGCTGGCGATCTTCAGTGTGATTGTTTTTCAGCTTAGATTTAATGATTTCACAAAGTTCAGTTTATGTTCCAGATCTAGATCGACGATGATATAGGAATACTTAAGCTTGGTTTTACAGACGTTCTCACGAAATCAGTGTTTTACTGCAACTACTTTAATTTAGCTTTAAGGTCACACTAAACTTTTTTTCTGAAACATGCCCATCAACATATTTTATATAACCCTTGTGTTATTCCTTCTACAGGATCACTATCTTCTTTGTTATCGGCTGCTTGCTCGTCATCAGACGTTGTATGGTTCAGCGGAGGAGAAGGACTATGATAATCGCATCCCTTCAGAGGGTTTGTATGAGAATGTTGATCATGGTATACAATCTTTAGCTTCAGAATGCTAGTCTCTGGACAATGAAGAGCTCATCCCATTTTCATCATTATGTTATTTTGTTTAGTTTTAGACATTTATATTGTATGATTGCACAGAAGAAATATATTTATTGTACAGGCTTATTTTCTTTTATAAGTTCAAAATCCAAAGTAATTTTTTACACATACTTATATTCTCCAAAATGTTCTGACATTTCAATGTTTTATTTTTTCAATGCTATCAAATGGCTTGATATGCTCATGACCATTAGTTTGTAATTGTCTGATCAGGAGCTAGGGGGGCCACTTCCAAGAAACACATATTTTTTATGTACGTAATGCAATAAGGGTGTCAAAACACTCTAAAATACTGAAAAGGGGTATATATTTTGCGATGAAAGCTTGATGTTTGCGGTTGAATTTGTGAGGGCATAAAAAAGACTAAAATGCTTTATAAAGGATGTACTTTTTGCCCCCACACTACGTGTTTGGAGTTTGACTTGAGCGAGTTGTGGGAGGTGGGCCAGTACAAAACCCAATGTTAGTGAAGGTAAAGCCGACAGACATCCTTGACATAACAATTGAAATATCGTTGTACTCGTTTAGGGGGTCAATTCAGGGAATACTTGTCAAGAGTAATGTTTTGTTTTAAACACTTGTTAAAGGGTATAGGGTTTTGCATGCCAATATTTTATAAGGGGTGCATTTTCAGAATATAGAAAGTACTTGTTTAGGGTGCTTTTTGAAACCCCATGGTCGCGCCTGGTATCCTTTCGTAAATGAAGTGCCCCCCCCCCTGTTAAGGAATATTGAATTATTCCAATTTTCCTTCAATAATCTAGCATTTCAGATGCTCTTCCACTTTTCATTTTCCTGTTGTTGAATTTAGTTTCAAGTAAGTACCAATAATTATTTTACAGTGTGTGAAGTCAAACAACGGATAAGTGTCATTGAGTAGCTTTTTCACCTATGTCATTGTAAATTGACTTTTTTTTCTTCCATTGTATTTTGTAACCTTTGAGCATGATTGAAATACCTACATGTATTCAGAGTAAAAGAATATTTACTTTTGTTATTCATATTTACTTTTCCATTATGGAAAACAAAGTTAATAATTTTGAACTTTACAAGGACATTTCACCTCAGAAACAAAAATGCTCAGTCATCGATTGTCTTCATGCCCATCATTAATGTTTCCTTGCTTTCGTTTAGTTTTAGACGTTTAGATTGTGTAATTGCACAAATACTGGGGGTATATGTATTGTACAGGACTATCGTCTTTTAAAGGGTCAAATTCCAAATTATGTTTTCACTTTTCACACATACATGTACTTGTATTTCCCAAAATGTTCTGACATTTCAATATTTTTAATGCTATCAATTGACTTGATATGCTAGCAACTGTTTTTGCAATTTTCTGTTCAGGAATATTCAGAAGCCAGTTTGCTTACGATTACAAATTGACTTTTTCTTTATTTTTCCATTGTATTTTGTAATCTTTGAGCTTTATAGATCCACATCCGTTAAGAGTCAAATAATATTTATTTATGTTATTCATATTTACTTTTCCATTGTGGAACAAAAGTTATGCATTGAAAACCTTCGAGGACATTTCACCTTAGAAAAAAAAATGCTTACTCATTGATCGTCTTCATGCTCATCATTAATGTTTTCTTGAATATTGTTGTAGTTGCCTCTGGAAACCAAATTTCTGTGTATTCATGTTTGCATAGACCAAATCAATTATCTCATGTCTTGTATAATAATAATGTAGGTATATTTACCCAGGGAAGCCACTCCAGTTCTGTAAACTGTTCTCCCAGCAGACCCTGCTATTGTTATTACCCCGGATTTAGCTGAGCTGCCTAGGCGCTCAAGCATTCAAGGAATTTCTTCCTACTGGGTACCCATTCACCTCACCTGGGTTGAGTGCAGTACAATGTGGATAAATTTCTTGCTGAAGGAAATTACGCCATAGCTGGGATTCGAACGCACGACCCTCTGTTTCAAAGTCAGAAGACTAATCCACTGGGCCAAAACGCTCCACATCTCGTATCTTGTACATGTATTCTCACCAGAATTGAAAGCCTTGACAAAAACTTACAATCGGCCATGGACACAATGGCCCGAATTCACAAAGGTGGTTTTTAAAACCCACGGTTGAGTTTATGGTTTGTGCAGATTTCCTGTATAAATTACGCTTAATTGAGCGCGTATCGGGATGTGTATAAACAATGTCCAATGCTGATGCGCACTTTTGTCACAGTGTGCCAAATTGACGCCTGTTGCCATGGTTATCCACGCTATTTTATTCATGAGTCAACTGTTTTTATATGTGACAAAAGCGCGCATCATCATTGGACTTTTTTAATATAGACAGTAAAATAAGCGTAATTTATACAGGAAATCTGCATAAACCATGTACTCAACCGTGGGTTCTCAAAACCACCTTCGTGAATTTGGGCCATCGTGAAATCCTTTATGAATGATACTTTTTTCAAAGTTTGTGAATGCTGCTTACCAAGACACATGTATATGTCCCATTAATATCTCAAGTTTGATAGATAATGAATAGCAAATAAATTCAGACCTATGGTTTTAAAAAGACACCATTGATCAATAACAAATTTGAAGTAATTATGAGACATTATTGATTTTTGAATATTTGACTTGCACTCATTCGCAGGTGTCTTGCAGTACCCCTTTTTAATATTTTTTACAAATGCCAAGCAATTCAGCATCGTAATGTGTCAGAATCAAATGGTATTGTATTACAAACATGATCAGTATTTGCATTGTAATTTGGTGATATTTAAACATTCCAGACATAACCAACCACCCCCCCAAAAAAAAAAGAATAAATGAATTAAAAAATGTTGAGCATAGTTCAAAGCACAAAGGTTCAATATATCATAAGATTTATATCCACATTTCAGGGAAATACTGTATTTGTTGATTATATTGTCATTTTAATCCCTGAATGATTACCTCACATTGGTTAAGGTATCAATATTATACATGTGCCCTTGAT
This sequence comes from Lytechinus variegatus, assembly GCF_018143015.1. Lineage (NCBI taxonomy): Eukaryota > Metazoa > Echinodermata > Echinoidea > Temnopleuroida > Toxopneustidae > Lytechinus > Lytechinus variegatus. Next base: position 16,933,436 of record NC_054750.1, read on the forward strand.
CATGATTATTTATGTTTATCATATTTATTTGAAATTTTTGATTTTGTAGGCATGAGGTCTTACAAAGAGTTACAATCGATACGGAACACCTCCACTATATGGAAATCCATCAGTGTCATATTTTTTTTCTACAGGAAATTTGCACATACCCTTTTTTAATCAAGGAGAAGCATACTGAATTGTCAATAAGACAATGAATGTCTGAATATACATCAAAATATTTTGAACAAACATATATCCTAGATGTTGGTATTGCTGGCTTTCCATAGATGTGGTTGATGGGATCAATCGCAAGTCTTTGTGAGACCGGGCCCTTGGGTCAAATGTGTGCAAACTCCCCTGGCAAATCCTATGAAAAATTTATTTCCGAAATTGCTGCGTCTATCATATCTTCCGAAATATTTGCGCGACAATAACTATTTGGTTTCAAACAAAATATAGCATTTCATTACATATTACATGGTCATCTTATATCATTATAGAGCACTTGTATCTTATATGATTCTGCTGAGGAAAGTACATCAAGGGTTAATCAGCTGTCTCCTTTTTTAAAAAGCCCGATACCAGAGAGATATTATTTCATGGACAGGCAAAAAAGGATACAAGCCTCAACATTTAAGTAAACATTGCGATAAAGTTGTATGAAATACTTGTTGAGATTAACATTCATTCATGCCCAAATTACCTAAGGTTGTTTTTTTTAAGAAGAACTTTGTTAAACTTTAATTTCTATACCAATTCTATTTTGGCAGCACAAATATTTATTGAGATTAAGATATGACAGATATAATGATTCCGGCAAGTTTGTGTGGTATTTGACGAGGTGTAAGTAAACTTTTAATCTCAACTGTACGTGTAGATGTGTGAAAAAACTCCTAGTGATGTAAGTTGTAATCTTCAGAGACACCTGTGAAGTTTCCCAAGTTGTTTGTATTTTTGAGGTCACTGAACTTTTAAAGACTGAGCTGTTATTCCAGATATTATAGGAAACTCCATTTGCAGGATAAATGAAAAACATTCATTACAAGATTTTAAATTACGTTATTTGGGTAGAATCGTAGGAGGAAAAGTCCAACTGCAAATGATTGCTCTGATATTATCCCCATACAAAAATCATCATAATCCTCAGAGTATAGGAAACACAAGAATTGTTCTCAAAACAAAATTTGTGTAAGATGCAATTTGTTTAAAAATATTGGCTGAATACTGCTGATTTTATTATAGGCTGTCAATCACTTTTGATGTGATATTATTTCATAATTCATGGACAATACTTGTAATGGGCATTTGAATTTATTTAACATGGCTAAGTATCATCATCACCTAAGCTTATTTATTATGTAAATTGATGTTAATCATTGTTATTTTATATTATGTATTATTTATCTATTATAATCTATCACAGGGTATATATTTTTCATATGAACAAAATACCAAAAGTATATATTTGTGCAGTAGTCAGTTTACCAAAGCAGAGTAATGAAACCAAATTCTATTAATGATGTAAATATCTACTCAGGGTAGTTGATTGTGTAGGTATTATGTTTTGTATACACATCTATCCATACAAGCTTATGGAATCCATGCAATATTTTGAGAACAGATTATTATGAAACTTATTATTCCAGTCAACATATTTTGTGGGATTTTAAACAAGTCATGCCATCATCATGCACACTGTATAAAAACATGATTTTACAGAAAAGAAACAGAAGATTTTGCAGAAAGCAATAACAGAATCATCCTGTAAATTCATAGAACAAGAATTTTTCTGCAATTTAACAGAACAGGGGGTGTTTCACAAAGATTTAAGTATGACTTAGATAAAAGGCATGACAGCATTGGTCAGATCATGCCAAGAGGACGCGCACTACTGCGTATTGATCAATAAGATTGCGCGTTGCATATCATGTACGCGTCGACATTTAAGTGCGACCTAAGTCATACTTAAATCTTTGTGAAACACCCCCCCCCCCCCCGGTCTGTTTAAAAAGGGTGTTTTATTTAAGGAAATTTGTAAGATTCCATACACCAAATACGGATTTCCTATAAGATTATGCAATCTGGTAAGATTACATGTGTTCTCGAGACTGTACTGCAGGAACTTTTATCTTAATTTAAGGATAATAAAACAGTGTAGTGCTGCCAGTTAGTTGGATTTTATCCTATTTAGTACGATTTTTAAGGAGAAAGGAACACTAATTGAACAAAATAGGATTTTATGCTTGAAAATAGGATAAGATGAAATAAAGAATAGGATTTTTTTTTCACAAAAAAGGTTGGCAGCTTGCACCATGTCCTGTTTGGTCCAGTCATGCATGCACCATATGTGGTTGACATGAACTTCTGAGGTCAAACTTGCTGATCTTGTACGAGGGATTCGTGGGCTTGAATGCTCTCTCAAAATAGCCATTTGGGGGTTTTGCATTTCTATTTGTAATTCTAGGCAAAGAAAATTGAACGAATGTACATTTAGAAAGCTTGTAACTGGACAGGGTTTCTTTTAATTTTCTTATTTATGCAATAGTACAGCAATAAATATTTTATGTCAAAATATGTGATAGGAGACCCAAGGGGTCCGTTGCAGAAAGAGTTGCGTTTAAACGCAAGTCAAAAAATCAATCGCAAGTCCCAAATGCGCGCTGTTGATTGGTTGAAAATCAAGTTGCGCATGATTTTTAGAGCTGCAATTGATTGCAACTCTTTCTGCAACGGGCCCAAACAACATTTTTCTTGGCTGGCAAGTTATCTACAATGAGTTGGGTTAGGTATTCTTAGGGGGAGCTTGTCCCTTGAGGAGTTCTCCTTAAGAGATGTGCTATAGGAGAATACCAATGTGGGAATCAAATTGGTTGGTACTCCTGTTAGGCCTGCTGCACAATATGTGATTCAATGGAGCCCATTTGTTTTTCAAAACTATTCACATTTTACTCGAAATGCGAAAGTTCAAAGAACCGAACTCATCTTATTTGAAGTTTGAAGTAATGTTAGGAATACTTAATTGAAATAAGGTTTTTCTACAAGCTTTGGGGTGGGAATAAAGTTCAATTTGGTTTCAAATCAGAACTGATGGCAGGACTGCATGTCCCTACTATGTCGCTTGGATTTCTTTTATTTCTACCTAGATTTTCACAAGAGATTGGAATGTCTATTTTTTGTATTAATACCATTAATTCAGAACTTTGATCTGTGAGCCTGGAATGCTAAATATCAAATGTTATTACAGATCACAAATTGATCATGTATGAAGCGCAATGCTTTATTCATTGAGATGTTTATCAGTATTCAAATTGAGTCAGTAGAATTATCATTATCAGTATTGTTTAGAGTGCATTATACAAATATTAGTATTGCATTTAGACATTCCAAGTTTGGAGTTGGTTATGGTCTTGGTGTTGGAAGCAAAATTTAGACTACTTTCCCTAGCTCTATAGAAGCTAATGTGAGTCTACAGAAATTACCCAAATCACATATAGATAGCTCAAAACTTGGTGGGATTCGTCCCAGTACCGGTTTCATTTTACTTTTAAAGTTTGTTGCTGTACTGATGAAATAAATCAGCCCAACACCAATATGTCAACATTGAACTCAAAATCATCCTTTTGTGCTTACATATTGCTTTTTTCGTAAGGAGGTAAATAGAATATGCTGGTAATTAAATAGAGATAAATTTTATTGTTAAGTTATATGTATTTGTTCGGTGTTTCATAAAGCTGTTCATAAGTTACAAGCAACTTTACAAACGACTGGTGATCCTTTTTTGGCGCTAAATCAACATCCATGAAATTTGTTGTTTTTTCATTTACCACAAGAAAGGAACACCAATTGTTTGTAAAGTCATTCATAACTTACAAACAGCTATATAAACACCAACCAGGTATTGAATGTGCTATGATTGTCTTTCTTTTCAATATTATGGTCATCCTTGAGTCAGTGAACATGAAACAAAGATTAGACATGGTCAGTGAATTAAATTTTCATAATATATTCACGATCTTAGATGAAGAAAATTTACGAGATTTAATGATGTTGTTATGAATTACTTTAAAAATACTTGTAAAACACTATTAGAACAAATTATTCAATTGAATTGTGTTAATGTTAGTAATGCTTGTCCCTGTGTAGTATTATGGAGCTTTAGGTTTATCATCAAAATCTTCTGATTTGGAAGATCAGCCTTAGTGTGCATGGAAATGTTGGGGGATTCAGGAATAACTGATAAAAATGTTGCATCATGGGTTAGGTTATGAAGCCTTCAGTTTGTAAATAAACAAATATAATTATGTACATTGATATTGCTGTATATAAACATTTTTGTTATTGAAAGTTATGATATTAACTACACAATCTGTAATAACATTACACAGTCAATTTTCAATAATGACAGTAAAGTAAATGTTATGGGTTTTAAGGTATGATTAATACATATCATAGTGAATAATAATATACATGTAGAATAAATGAATGTATAAAATCACATAATTTATGCTTGCGAGCAGGCCTTGGCAACTTCAATGATAATTAAAGAAGTCACAAATATCACTATATATAAATCGAAACCAAAGTAGTCTGTCCTCGTTGCATTTCTATGATTTATTAAACACTTGTTATCTACAAATAAATCTTGTTTTGTATAAAACAAATATTCAATGTTTTGCCATTCATGCGACCCTTCTGATATTACATCAGTTACAAGTTGTTACAAGTTGGTAGTCTATTAAACTCCACTTTGCATTGACTCGCTAAACTTGCACGCTCATGTAATACTCAGAACAATCTCACCCGGCCTTAAACATTGAATATTTCATAATCTTGCCCAGTATGATAGAGAGAGAGAGGGAGTGGGGAGGGGGGGGGGGGGGAGGAGAGAGACAGTGGGGGTATTATTTAGTTTATATTTAGATAGAAGGGGGGGGGGAGGCAGTAAATGAAACAATGATAGAAACATGGCAATAACCTTCTGTTTTCTTGGTGTTTGCCAATCCATCTGCAATGTATCTGCAGTATTCATCACATTATAGCAAAACTGTTTCATTCTTTTAATATAGTTTTTCAAAATTTTATAGATCCATTTGTAGGTTTATTTAATTTTTTATCCATTTCGTTTTATTAATCTTATTGATTTGCTCGATTTTTTATGGGGGAATAATTTACAACAAATATTGTTTCACTTTTATCTATTCTGCACATCTTTCAAGTCGGTCTTTCTTATCCTCCCTCTCTATTCTATTTTCCATTCTCTCTTTCTATCTCTCTTTCCTTCCTCCTATTTGCCTAATCCCTCTTTCTTTCCTCACTCAATTTCACCCCCTCCTATCTCTTTCTCTTTTCCTTCCACCTATATATTACCCCGAGTCACTTCTTGTTATCTATCTATCTCTAGCCTACTCGTCGCTCTCCTTCCATTTTGTTCGATCTCTTTCTCAACATGATTGCTCTACTAAAGAATAAATTCACCACACAACACGATTCGATACCGATATATGAAGAATTGATTTAATCAGGTATGAATAATTTTGAAAGTAGCAGAAGAACTCTACAGTGGTCAAGGGTTGAATATTTCAGAACTTTTTATACAGGTAATTCCCTGTAATTCTTTCGGGGGGGGGGGTGATTGTTTGTTTATTCATGTAAATATATATAATTGGATGATAATATCGAAGAGTGTTCAGAGACAGACATTGATTGTGAGAAACCGATCATCCCATTACAGAGAAAATCGTAAATCGATTTTGAGAAACGTCTTATTTATAATTCAATTATGTTGTCAAAATAATTTTACAGACTAACCAGAGACAATGCTCTTGGTCTGATCTGTGCATCATTTCTTAAGTGTGACCATGGTGACATTTTATCGTTTTAATGTTTAATGTTAATTACCATGGAAAACCTCGACGATTTAATTCCTGTTTTTTGTGTTGTACGTTCGGTTTATAATCCATGTTTATGAATCAGATTATGAACAAATGAATGAAGTTAAATTGAATTAAAATATTGATTTCATCATGCAAGAGTGATCGGTTGATATCGGTCGGTCTATCGGTCGCGCAAGTGGTAGGTCGTCTGGCCGTCCTGGGCGTACACACGGACATAGTTAACCTGCATGGCAGCTTCCTCTCCGTTCCAAGTCGGTAGCCAGTCATTCCTAGCATTCCAGAAATCACGGGCAGCAGTGGGAGAATCGTTTGTCCAGGGTTTAGGGGGGTCGTAAGTTGCTGTGTCACCGAAATAGTTTACTCCTCCAACGGCTACGTTCAGGATCAAGTAAAACTAATGAAGAGGGATAAAATAAAGACGAGACAAAGTTATTGTTTTGTTGGCTCGGTGTAAAAATGGCAGAGGTAAAAATGGCAGAGGTAATAATGGCAGAGGTAAAAATGGCAGAGGTAAAAATGGCAGAGGTAATAATGGCAGAGGTAAAAATGGCAGAGGTAATAATGGCAGAGGTAAAAATGGCAGAGGTAAAAATGGCAAAGGTAAAAATGGCAGAGGTAAAAATGGCAGAGGTAAAAATGGCAGAGGTCATAATGGTATAGGTAAAAAGAGTCTTCAACCCCCATGAAAAAAAATCAAAAAGCCCCCGCATGTAAGCCCTACATAGATTAACTAAGAAAGGTTTTAAGAAAATAAAAATAATGGAAAGGGTGACATTCTTAAAATCATAGATAGATCGTCTGCACCAAATTGATAATCTTTTGGCTAGAATATCCTATTTTTTCTGGACTCTCATGGCCTTCTCATGTCAAATCGCTGTATTAGTATTCAATTTGAAGCACACTCTTGATCGCAATTGAACTTAATTCATTACAGGGGAAGTTTAAAAGTCATTGTAGAATAGCAGAAAAAAATAAAAAGATAATGGTGAGGGTTTTAGGAAATCAATCAAAGATTTAAAAAGCTATACTTTTATATTTCAATGGTGACGTCATTTGCGAGCAGCTTTCCCATATTTGGTGTATAGAAAATATTAATGAAATGTAATTTTCTAGAAAAATCCAAAAAAAAAAAATTATCTTCAGTTTATATCAAGCGACAAATCATTTCACTGACGCTCCTGAAATATTTTTAAAGCAATTATGAACCATTTTTTAGTGCATAAAATGTCATGGGGCAGCTTCCCATATATGACGTCAAACCCTTTGGGAACCTGGCATCCACTTGGACTAGCTGCATTGAGGTATTGCTCTATAAAGACTGAACAATAATTGTATCATTTACATTTAACGTATCACATTAATCAGGGGCAGATCCAGGATTTTCCAAGGGGGGGCACATTTTCCTGAAAAATGACATGCAAAAAAGTTTTCCGCCTACTAACTCGTAAACAAAATAAATAGCAAGCAGAAAAGGGTCTCGCTTTAAAAAGGGGGCACACTTGAGTTAGCATATTTGCTAAGATTTTAATAATTACTTCTCAAGGGGGGGGGGCCACGGGCCAGCTGTGCCCCATGGATCAGCCAGTGACATCACTCACTGGCGGATCTATTCATCATGATCCATCATGATATGGAAATTAAAAAAATACTTTTATTACAGAATGTTCAGTTATTTTTTTAAATCCAGTTTAAATTATGAAAGTAGTTCGACGTAGACCCGAACTTGTTCGTTTCAGAGGGTTAGTGGCTGCACACATTGGTGTTTACATTTTAAAAATCGTTGGGTTTGTATGTAAAGCGTTGTTCTGCTTACGAGCTTAAGATCCTTTCATCATGCAGTCACTAATGAAATCATTTTGGCAAGAAAATGATTGAGTTTAGATCTTAAATAATGAATAAACAACATAATATTTAATCAGTTTTTATAGCCCATTTCGTCGACAAGAATCCGGTCATGGATGATAATCATAATGTAGCCTATCTTTATCATTTTTACCACTGCAATTTTTACCTTTGCCATTTTTACCTCTGCCATTTTTACCTCTGCCATTTTTACCTTTGCCATTTTTACCTCTGCCATTTTTACCTCTGCCATTTTTACCTCTGCCATTTTTACCTCTGCCATTTTTACCTTTGCCATTTTTACCTTTGCCATTTTTACCTTTGCCATTATTACCTCCGCCATTATTACCTCTGCCATTATTACCTCTGCCATTTTTACCTCTGCCATTTTTACCTGGCACCGTTTTGTTAACGGTCTATGTATCAATATGTATCTGGAATACAATTGTCTATAATGTGTCTCCCCACAGTGAAATTGTCTTTACTGGGATTTAGACTTTGTTTTCTTATCATTTGCTTATTAAATTACCCAGGACTTAGCGGTAAGTGAATTTGAATTACTTATCATTCCAAGAAAGCTCCTAACATCTTGAATGACGAATGTGTTTATAATCTGGATCTGTATAATTAACAAAGATAAGTATCTAATTTCGATTCTCATTACAGTTTAACCAGTTTATGTTAAACCGTGCAGTTAATTTATCCGACAAGTTATCAGAACTTTCCGTGATTTTGATTGAATGAGAAGCAATGTTTCTATGACGACTTTCGGAAAACATTTAGAGTTTGTCAGATAAAACGTCCGAAAATTACTTTCATGAAACCATCCCAAGATGTCAGCATACGCGCTAGATTGATTTACACAAGTTACATTAAATGATATAATATATTTCGTTTTTTTTGGTTGGTTGACTGCATAATAATGATTTCTTTAGAATGAAGTGCAATATAGAATTAGAAAATAATGTAATAGATCAGGCTTGTAATTGACAAGCATGTCTATCTGATTCGGAACACGATAAAACCAGGGGGCCGTTTCATAAAACTGTTCGTAAGTTAAAAGCGATTTAAAGAACGACTGGTGAACCTTTCATACGCGCTTAACCATCGCCAATGAATAAACCATTTACCACAAGAAAGGATCACTAGTCGTTCTTAAAGTCGCTCTTAACTTACGAACAGCTTTATGAAACATCCACCAGAGTACAATTTTGAAAGCATCTATACCTCCTGGTCAAATGGAGTGATTTTGTTGGTAGAGTGTCCCCATGGGTTGTCAATACCCGGTGCTTGATCCGCGAATTCACCAAACTCCCAGAAGCCACTGCCAGGGTCTACAGACAGTATTTCCTCGTCATCAACGTAAAACCTGAATGTAGTAAGTAGACGCGTCAATTCTTAATTGTTTTAAATCTATTTGCAAGAATAAAATCATCTATGTAGACTAATGTAAAGTAGTATAAAAAGGTAGAGGAAATATAGAATAAAAATAGCAGACCTGCAATATAGTATAGTAGTAGTAGTAGTAGTAGTCGCACTGTAGTAGTAGTAGTAGTAGTAGTAGTAGTGGTAACCTAGAAGTAGTAGGAGTAGAAGTAGGAACAGCAGTAGTAGAATTAGTAGTAGCAGGCTAGCCGCAGTAGTGGTGGTGGTAGTAGTGGTAGTGGTGGTATTATTGGTAGTAATGGAAGTAGTAGTAGTAGTAGTAGAAAAAAAACAGCAGCACTGTTATAGTAGAAAACTGCATGAACTTCTTCAAAATTTCAAGGACGACAATATCTTTGTATAGTCCATGAAGATTAATTTCATTTCTGTCTGAATATCGTGCGCTTAATTAACTAACATGCCTCGATTTTTATATTTATAATATTAACTTCCAAAATAACAATTACAATGTAATACAACTTACTTCATTGAATCCATAGTCCAGTTCAGTGCGTACTTGTGAAACCCACTTCCAAAGGTTTGACCATCAGGGAGATTTCTGAAATAAATAACATTTCAGGTCGAGGTACTGTTATGTCTTTGGATTATAAATCACTAAGGGGGGGGGGGTTCAATTCTCACGACGGTACATACTCTATTAATTTACACCCACACCAATGCACATTCACATACACACCCTCACACAGATTCATACAGGGACCTGGGATTGATTTTGAAAGGAAAGCTTCTAGTGTATTCTAAGATAGTGTATGTTATTATGGACAGGATGTGAAAAGAATGAATATGTGTTAAAGATTGTATGTAAAAGAGTTCTGTAAAATAATTTGATTCGTTATTGTTTTGTTTATATTATGAGATAAAGGTTCTTTTTTATTCTCTGGAATAAAAAGGAAAGAAAAAAGTTTGACAAGCAAAAAAAAAAAGAGAGAAATTAAAAAAGAAAGTGAGTTTGGGCACTGAGAAATAATTGCAAAGCAAAAGAAAAAAAGGTAATAAAGGCATTTCGCTCCAAAATGAAGGTGATTTTGGCCAAATCTCTACCATACCGATCAACTTTAAATCTTGGGGGTTATTGCCCCAGCACCCTCGCTTCCCATGGCCATGAATGCTTAAAACATAGTGCAGTTGGACGATACAAAGTAAAAAAGAAATAGCACGTTGTTTAAGCCTGTCACTCTAACAATAAGTTGTTTAAACTTTTTTGTAATTGTTTAAACTTTTTAAACAACTTGTTCAAAAAGTTTAAACAGTTGTTTAAAAAATCAAAACAGTAGTTGTTAGAGTGACAGGCTTAAACAACATGCTGAGAATTTTAAACAGCGTTTGTACAGTGTATCACCCCCCCTTGTTTAAAGACCTGTCTTTGCCATTGGCCTCATCTAGGGTACTGAAAGGTCTAACCGAACAAAAAGTTTATTTGAATAAAACGAGAAAAATCCAACAAGCACAACACTGAAAATTTCATCGGATGTAAAATAAGAAAGTTATGATAAGTTTCGCTTAATTTCACATAACAGTTATATGCATATCCTGATCGGTATGCAAATGAGGAGACTGATGACGTCATCCACTCTCTATTTCTTTTGTAGTTTATTATACGAAACTGAAATATTCCCATTTTCTCCTCCTTGTCAAGTGAAACATCGGATTAATTCCTCCCTGAACATGTGGCGTAAGCAATGTTTAATACTATATGGCTCAGTCAACTTGGTCCTATTTTATCAAATCGGTGAAAAATGAAATATTCTATAATTCAAACAATAAAAAACAAAAGAAATAGTGATTGATGGACATCATCGACTGAATCATTTGCATGACACTGAATTGTGCATATCACTGCTTTGAGAAAAATAAGTGAAACTGCCATAACTTTCTTATTTTACATCCGATTTTGATAAACTTTCAGCGTTATGCGAGTTCGATTTTTCTATATTTATTCAAAACAACATTTTCTGGGGTGGACTTGACCTTTAAAATGTTTAAATGAACTTACTTTGTTGCATGTGTTTTAGGGTATCCGTTGAGAGGCCAGAATGGTCCCCAATGCATAGTCGATCCCATCTGATCTACCCCAGCTGATACGTCACCGTATCTCATATTTGCATTACCTAACGAATAAAATAAATCAATCATATTAAAAATAATGAATTATGGTATATAATTTTTCCAATCATTAAAGTGTGTGGTATTCTTAGAGGATCATAATGGGCATATTATGTGCCAGTGATTTAGTTTGAATTTAAGAGATATATTATCATGGTTATTACAGGTTTATCACATCATCATCATCGTCAACGTCACCATCATCATCAACACCAATATCATAATGAGCAGCAGCAACATCATCATCATCATCTCCAACATCATCATCATCATCATCAACATCATCATCATCATCATCATCAACATCATCATCATCATCAACATCATTATCATCATCATCATCATCAACATCATCACCATCATCATCATCATCATCACCATCATCATCATCATCAATATCATAATTAGCGGCAGCAACATCAACATCATCAGCAACAACATCATCTCATCATATTCATCATCATCAATATCATTGTAATGATATCATCATCATCGTCACCATCAACACCAATATCATAATCATCATTATCAACAACAACATCATCTCATCATCATCATCATCATCAATATCATAATCAGCATCAGCATTATTATCATTATGAATTATTCAACCTAGACACGGGTCTGAAGGGAGGGGGAATTTAGGCGCGTGCCCTATTTTTGTTAACCTAAATCCCATATTGCCTCTACTTCTAAAAAAGTAGGTACTTCTCTTTGTTTTGTCAGAAATTTAGAAGGAATTGACCCAAAGTTAATATACCCCTTGACCACGGGGACCTCTATCTGACCCATCCCCTCACAATATAAATAGCAGACTATAACAGTAGTATTTTCTGGATTTTATTGGCCTATAGCAGGGCCGTCGCCAGGGGGGGGTGCGGAGGGTGCGAACGCACCCCCCTTCAGAACCAAAAAAAAATTAAAAGAAATTAAAAAAAAGAAAAAAAAAAGAAAAAAAAAACCGGAGGGGGGGGGGGTAGGGATACTTGAGGGCTCTTTTGAAAAAGATCTAGGCGAAATACTATCAGTATTAGTAGATCCATATTCATATCTACCTTAGATCTACCAGTTAACGTACGTTCACTTCACAAGTTTTCCGAAGTTAATAATAAACTGCATGAAATTGAGTTAATACGTTGTTTTTTGTGTTTTTGTGTTTTTTTTTCATAAAAAGCACCCCCCTAGAAAAAAGCTGGTGACGGCCCTGCCTATAGGCATCACTCCGATTAATAACCGAGTTATTTTTATTCTTATCTGACGATGCAACTCACCTCTGCTTTCAACCAGATCTATTTCTCCCGAAGCAGGCCAATTTCCATATGCATTGCGAGTAGGTAATAACCAAATAGCTGTCAATATAAACAAAAATATGATTTTATTTCGTCCACTCCAACTTTATATTACACACTTTATTGATTGTAATTATTGTTTAGTGCCATATTAAGGGTTTTAAGGTATAGTTAATCTATTTATTTGAAATTAATTTATAGATTAAAAAAATTATAGGTTGTTTATACAAGAGAACTGTTACTTAACTAGCGCCATGGGCGTCTTTAAATGGTGTGTGAGCTCTAAATATGTACAATATTTATTTATTTATTTCATTGTTATTACTATAGTATATAAATGACTACATGAGCTAATCGTGTTGGAAGGGGTATGAAGGGGAGAAGCATGAAAATCCATTGTGACTAAATAATGACTTCATTCGGGGTATCGTAATAGATTTAAAGGATGTTTAATTTTTAAGTATTTTAAGCAAAATTGTGGTTATACCAATAAGTCTGTGTGACAAGAACTCCTTTCCAAAGAATTCGGTACTTCTACTTCTGTCTACAAATAAATTCATATTCTAAATGCTTTCAACCGAGTTAAAAATCTCTACTCTTATTTCGGTAGAATTTTTTTTCGGTTATTCGATTTTTAATAGGAAACAAAACATAATGACGTCATACCAGGCCACAGCCAATCACCAGTAGGTAGCTTAGCCTCCACCTCCAGTCGTCCGTACTTAAAGGAGAACGAATCGACAGTTCGCAGGCGAGCAGATTGTATTGGATTCAGAATGTTATCAGCAGTTCCAGTTCGGTCACATCCCCACCATGCATGTCCAGTACAAAGGTTAGCAGGCGAGGCACCTTCATTAATGAAAATTTATTTTGAAAACATCAAGATGTTTAACAACGGTGTAAATTAAAATCTTTCATCAATTTAACGATGTTTATTTTCAAAGTTTGAATCAAAAGGTAGATGAATAAAAGATGAAAATCCTATAACAAAAAATGTGCGATCTAAAATATGATGCCGGTATACAAGATCTGCAATTAAAATATCTGAATCAACCCAGCAGTTACCCGGCATTTTGGCTTGCATCATTTTTTGTCGTGGTACAAATGACAATTTTTCAAACATGGAATAATACGAAACATTTCTGTTTTCTCTTCTATAATCTACCCCTCCTCCTCTCCTTTTCAACGCATAAAACGAAGTATATCAAACGGTAAGAACTCACCCCACAGATCTAATCTTGCACTTGTCACCGAACCAGGTCCCAAAAGATCCTCGGTTAATGTCTGATCAACGGCGTTTGAAAAGAGAAGGGGGCAGAGAAAGTGAGAATGAGAAAGGGAGTGAGAAAGAAAGAGAGGGGAGAGAGAGGAGGAGGGGGGGGGGGAGGGCGATACATGTATATTGAAGTAGAAAAGGTAAGGATAGGGAGGGGGATAGAAAGAGGTTAAAGAAGGGGATCATTGTAAGAAGGTGAGGGTGAACAATCAAAAGATTATTCAAAACCACAATGCTTATCAATCACTTGTTCACCAATCATAACTCCCGAAGTAATGATCGAATACAATTTATGGATCATGTTGACGATTGGTCAAAAATTAATCACGAGTTTTTCCCCATGAACTTTTTGTATTTGTTTGATCTGTCAGTGCTATTGATCCTAGATTAAAAAGGACAATATAGTCTTGGATAAACATATATAAAACATTTGTTACAGTACTTTTTTATATTGGTTAAAATTAGGTTGCATTGTGTATCATGTTTTTCATGAAAATACTAAACGTGCTCAATATGCAAAAACGAGAACAACAACCAAAGTGCGAGCATGGAGCAAGTTTAAACTCGTTACCATGATCATAAAAAATGAAGTTTCTTTCTTAGATTGGCGTAACTCTTGAAAAAAAATACACATTGCGATAACGATAATGAATATATTTACAATAATACGGAAAAAACGAAGAAAATGGTTTTAAATAAACCTGGGGGAATCGATTGTGCAACCTACCGGTTTTATGAAGAGCTTTCCATCCTTGACGTAGCTGTTTGAGCGATTGTTGGTATAATATTGGAATTCCCAGTTCTGCAAATAGAAAACATGTATAGAGTATCGCGAAATCTTTACTATGCAAACTTGTAATTTTGATCACAAAATCGACTGACATCTATTCATACAGCTGTAACACCGGGTGTTACTAATGATGCGATGGACAAGTAGGGCGCTAGGAACGCGTTTCACAAACAGATGCAATCGAACACATTTCCACAAATCATTTAATTTGATTTGCAACCGATTAGAAGTCCGCATTCGGGTTTGCGCGAGATTTCGTTTTAATTATAAGTTGCGTTTAAATACAACACTTTCTTAAACGGGGCTCCCTATCAGATTGCTCCAAATGAAATGAATGTGTAAAATGCATAACTTGTTTGTTTTTTTTAAAGATAAATTACTTAATAAGCTAACAAACAACCAAAGGATTTTAATCAAAGAAATTATACAGGAAATCCTTTAGTGGTTAGTAAATGCAATTGAAAACATAGGAAATCGTAAATGACGACAGTAAAAGCCCAACAGGCCTACGGTTTATATGCCATTGATGCGTTGTATCGTAGGTTAATTGTAATAATTAAAATTAAAAACGGGTCGCAAACACTTGTAAAAAAATGAAGTTACCATTAATGAAATTTCAATCCAATTTCAAAACATACGTAATCATAATCATTCTTGGAATTCCACCTCCGCCTTCTCCTCCACCTTCTTCTCCTCCGTCTTTTTCCTTCTTCTTCTCCTCCGTCTTCTTCTTCTTTCCTCCGTTTTCTTTCTTTTTTCTTTCTTTCTTTCTTTCTTTCTTTCTTTCTTTCTTTCTTTCTTTCCTTCCTTCCTTCCTTCCTTAGTTCTTTCTTTCTTTCCTTCCTTCCTTCCTTCCTTCCTTCCTTTCTTTCTTTTCCTTCTTCTTTTTTTTCTTCTTCTCCTTTATCTTCTGATTCCCCTCCTTCTCCATCAGTTTTCTTAAGATCTATATATTATCAGAGATATTTTATACCTAAATATTTCAAAAACCTTGTCAGATATCGTTATCATTACTACATACCCCTCCGCCTCCAGCTGTAATTTCATGTTCCCAGATGTCTAGATTTAAAGAATTAAATTCTTCTTGGAAGATGAGACCATTGCAGGGTGGAGACGACAGGTCACATGACGAGTCACATGGGTACATGCTACATCCTGATGGAACATAATAAAACCAAGTATTTTTGTTAATTAACCGCTCTTACCCAATATCAACCATTTAATATTAACAGGCTAAATTGCCAGCCAAACACATTGGATTCGATCGCTCGTCAACCGTAAATATTACAAAATCGCAGGCTCACTTGCTTGTCAAACATCAACAAAAAGCTCAATCTCTCATCAACCACTAACACAACAAAAACTGTAGGCCCAATCGGCTGTCAACCATATATTCCGCGGCTTGGACCTTATTTATTTATTTATTTATTCCCGAATATTTATACAGAGTGGCCTGATCAGCATAAAAATACATACAATGCACGAAAAACATAGTAACAGGACATCATGAGATACAGAAAAAGGGAATAAATACAAGGTAAAAATACGAAAATGTGTTACGAGTTACAGATGGCAAGATACATGATAAAAATATGCAAAATATTAACATTAAAAGCTGGTCTACCTCAGGGCTCTGTGATTATATATAAGCATTTAAAAAGATGAAAGATCGTTAAGACACAAGGCAATGTATTACACAGTACTAATAAATTTAATTTTGGAATAAAAAAAAACAAGCAGAAGACATATTGCATCATTTGATAATTTTATCACTTATACTAATTGCGTCCTTATCTCTGTGTTGTCAACCAACAAATTTGACATCACTCCCTCGTCAACAACCATCATGACAACATTGCGAGCTTAATAACTCGACAACCACAAAAACATGCAGACTCAATCGCCAGGTTACCACAAAATATGACAACATTTGCAAACTCGATCGCTTGTCATCCACTAATATTACGAAGGTATGGACTCGATCGCTCGCCAACCACAAAATATGACAACAAATTCAGACTCTATCACCCATCAAACATCAAATATAACATTACATACTCGATCGCTCGTCAACCGATAAACATGACTACATTTCACACGCAGTCACTCGTCAACCAATAAATATGACATTTCAGACTCAATAATTCGTCAACCAATAAATACGACAACATTTCAGACTCAATCGTTCACCAATCAATAAACATGTCAACATTTAAGGTTCGATCGCTAGTCAACGAATAAATATATGACAATATTTCAGACTCAATCGTTCGTCAACCAATAAACAAGACAGCAATTCAGGCTCGATAGCTCGTCAGCCAATAAACTTTGGGGGTGCCGTGGCCGAGTGGTCTTGGGCGCCTGTCTATACATGAAAAGTCAGGGGTTCGATCGCGGCATTTAATTGACATTGCTTTTTTTTTATCCTGCATTCAAATAAATGGAAATTATTGGTAACTATATAGGTGTGCACTTGTTTTTTTTTAACATGACAGCCATTCAGGCTCAGTCACTCGTCAACCAATAAACTCAACATTTCAGGCTAGATCGCCCGTCGACAAATAAATATGACAGTATTGAAGGCTCAATTGCTCTACAAATTAATAAATATGACATTTCAGGCTCAATCGCTCGTCAACCAATAAATATGACGACCTTACAGTCTCGAAGACTCGTAAACAAATAAAATATGACAGCATTTCAGGCCCAATCGCTCACCAAAAACAAAGTATTGACAACACGACGGGCTTAATCCCTTGACAACCACTTAGTATGACAAAACTTTTCCTCGATAAGCGCTTAACAACTAAATTCTACAAATGTACAATACCTATAAAAGTTATCTAGCAATCGAAAGGCTTTGACACAAGACAAGGTGTTTACTTTATATATGATGTAAGAAGCAACAAATGCGTGACTAAAGCTATATTGTCAATAATAAGGCGGCTGATCAAATGCACAATCTCAAAGAAGCGGCCATGCACTATCCTTTTTAAAATATCAATTAAAATAAGGTCATTAGCTCATGGTGATCCAAAAAACTACAGTTGACGTACATTTTGTTTGGAATCAATTAGAACGATGTAGCTGAAATATAATTTAATAAAGACATCATCGTGATTTTGAAAATCCCCACCGATCAAGTTTCGAACCTGAAGAAACAAATGAAAATATGTAATTTCTTCAGAGTCTAGGACAAAATTGCAGTTTTGATTTACCAATTTTCGACAAAGACTTCTTGGTTGTTCATTGTCATGAAGGGCGTTTGGCAATTAATACATTTCTATGTTCTTTAAAGCGTTCTACATCTCCGTGCGAAAATTCCTGTACAGCATGCACTGAAATATAAAATATTATCACCCGTATCAGACATCTGAGCCTGGTCATTTACAAAACCGTATTGCCCTACATTTTCTGAATATCGGGAAGGGTAGGTATATTGTTTGTATTTTCCTCGATCTCAATGCGCGTATTTACTTTGCATGCAGAGACGACGCAAAATATACTTTCATATTAGATAGCCAAGACAGATAGCCGAGCGCGATTGGTCCATTACGCGTCACGTGATATGATCAAAATCAATGTATTTTCCCCGCCGGTCCACCTTCGATGAATATATTGACCAACCGGTCCATGAATACATTTTTCTACGTGTATGGCGCCCTCTTGTGGATTAGATGTTACCATGCATTATCGGCCTGCCTTGGGTCCTGGACCTGGTCTGGGCTCAAACTTGGATTTAGATCTAGGGCTAGGCCTAAACAAATAGAAAAGGATTAGACTAGCGTTACTTATAGATATCTATAGATCAAGATCTAACGTTAGATCTATACCAGTTCAATCAATCACTGTGAATATCATATACATGCTGCACGCATCGTTAGGCCTAACTTTATCTTCATCAATAGAGGCTATCTAATATAACAGATATTGACTGATGGGATGTGTAAAAAAAAACATTCTTTGGACCACCTAAAGGATTAATATTTTCCCTCGTGATCATATTTTCCTTCAGCGCTGCGCGCTTCGGGAAAATATAACTCCGGCGGTCCAAAGAATGTTTATCACAGAGATACGATCTTACGTATACGTAAGCTCCCGAAGGGAGCTAGAGAGGCAACTCTTTTCGCGCGTTTTTGATTTTCCATAGGTTTTGTACATAACAAACATGGCTGCCATTTGTCCAATTTGAAGGTTGATTTTGGAAGGTCAATGTTTAATTCATGAGTAATGACGTCAAAATACGCACAATGCACTTGTATGATTGGATAAAACGCTAATGTTTTATTCATGTCCTCATGCATTAAACATTTTTTCCGTCCCACAATTCCCTACGATATCTGTGCGAAGTGTCGTTCTTTTTGATTCTGCGAAATTCAACTTTTTGAAATACAATAGCAAGTCTAATTATCTGTTTTTAGAATTGGTGTTCGAAATCATGATTTCTGAGTGAACTTCAATGGAGCAGAAAATCTTGGAGGAAACATTGATATCAATCTAATGACATTCCATAGGAATAAAAGTAAGTTAAGTTCAATTCCTTACTTTGATCTTAGTTGAAATTGTAATGTGTTTGCTGGGGTTCGGCGTCGCATGCATGGCTTTATGTGCAGTTTACAACGCGAACCACAATTTCCATATTTCCATTTCTTTTTCCTGTCCTGATCCCAAATAAGTCTGAAATCTGACTGACATATTTTGTCAGAAAATAATATAGTTTTTCGTAGAACTAAGTTGGTTAATTGGGATGCTTCATGTCCGCCCTTATTAAATCTGTATTTCAGTTCTTATTGTCAAATATCAGGGTTAGATGTGGACTTGTTTAACGGCAAAGCTGCATCAAAATTAAGCCAAATATATAGCCAGAGCGGGATGCGGACTTTGATATCGCCGGTGCCAGCCGGCTGCGAAATTGCCGATGTAGGCTAGGTCATTAGGTTTTGGAAATTAAGTGTCAAACAAGCTCGAGTTGAAATTTGAAGTTATAGGCCATGGGCCGAGTACTGATTTTTCGACACCGCTATTTCAATATAATTATCTGCATTTAAAATGAAATGAAATTAAATCTAAATGAACTGAATGATGAATCTGTTTGGAATGATATTGGTAGATTTTGCCATGCCCATGGTCACTCGTGGAATGATTTGAGACAGATGTTAACGTTTTTCTTTTTTTTAAATAAAAGTAAGCCCCTAGGATAGGTCTATCGTAGATATAGATTTTAAAAAAAAATCTAGATCTGTCTGGTTTGACTTTTTTTCTACAAAGATTTTTTAAGTTAACTTTAATTTCATTTTAGTTTCTGGCTGGAACGTTAGACTAAAGTAAAATATGATTAGCCTAGCAAAGGAGTTTAATGATTCTTTTTTTTCGGGGGGGGGGGGGGGGGGGGCAACATTTCTATGTCAGGGTTCAAACTGCTCAATTGTTTTTTTGGAAGGGTTGAGAAAATTTATAGTGCCCTATTTTGAATTGTTTAAGTATATAAAGGCTATAAGCAGAGAGCGGCTGATCCGATTGATTTATCTTTATTGTCCTCACTTGATGTTATTTGTGGTGAAAGGCAAAGGGTCATTTAAACCTGCCAGCAAGTGAGCTAACCCTTTTTTTAAATAAAAATCAAACTTAAACTTAAAGAGGAACTCACTTAACGTTGAGATTCAAATCAGACATGGCCATGCGTTTTGAGTTGGGCCCATTTCCGTTACAACTCAAATTTTCTTCGAAAATCGCACCATTTTATAAAATTGTATTTTTTTCTTATGTTTGACATCCTTTACCCATAAAAGTATATATATTCTGAAAGGAAATTGTCTGAGGAATTCAAAAATGCAATCAGAAAGGGCATAGGGTAATGTCATAAAAAGTTAAAGGTCAAAATATGTGGAAAACTGTGAAAAAAACATACTTCCCAATAAATCTGAGAATCAGATAAACTTTACACCCTATAGGGAAATAACATGCATATTTCAACTCTTTAGAGTGAGACCTTTCCAGTGATATATAACTTGTTGGGGATAACTCTACCAAAATAACTGGGCGCAATCGTCTTTTGAGACCAAATTTATTATCACAATTTTTGCGGGTTAATATGTATCAATGCTTGATTTACCCCTAAAATATTAATTAGTCTTGCCTTTAGTTGCATAAATACACTTGCAAACACTAACCAGTATATTATAATATATTTACTGTGGTTATTATGAATAAAAAATGATTTTCAGTTGACTCAAATTGTGGGATTCATCACCTCTTGGCTCAAAGACCGGTGGACCACAGGTTGACAACTGAGAGTCAGGTTTAACATATAAATATAGGAAAAATGTGAATGCACAATGAAAAGTTCTCATTACTGCTTGAGCTTATTTAAAATTAGTGTAAACAAAAACAACTGACAAGTTATAAATTTTTCATTAATTAAAATTGCATAAAAGGTGTATTTATATCTATTATGTTACCAGAGTAATCTGAAGATTCTGACACAAAGTTATCACTATCAGTCTACGCTGTCAATATTGAAACCATGAGGTCATAATTATTAAAACAATAGATTGATTTATCTCTGAAGCCTTTAATTAGTTTGTGCTTTTCTATTTGAAATTTATGCAGCTTCTAAATTTCATTCAAGGTGTAACCCACAACTGTATTTTATCTCTCCTCATTTCCTATACATCAGACAGTCAGAATATCAATCATGTTAATTTCATGTTTTACATCAATTAATTATACTAATTAGCTTAATTAGGTACCCTTTAAACTGAAAAGTTCAAATTTGACCCACAAGTTTATGATTGAAGAATAAGCTAGTGAGCCCCAAAACTATTACATATTTAAGTACTGTGATGTTACACATTTAGTTTCTTAATGAAATTAAAATTTATGCTCCCCTCGTCATGCTCCCCTCGTCTACCACCATGCAAAAATGGCCAATTGATGTTACATAATTGCTAATTACTGGTAAACGAAGTAATCTCAAGTATTTCTTTTTCTTTTAAGTAATTGGTATAAAGATTCCCTTTAATATGATACCAAATATACCCATGTAGCACATGTATTTCAAGTTTTATACCATTAATTATTACTGTGCTTGTCGTGCAAATGTAACGATACCACCTATTTGCGGGCCCAACTTAAAACGCATGGCCACATGTTTATTGACGAGTGCAAAAAAAAATAATGATTGACTCGCACTGATGAATGAGTGAGAGCCATATTATCACACAAATGATAATTATCTTACATCTGTCAAAGCTGGCTTGGTGTGTATACAGTGCGTCCCAGAAAAAACGAAACCGAGATTTAGTGATGATTTATCATGGCTTAATCATAAATAAAATAAACAAATGACCTATCAATGTAAAGCTTAGAATCTCCTCTTTTATCCGGTATTACTTAGATTATTTCTCATTCCCGCATGAGTGAGCAAAAACAATTTGAAAAGGGGATACCAAAAAGTCACTTGGCGGGCCGTATCTGTGTTTTAAAAAGAAAACCACATTTTTTAAAAGTTCAATATCTGCTCTTTAATTTGATACCTCAATTACAGAAAATGGTCAAGAAATAACAAAGTTCTGGTTATTTGAAATAAGGCTTCAATTTCAATAATTTCAGAAAATGAAGAGGTTTTACAGGCTAGCGTTCAAACTCACTCGACACTCCGTCTTGTAAACGATTAGCCATGCATGAAGTCTTTTGTCATGTTTGTTACCGTGCGATAGCTTCTGTTGGAAACCGGTGAAAACAAGTTTATTTAATGAAATTAGGGAAATACAAGCATTATTTTGAGGGATCATAACTTTTTTAAATCTCGACCATTTTCTATTATTGAGGTATCAAAGAAAAGAGCAGATATTGAACTTTTTAGTCATGTGATTTTCTTTTTGAAATTCAGATACCCCCCGCCAAGTGAGTTTTTGGCGTCCTCTCTTCGAATTGTTTTTACTCACTCATGCGTGAATTAGGAATAATCTAAGTAATACCAGATGAAAGAGGAGATTCTAAGCTTTACATTGATAGGTCATTTGTCTATTTTATTTATGATTAAGTTATGATAAATCATCGCTAAATCTCGGTTTCGTTTTTTCTGGGACGCACTGTATATATTGAAGATTGACAAAAGACCTCACTATAGTAGGCCGTGTATGCTTGAACCATTTAGTTTTTGGTCAAGACCTGCTTTTTTCTAGTTGGGAATTGTGAAAGCTGGAAACTCTGAAAAATTGTTTTTAGAGAGGAATTTTGTTTATCACTTTTGAAATTTTTAACTGTAAAGTATTGTATGTATATTGAATTGCAGATCCAATGGGATCCAGTTCTTAGCAGTCCCAGCCTATTCAGAAGTACAAAGTCAAATACCATTTGCACATCACCAAGAGGTACAATCTGATGAGTAACAGGATATCTGATCTAAAAGCTTGCCAGGTATGCTTGTTTTCATAAAAATATAAAAAACCTATTTTTCTGAATCATGTTATATCCCATAAAGTAAAGCTCCATGATGAGACAATATTCTTTGGATTCAGATTCACCAGTATTTCCATTATCAATGCATACTTATTGTCCATGTATCTTAGCTATATTAATCATACATAAAATCACTTTAAAACTCAGTTACTCTGAAGACAGAAATAAAAAAGGACAAAATATTGAGATTAATCTTTCGATATATATTTGAATGGGTTTTCACACTTAAAAAAAAAGTTATATGAATAATGATCTATAATAGTGATCTATGATTTTTATCTGGCAACATAAGTTACTACATGTGCATTTTTAAAATAATATTGCATGGAAGAGTAAGGGCTCATAAAAAGTTTAAAACTTCTAAATAAACTGGACTAGATGAGTAAGAATAATTCATATCAGCAGCTGCTCATTTTGTTCCCTTTTCTTTTTGTTTACTATGCAGGTTTCACAGGCTGTTTGAGTATCACCAGGGCAGATCAAGAAGAAATATGAAGGCCAGGTTCATAACAAGCAGTTGCTTCATTGCAATTACAGATTTAAAAATTTAATGAATTTAAATAAATGTGTCGATACATATTGAATGTTGCTTAAACTACACATCTGTTGAACAAAAAAAGATTATTTGGAGTATAGATATTTAGGTCCATAGGTTTCACACAAGATTAAAATATTTTTCGAAAGGGCACACTTATCCCCCCCCCTTATTAATGTTCTAATCATCTACATGTAGTACTTATAGTAGTAAAAGCACTTTGAATAATATTAGTAGTTTGAAAGGGATAGGTTGTATTCTGGTAATCTAAACAATGCAGAATGGGCCTTTACTGAGGTCTGGGCTATGTAACATACATGCCTACAGACATATTATAAAAGGTGATAAGAAATAATGGATTTTCATTGAAAAAATGTGCATAATAAAAACAAGGTGACAGAACAGAGGGCGAAGAAATCACTCTCAGTCCTGGACCCCAATTCATTAAGACCAACCACTATTCTAGCTTTGCCATTCTGGTAATTACCATGGAGCCATTAAAGCAACAGATCAACATTGGGGTTCCCATGCTAGTTGCTAGTTACATTTGGGGCCAATTTACCATAATTGAGGTCCTTATGAAACAAGAACCTGTATGTATTGCTGGACATTAAGCTGTTGAATTCATTTTCTGGCGGAAGTGAAAAGTTGCACTATTTTTTTTTTAATCTCTTTGTTTTGTAACACTGTATTGTCGATGTCCCGTATAATGAACTAGATTAGCTCTGCAAATAATTAATTTGTAGGAAATAGAACACAGCTCTAGCAGCACTTCACAACAATAGACAATAAGCAACTTTGTTACTGTAATACTAATGTGCAGATTTGGGAAGGCACTCTTCAGAGAAATGTGGCAATGTGCTCCCTTTTTCTATGAAGTGTCCCCGATTAGATTAGCATGCTATTTCTTGTCAGCAAATGCTGAAAAAATGATTTTATATTTGAGTAACTGACTTTGAGAGAGAGGTATATCAATAATCTTTTTAGTGGCATCCTTGATGCCCCCTTATATTGACTATGTAAGGCTTTTCAATAACTATGTAAGTGAATATACGTACTTATTTTTTTCAATTTTTTTTCTCTTGATTTTACCAAAAAAATACATCCCCTCTCGTAATATCCTTGCAATTTCTGTTGCACTCATTATAGGCATTTTGCTGATGTAATTTGATGCTTTGGTGAGAAAAAAAGAGAAAAAAATATTTTCATCATGTATTCAAAAATTTATTAATTAATAAACATTTTAATTTGAAACATTACTTTCTAATCTTGATATTCGTGATTTACTTAATCAACCAACTTATATTGCGTGAAAGATATGTAATGATGATGTTATTGCTACCAAACTGTGTTGTGATGAAATGGCACTGAAGAATACTTCTATATGACTGGAATATGATGGTGCTACTGATTGATTCTGTATGTCGGGTATCCATGGGTATAATACTAGTACAACAGGTATTTAGTATCAAAATAACATGCGTGGCAAGATAGCCCATAAAAGCCATTGCAACAGGGCATACTGTGACATTCAGGTGCAGCCGAATAAAAGACATGAATGAGTTTGATTTAAAAGTAGGGTAGAAATAAAAATGAAATGAGAATGATTGTTTGCTCGCATGATTATGTGGAATGTGTGTGTGTGGAAGAGGGAGAGAGGTGGGGGGTTGTGGAATCGATAGAGAAATATAGGGGTGGGCAGGTACAACATTTTTATTTTATTTGGAAGTGACCTTTAAGATAGCCTTGATGGGAGAAAATACATGAGGGGGGGGGGGGGGTACTGGGCTCTCTTTTGCTCCCATCCAAACTCAGACTTAAAAAAAAAATCTTCATAAGATTTGCACCAGATTGTTCATTTCAATTTCAAAATAAAGACAAAATGACCTGATTGCTCTCTAGCTCAGATCATTTTAAGTATTTACCCCACCCCCCAAAAAAATAATAAACAAATATTTGTGACTATTCATGATGTGTAATGAAAATAATGGCAGTGATGAGCACCTGATGAATAGAGCAAGCAGATCCCTAAGTTCAATCCTACTAATGATCTCTTGTAAGCTTCCAAAATGTCTTCCACGGAAATATCTAGCAAATAAATAAGTGAATTAATTGATGTAGTAATAATCGAGAAAGAATTAAAAATATGTAAACAAGAAAAGATGAATAAACAACTGATGACCTTGACTAGGGGGGGGGGGGGTGAACAGGAGAATGATCAATGAGATGAATTTGCCAAAGACGCAGCTCTATACATTTCATATTCAATCACGTCGCGTATTATGCTAATTTCTGACAATTTGCTTATTTGCATATTTTTACGCTGTGCGCGCAGGCCAATTTATGACCACGCCTCTGTTTCGCTGGTGTGCCTTGAAGTTGCGGTGTCCATAGCCTTGTACGCAAAAAATGGGAGCAGTGTGCACTTTTGACCTTCCAAAATTTCCCCATGTCTGACCGGATGCAGAAGCGGAGTTTCACCCCCCTGATGTTTATATTACACACCCCATTAGTCAATATCTGTAAAGTATTTTCCCTGGTCTCACATCCGGACATTTGAGGATGCGTATAAAGAGATACGCTTCGAGCTTCATAAGGATCCGCGCACCAACAATATACGTCATAATAAAGACATCACTGGATCCGAGCGCTTGCAAGTACGTCATAATGGTAAAGTGCAGAGCCTAGACCCGTATATTAACAAGACACAATAGAGTTCTATTTTTAAAAGAAATATCACCATTATCATGATTTTTGCTCTAGATATCTGATTTGGATGATAATAAAAATATTGACTGGCCTTGAGGGGAACATGCCCTCGTCTATAAAAGACTCGGGCCAATATGATTCTTTTGCTGGCAATATATTTGATGTTCCCCTCAAGGCCAGTCAATATTATATAAATACATACCGGAATATGCATTTGTTGAAACCAAGAAGAGAGGCAACAAAGCGACTACTTGAAGGGCAGCCATCTTATCCAATATCTCAATGGATTATGGATCTATCTTACATCAACGGATAAATATATTGGTCCACTGCTAGGGCATTGAGAAAGATGCAGATGTTACCATTGATGTCATTGAAGATAATTATAGTAGATCACATTCAGATATTCTAATCCTCGGGTATTAATCATTAATGAGTGCCTTTCGCTCATTTCCCATGACATTAAATAAAGTTCGATGCCTCTGTATACACACTCGCATTTCTTCCGTTTTCAGTTAAATGAATGTTCTTTCTACCACCAGTACACTACATGTATAGCATACTACGGCCTTCGTCCGATAAAGACCTGTTCCGCTATTCCCTCTCCCTTTTCTTGTATGTAAATTCTATGTCAGGCATTCACCAGTCTCGAGCGAAACTGCGGCAGCCTGTGCAGCGCAGCGAATATCTCATTAACTGGAGTCGGCCCGGTAGAAGCCGCACGCAGCCTACCCAGCTACTGGTTAGCATTAGCTCAACAGGCCTAGGAGTAGGACTAGGTCTAGCAACGTTAGAAATTGGTCTAGATTGGTTACACATCAGCAAGAACTAGGTCTATAAGTTAAAGAGGGATACAAGACATAATAATTCCCATTGTACTTTTGAAGGAAACGCCTTATACACTATATCAAGCGTTTTCTTCAAAAGTATAGTGGGAATTCTTAATCCTCGAGTGGTCTGGCAATTAATTACTTTCCTGGAGCCCCTCGGGGAAAAAAGTAATGACCAGACCAACCTCTGATAAATACTTGTCTCAAAGCCTGATATAATTTATTTGTAAACTATCAGGAAATAAAGCAAAGAGAAAATTAGAGAGTTTGGATGTGTGTCTTAGTGCTAGGATCTGATACTATTAGAAAAGATAAGTCTGTGAGTGAAAGAATTTGAAAGTCTCTAAAGTGATAATATAATAAGTAAATGATAAATTGATAAAAAAAGGTGTTGTGGCAGAGAGAGCTCTCTCACCATAGGCGTGTTGGGGGGGGGGGTCTTTGGAAAAAGCTGATGTGTTTATCTCTGGCTATGAGCTGATGTATAAAGCATGACAAGGTCATGCGAATGTTTTGGTGCCACACCATTAAAAGTTTTCCAAGTGAAAAGAAGTATTTTAAACTCTATTCGCTTCTGGATAGGCAACCAAAGATTTGTTTCTAGCTCACATAAAATTGTGTGATGCTCTTACGTTATCATGGCTTAAGCAGTTTAGTGGAGGGAAGTTGGAAAGGAGAAAATTGGAGGTCAGACGTACAGTACACAAGAGTGATCATTTTTAGAAATTGCCAAGATTGCAATTTTAAGTCAGACTTAGGTCTCTGTCAACCCACATTCCCCTCCTGATCAATTCCCCCTTAAAGTCACCCTAAATAGACATGCCCATCAACGTATTTTATTTAACCTTTGTGTTATTCGGTTTACAGGATCACTATCTTCTATGTTATCGGCTGCTTGCTCGTCATCAGATGTTGTATGGTTTCACACGTCAATACTTTATAAGGGGTGCATTTTTAGAATATGGAAAATACTTGTTTAGGGTGCTTTTCGAAACCCCATGGTCGCGCCTGGTATCCACTCGTAAATGGAAGTGCCCCCCACCCGGTTCAAGAATATTGAATTATTCCGACTTCCCCTCAATTAGTTTCAAGTATGTACCAATAATTATTTTACAATGTGTGAAGTCAATCAACGGATCAGTGTCGTTGAGTAGCTTTTTCACCTATGTCACTACAAATTGACTTTTTTATTCTTCCATTGTATTTTGTAACCTTTGAGCATGATTAAAATACCTACATGTATTTAGAGTAAAAGAATGTTTACTTTTATCATTCTTATTTACTTTTCCATTTTGGAAAAAAAAGTTAATCACTTTAAACACTACGAGGACATTTCACCTCATGACTCATTAATCGTCTTCATGCCCACCATTAATGTTTTCTTGCTTTCGTTTAGTTTAAGATATTTAGCTTGTGTAATTGCACAAACAAATATTGTACAGGACTATCGTCTTTTAAAGGGTCCAATTCCAAATTATGTTTTCACTTTTCACACACACTTGTATTCTCCAAATGTTCTGACATTTCAATATTTTTAATGCTATCAAATGACTTGATATGCTAGCAACTGTCCGTTCGTCGTTTTGCAATTGTCTGTTCAGGAATACTCAGAAGCCAGTTTGCTTATGACTACAAATTGACATTTTCTTCATTCTTCCACTGTATTTTGCAATCTTTGAGCTTTATAGATCCACATCCGTTTAGAGTCAAATAATATTTATTCATGTTATTCGTATTTACCCTTCCATTGTGGAACAAAATTTATGCATTGAAAAACTTCAAGGACATTCTCACCTTAAAAAAGCTTACTCACTGATCGTCTTCATGCTCATCATTCATGTTTTCTTGAATATTGGTCTAGTTGCCTCTGGAAACCAGATTTCTGTGTATTCATGTTTGCATAGACCAAATCAATTATCTCATGTCATTTATCCACATTGTGCTGCACTCGACCCAGGTGAGGTGAATGGGTATCTGGCAGGATTCCTTGAAATGCGTGTGCACTGTCATCTGAGTAATTACGGCTGCCAAGCTACAGCTGGGGTAATAATATCCCTAGGGTTTTTTTTATGAAGAAGATGTTTTTTATACTATGCTTCAGCCTTATGGAAACGGTCACTTGACTGAAACTGACTCCAAGCCAACCTATAAAATGCAATTTTAAATTATGTAATACATCTAGCTGTGATTGGTGTAGGGTTGGTTTCAGTGGCGTAACTACGGGGGGGGGGGGCATGGGAGGCACGTGCCCCCCCATCGGCTGGCCCCCCAAAAAAAACGGAAAAAGGAGAAAAGGAGGGAGAAAGGGAAAGAAGAAATTATTGTTCATTATAATGTTATATTATAATTATGTTTTATGTTATATTATAAATATGTTATGTTATATTACTTTAAAAGAAATCATAACTATATGAAACATAATTTGTTCAGGGCCTATGACTCCAATGTTCCTGGTGCTCGCATTGTCTGTTTAACGAGATATATAATCCCTTGTACTAAAACCTCCCGTTTTCAAGTCAATATACACCAAATATATTTCCTCGCACTTCGAATTATTATTGTTTTATGCAGTTACATATGCTTCTTTTTCATGACTACTTAAAGTGGTTGCCCCATTTTAAGGTCATAATATAAAAAACTTTCTGTCCGTGCTTACGTTTGCATTAGTGGGTTGTTGAGATATGTCTGCTCTTCATAAATTCCTAAAATCAGTCCTTAAAATGTAACTTTTTCTTATCTGAATATCAAAAATTTTCAGCTTGCGCTTCGCGCTCGTATCATTTGGTTAGCGAACTACGCATGGTCTCCCTGAATTCCTGCAAACAATCCTTAGAATTCCCCTCTTCAGTTCTGAATTAAGTAAATTTCCAGCTCGCGCTTCGCGCTCGCAATATTTGATTAGTGAGATGCGTATGATAATCATGATTACTATGACTACAAAAAGTGCTTTATGTGTTTAGATGTAATTCTAACAAATTCAGCATGCGCTTGGCACTCACATTAGATGACAATGGTGAGACATGTATACTCTCAATGGATTCTTAAAATATAGTCCTTAAAATGTCATTGTTTGGGGTTAATTTATACAAAAATTTCAGCTCGCGCTTTGCGCTCACATTGTTTGTTTAGCAAGACAGGTACGTATCATGATTCCAAAAATTTGCTTATAATGTCTCTTTTTAGTTCTGAATATAAAAAAAATTCAGCTCGCGCTTCGCGCTCGCATTATTTGATCAGTGAGATACATATCCGTTTAATGACACTGTCCTTGAAATGTCACTATTACTTAGGTCGGTATACCTGGCAACTAAGTGACTCAAAAATTTTGCTGGTGCCCCCCCATACCGTGACCCACGGTACGCCACTGGTTGGTTTTGTTTGTGTAACTGTATGATTAGTGGAGTAGGAGTCAGATGTTAGAGCAGACAAACTTTACTTTCTATACCAATTCTATTTATGGTAGAACAAATATTTATTGAGATTGAGATATTGCAGATACAATGTTTCCGGCAAAGTTGTATGTATTGATGAGGTGTAAGTAAACTTTTAATCTCAACTGTACGTGTAGATGTGAAAAAAAAAATCCTCGACGGTTATTAGTGATGGAAGTCATAATCTAAAAAAGCACCTGTGAAGTTTCCTAAATTGTTTGTCTTTTTGAGGTCACTGAACTTATAAAGACTGCTGTTATTCCAAATATGATAGGAAAATCCATATGGAGGATAAATGAAAAAAACATTCATTATGAGATTTCAAATTCTTTTATGTTATTTGGGTAGAATCGTAGGAGGAAAAGTCCAACTGCAAATGATTGCTTTGATGCTTTCACTGTACACAAATCATCATAATCCTCAAGAGTATATAGGAAAAACTAAAATTGTTCTCAATTCATATTTGTGTAAGATGCAATTTGTTTAAAAATCTTGGCTGAATACTGCTGATTTTATTATAGGCTGTCAATCACTTTTGATGTGATATTATTTTATAATTCATGGACAATACTTGTAATGGGCATTTGAATCTATTTAACATGGCTAAGTATCATCATTACCTAAGCTTATTATTATGTCAATTGATGTTAATCATTGTTTTTTTTTATATTATGTATTATTTATATATGATCTATCACAGGGTATATATTTGTCATAGGAGAAAAATACCAAAAGTATATATTTGTGCAGTACTGAATTTACCAAAGCAGAGTAATGAAACCAAATTCTATTGATGATGTGAATATTATCTTCATACTTAATTGTGTATGCATTATGTTTTCAGCGAGGCAGTTTGTGTACACATCTATCCATACAAGTTTATGGAATCCATGCAATATTTTGAGAACAGATTTTTATGAAACTTATTATTCCAGTCAACACAATTTGTGGGATTATAAACTAGTCATGCCATCATGATGTAGAGCTGCCAGTAATGCTGCCAGTAATACTTCAAAAAAAGATACTTAGAATAATATTTAATGCTGAACCCCGATCTCACACAAGTGACTTATTTCGAGGAAACAAACTCTTAAAGATATATGAGTTATATCAGTTACAACTAGGCCTCTTCATGTATAATTTACATACGAAAAACCTTCCGTCCATATTTTCTCCTATGTTTGTTTCGAATAACTCGATCCATTCATATCCTACCCGACAGGCTAGCTGCATTCACTTGCCATTAAAGCGTACTCTTTTTGCTCAAAAGACATTTGTTTATACAGGACCCAAACTGTGGAACTCGCTACCGAACGAAATTAAAAAATCTCTCAGTGTTCTCTCATTTAAATGTAAATTGAAAAAGTTCTTACTTCAAAGATATTAAACTACTCACACATGCGCAAGCTTACATGACAACACTGTCATCTCAAATGCTGTTGCTACTGTCAATAGATAATCTGTAAGCTGACCTCTTATTTCTTGTCTTATCTTACTAGCCCTATATGTGATTATATGTAATTGTATTGTTGTGTTTTTGTCTTCATGTTATGTCATGTCTGTTCTACTTGTCCCTCTCTCATGTATATCTCGTCTGTCTGTCTGTCTTTCTCTCTCTTCCTCCTTCTGTTCTTAGTATCAGGTGCACTATTATTATTCTATTATTATATTATTATTATTCTATTATCATTAATATTCTATTGCTATATAAGTAGTAATATATATATTGTTTCCCTTTTCCTTTTTTTTTTCAAACTGTACCTATAGCAAGAATGTCCGTTCTTATTGATTTATTTCCTGTTTAAGGATAACTTATGATTATTACATACTGTTATTTTAGGGAATTTGCCTTGTAACAAGCTTTGCTTTTTTTGCATGTTCCCCCCATATCCAAATCTGTTCATTATCATTATATGCTTTATCGTTCAGTAACATCAATTGTGTAATTTGTATGTATGAGTTATATTATATACTTTGTGATATCATGGATATGGAAATAAATAAAATGAAATGAAATGCCCGGTTGACACTTTCACGCATTGTGGTGCCCGCATTGCCCCGCATTGATGCGTACCAGTGCGGGACACTTTATGGCACGACTTGGCTATATCAGCGTCCCGACACGTTCACGACATGTTTGCGCATTGTTTGCACATAGTTCGCGCATAGTTCACGCATAGTTCACGCAGTGTTCGCGTATAATCCACGCAGTGTTCACGCACTGTCCCGACGTGCTTTCAGCAAATATTCTCGACACCCTATTCTGTGACGTATCTAGCGCAAATTTAAATATTCAACGTTCTTGTGTTGACACCCTCTACGTTTGTTGATTAGGACGACTCATACTGATCACGTGGTCTGCACTCACAATTTTGCGCATATCGTTCGTAAACTATGCGTGAAGTATGCTTGACATATGCGCAAAGTATGCGCGACCCTGTCGTGAACTAGTCGCGAAGTGCGTGCCACTACCCCAGGGGTGTGCCTACTATTCTTTGCGCCACGAAATTTCGATTTCGATGCCACGCAGTGGTACGAAGTGGCAGGACTAGGTTGCGCATAGGTTGCGCATAGTTCACGAACAGTTCACGAATTTGTAATGCGTGCCACAATTTTCAACATGTTGAAAATTTTGGCACGAATTTCACGCACTGCCACGCACCTATCCGCAAGCTGGCACGCATAGCTCGCGCATTGGCCCGCATGAGTGCGTGCCCATGCGCAAACTATGCGGGAACCACAATGCGTGCAAGTGTCAACAGGCATGCCCGGTTGACACTTGCACGCATTGTGGTGCCCGCATTGCCCCGCATTGATGCGTGCCAATGCGGGACACTTTATGGCACGACTTGGCTATATCAGTTCACGCAATGTCCCGACAAGTTCACGACATGTTTGCACATTGTTTGCGCATAGTTCACCCAGTGTTCGCGCATAGTTCACGCAGTGTTCACGCACTGTCCCGACGTGCTTTCATCAAATATTCTCGACACCCTATTCTGTGACGTATCTAGCGCAAATTTAAATATTCAACGTTCTTGTGTTAACACCCTCTACGTTCGTTGATCAGGACGACTCATACTGATCACGTGGTCTGCACTCACAATTTTGCGCATATCATTCGTGAACTATGCGTGAAGTATGCTTGACCTATGCGCAAAGTATGCGCGACCCTGTCGTGAACTAGTCGTGAACTGCGTGCCACTACCCCGGGGGTGTGCCTACTATTCTTTGCGCCACGAAATTTCTATTTCGATGCCACGAAGTGGTACGCAGTGGCACGACTAGGTTGCGCATAGGTTGCGCATAGTTCACGAATTTGTAATGCGTGCCACAATTTTCAACATGTTGAAAATTTGGCACGCATTTCACGCACTGCCACGCACCTATCCGCAAGCTGGCACGCATAGCTCGCGCATTGGCCCGCATGAGTGCGTGCCCATGCGCAAACTATGCGGGAACCACAATGCGTGCAAGTGTCAACAGGGCATATGTCGCTTTGATTTCTTTTATTTCTACCATGATAATCACAAGAGATTGGAATGTCTATTATAGTATTCATACCATTAATTCAAAACTTTGATCTGTGAGCCTGGAATGCTAATATCAAATGCTATTACAGATCACAAATTGGTCAGGTGGGGTGCGCAAGGCTTTATTCATTAAGATCTTTATCAGTATTCAAATTGAAACAGTAGAATTATCATCATAAGTATTGTTTAGAGTGCATTATACAAATATTAGTATTACATTTAGACATTTCAAGTTGGTGGTGTTCGAAGCACAATTTAGACTGCTTTCCCTTAAAGACACAGACCAGACCCCAAAATAAAAGTGACAAATCATATACCAATCCAAAGTTAATATACACAACAAAAAAAGTTTCCCCCTTGAACAAACATCAATAATTTCCGAACCAATTCGAGTTGATATATTTTTACATGAGCATGTAGGTAATTTTATAAGCTACCCTCTGAGTAAATGTTATGGACGTATTTTACGTCATGCTTCAGTGAGCACCGTCAGAAGGCAAAAATGTCACTTTTCAAAAGTCACAAGCAAAATATCATGATTTTGATTCCATTTTATTAGAACTGATTCCACATTCTCATCATAAAAAATACTCAGAAGGCTTGCAAAAGGTACTTTCTAAACGACGATACGACTTTTTTTGCTAAATTTCACGGTTGAATAAACACAAGTCCAACTTTGCTATAATTGGATATTTTACACATTTTTATCAATAAAAATGATAGAATATGGTGACAGTTCTTTTGGAGAAGAGTATTTTCAACATTATTCATCGTTTCACGGTTAAGTGAACATTTATTGAAAGCAAAAATACGATTTTCAAATATCATAGGCAAGTATTGTTTCATTTTGGTAACTGAAAATGATCTTTTATCAACTTTTTCGTTAGGTTCATGACCAATTAATATGCTTCAATGATTCAAAGGCGTTAAATTAAACATTCACGCTTGAATGAACATGTGGAATGTGATTAGCTCTTTTTTACGTTACTGGAAAAAATGCAATTTGTAACTATGGATATCTGTCACAAACCTCCTTGCATGGTTCATTTGATTTGATTTTTATGAAAATCCCGATGTTTAATGCATCAGTGAGCACACAATATTCGAAAATTATGCAAATGAGAAGAAATTTCAAGGCCTTGGCCCCACTCTGTGCCGTATCGAATTGTTATTTTGGTGTGCGTGCCTTTTGGATAGTGTTGCTCTGAAGACATGTGCGAAGTTTCATGAGATAACTTTTGGCAGAAGTAACAAAAAACCGTCCATGAAACAAACCCTCATTTATTTTTTGTTAAAATGTTGACTTCCTCTCTCATAGACTTGTGTACATTATGGGTGCATATGTTTAAGAATAAGTAACCCCTTATTCAATATGGTGGAACTTTTTTCACGGCTGTCTTTATCAATGCCATTTGGCAGTTATGTTTATTAACCTATGAACAGAATTCTGTGCAAAAAAATGAAATCGATTTGTTTATTTATGGATGAGTGAGCACGTATCAAAATGGGAAAATTGGTATTTTCAATGTTACAGACTCATTTTAAAGGGTGATAAGGTGAATATTGGGGGCAAAATCAGTTTCAAATGTGGCTTTAATTGCTGTTGTTTTTATCATCCATCATTTTCTATCACCACACACTTTCCAAACTTTTAACATTTTCATGGTTGAGCGAGCACATTCAAAAACTTAGAATGGATACTCTTTAGTACTGCATAAATGTATTCTTTTCCTAACAATTTTTCATGATCAGTTTTATTTATGGACAAATCCGTGGTGGATCCACAATTCAAAAATGGGGGAGGGGCCTATAATCGGGGGAGCCACCAACATTTACAATTTTTAATGTGACCTAACAAGTGTAGAGGAT
Source organism: Lytechinus variegatus (assembly GCF_018143015.1). Taxonomy (NCBI): domain Eukaryota; kingdom Metazoa; phylum Echinodermata; class Echinoidea; order Temnopleuroida; family Toxopneustidae; genus Lytechinus; species Lytechinus variegatus. The sequence continues at coordinate 16,969,428 of NC_054750.1, forward strand.
AATACGAAAAACCCATATGATGATACGTCACAATACAGGGGCAGCGGAACGTTTTTCAAAATGTGGGGGGAGGCTGTGCCAAAAGTGTGGGCGGGGGGTGGGGGCTTTATGTTTTTACAATCGTATGGTCATTTTTACATTTTTGTACATGCTTTTAGAAAAAAGTGGGGCCCCCCCCCCCTTCCGCGGTCCCTGCAATATTAGGCTCACTCAACCATGAACATACGATATCAAAATTGTGTGTGGAGTGGCTAAATGATGGATAGCAAAACAGCATTAACACCATAAAATTCACCTAAAAACAACTTTTGCCCAACTTTGTATTTGCACACATTGAAATACGACTCGTGACTTTCAAAAATGGTCATTTTTAATTCAATCTTTAATTACTCATGCATGACTCAACCAATCAATCTAATTTTTCCCAAGGAGTTGCTTAATGAGTGTAGAAAACCACCTACGAAATATATCTCAAAATGATTCCGTCCAAAAGTTACAGCAATTTGGTGTAGGGGGGACTTACTTTTTTTGTTGAGTATAGACTACTAAATACAGCTATAAGCTTTATGCATTTTCACCGCTTAACTGCTGAGTATTTTGCCAAGAACAGTTCCAAATATCAGGCTTAGAAAACAGGCATTTCACGGGCCTTGGGACCGTGATATCACGTTGTGTGAGAAGCGTCGTGATTCCATACGATTGTATAAAGAAAATCTGGGTGATGTTTTTTTAGCTCATCTGGCCCTTCGGGCCAGATGAGCTTATGCCGTGGCGTGGCGTCCGTCGTCTGTCCACAATTTCAAAATGCTTATTCTTCGCCATTTCAAGTCCGATTTCAATTCTGTTTGCTTTACATGATAGCACTATAGGTGGGGGATTCAAAACTTCTGCAAAGAATTTTGAGACTCATTCATGCAATTTTTTTTTAAATTCACAAAAAATGCTTCTTCTTTATTGGTTGACTGATTTTGAATTTGTTGCTTCAGTCTGGTAGAGATTCATCCCGGGATAGAAAGGGGGCAGTAAATGAAATAGTTATAGAAAGATGTCAGATACTTTCTGTTTTCTTGGTCTTTGTCAATCCATCTGCAATGTATCTGCAGTATTCATCACATTATAGCAAAACTGTTTTATTCTTTTAATATAGTTTTTCAACATTGTATTGATCCATCTATCTATCTATCCATTTATTGATTTGTTTGATTTTTGATGGGGGAATAATTTACAACAAATATTGGTTAACTTTTATCTATTCTGCACATCTTTCAAGTCGGTCTTTCTTACCCTCCCTCTCTATTCTATTTTCCATTCTTTCTCCCATCTCTCTTTCCTTCCTCCTATTTGCCTCTTTCTTTCCTCACTCAATTTCACCCCCTTCTCCTATCTCTCTCACTCTTTTCCCTCCACCTTTTACCCCGAGCCACTTCTTGTTATCCATCTCTAGCCTACTCGTTGCTCTCTTTCCATTTTGTTCTCCTTCCTATTTTGATCTTTCTCATCTCTTCTTCAACATGATTGCTCTACTAAAGAATAAATTCACCACACAACACAATTCGATGCCGATATAATGAAGAATTGATTTAATCAGGTAAGAATAATGTTGAAAGTAGCAGGATAACTCTACAGTGATCAAGGGTGTAATATTTCAGAACTTTTTATACAGGTAATTCCCTGGTCAACTCTTCTTTTATGTGTGTGTGTGTGAGGGTGGGCGTGTGTGTGTGTGGAGGGGGGGGGGGGGGGAATTGTTTATTCACATAAATATATGTCTTGGATGATAAGATCAAAGAGTGTTCAGAGACAGATGTTGATAGCGAGAAACCTATCATCCCATTAAAGAGAAAATTATGAATCGACTTGAGAAACGTCTTATTTACAATTCAATTATGTTGTCAAAAATCATTTTACAGAATAAACCAAGACAATGCTCTTGGCCTGATCTGTTCATCATTTCTTAAGTGATGACGTTTAATCGTTTTAACGTTACCATGGAAAACCTGGACGATTTAATTCCTGTTTTTTGCGTCGTACGTTCTGTTTATAATCCATGTTCATGAATCGGATTATTAAAAAAATGAAGAAATGAATGATTTTTAACATGAATTAAAAAATTGATTTCGTCATGCAAGAGTGATCGGTTGATATCGGTCGGTCTATCGGTCGCGCAAGTGGTAGGTCGTCTGGCCGTCCTCGGCGTACACACGGACATAGTTAACCTGCATGGCAGCTTCTTCTCCATCCCAAGTAGGTAGCCAATCATTCCTAGCATTCCAGAAATCACGGGCAGCAGTGGGAGAATCGTTCGTCCATGGTTTAGGGGGGTTGTAGGTTGCTGTGTCACCGAAATAGTTTACTCCTCCAACGGCTACGTTCAGGATCAAGTAAAACTAATGAAGAGGGATAGAAATAAAGTGATTAAAAAAAATTGTTACAGGTCTATGCATCAATATGTATCTGGAATACATATGTCTATAACGTGTCTCCCCACCATGCCCACAGTGCAATTGTCTTACCAGGACCTTAAAAAATAATATAGTTTTTGGTTGGTTGACTGCATAATAATGATTTCTTTAGAATGAAGTGCAATATAGAATTAGAAAATAATGAAATAGATCAGGCTTGTAATTGACAAGCATGTCTATCTGATTCGGAACACGATAAAACCAGGGGGCTGTTTCATAAAGCTGTTCGTAAGTTAAAAGCGATTTTAAGAACGACTGGTGAACCTTTCATACGCGCTTAACCATCGCCACTGAATATACCATTTACCACAAGAAAGGATCTCTAGTTGTTCTTAAAGTCGCTCTTAACTTACGAACAGCTTTATGAAACACCCACCAGAGTACAATTTTGAAAGCATCTATACCTCCTGGTCAAATGGAGTGAATTTGTTGGTAGAGTGTCCCCATGGGTTGTCAATACCCGGTGCTTGATCCGCGAATTCACCAAACTCCCAGAAGCCACTGCCAGGGTCTACAGACAGTATTTCCTCGTCATCAACGAAAAACCTGAATGTAGTAAGTAGAATCGTTGTTTTAAATATATTTGCAAGAATAAAATAATCTATGTAGTCTAATGTAAAGTAGTGTAAGAAGGAAGAGAAAATATAGTACAAAAATAGCAGCCGTACTATAGTAGTAGTAGTATTATAGTAGTAGTAGTAGTAGTAGTCGTAGTAGTATTAGTAGTGGTAGTGGTAGTAGTAGTAGAAATAGTCGTATATAGTATAGTTTTATATAGTAGTAGTAGTAGTAGTAGTAGTAGTAGTAGTAGAAGAAGAAGTAGTAGTAGTAGTAGTTACAGTAGTTTTTTTTTGATAATGTTGGAATTTCAATAGCGATGATGATCTACACATGGCAACACTGATTTTTATTGTGATACATATAATATGATATAATAATAACCAGTGATAATAGAAGAACATGATTGTTATTATGACGTTATTATTCATATAACTGCATGAACTTAAAAATTGCCAGGACGACAATATCTTTGTATAGTCCATAACAACTATCACTTCATTTCTGTCTGAATATCGTGTGTTAAATTAACTAACATGCCTCGATCGATCTTTATCAAACAGTATTTATATCATAAACTTCCAAAATAACAATTACAATGTAATACAACTTACTTCATTGAATCCATAGTCCAGTCCAGTACATACTTGTGAAACCCACTTCCAAAGGTTTGACCATCAGGGAGATTTCTGAAATAAATGACATTTCAGCTTGAGGTACTGTGGTGAAGTGAATAATAATTATGTCTTTGGATTATAGATCACTAAGGGGGGGGGTTCAAGTCTCACGACGGTACATAGTCTTTATTAATTTACACGCACTCACATACACACCCTCACACACATTCATACAAGGACCTGGGATTGATTTTGAAAGAAAAGCTGCTAGTTTATTTTAGAAAGTTTGACAAGCAAGCAAAAAAAAAAGAAGACAGAAATTAAAAAAAGGAAGGTGATTTTGGTCACTGAAAAGTAATTGCAGAGCAAAAAACAAACATAATAAAATTAAAAGTAATAAAGGCATTTCGTTCCAAAATGAAGGTGATTTGGGCCAAATTTCTACATTATACCATACTGATCAAATTTAACTCTTTGGGGCTATTTCCCCAGCACTGACACCCGCTTCCCATATCCACAAATGCTTAAAGGGGTGGTCCGGGCTGAAAATATTTATAATTAAATAAATAGAGTAAAATTCACAGAGCAAAATGCTGAAAATTTCATCAAAATCGGACAACAAATAACTAAGATATTGAATTTGAAAGTGTATCAATATTTTTTTTGACAGTTATATGCACATCGTCATGAATATTCCTTTTTCTTATATTATTTCATGAAATGATGTTTCATTTATTCATACATGTGTAAATGATGTCTCCACTATGACGAAATAAATTGCGGCAATAAATAACGAATGCATTTAATCAGTTTTCAATGCAATTGTTTTAGTTCTTGGAAGAAAAAAATTAAATACACCTAATTTCAGAAAATAAATTAGAAAGAACAAGTGGGAATATGACATCATTAGTCCACCTTATGAATATTCATAAAGACATGCCTGGAACTGTTTCACCGAAATAATGAAAATCTTTAAAATTTAATAACTGCGTTGTTTGTTATCCGATTTTGATCACATTTTCAGCATTTTGCTTTGTGAGTTTTTATATTAATTGAGATATACATATCTCCAGCCTGGACCATCCCTTTAAAACATGGTGCAGTTGACCGATATCAAATCCCCCCATGTTTAAAGGAGAATGAAACCTTTGAAACAAAATAGCTTGTGTGAAAACAGAAAATCAAAGAAACAGATCAACAAAGTTTGAGGAAATTCGGACAAATAATGAGAAAGTTATAAGCATCTGAATATTGCGATCAATAATGCTATGGAGATCCTCCTTTTGGCAATGCGACAAGGATGTGTGATGTCACTTATGAACTACTCTCCCTATTAATATAGTGTATATTTCACTTAAACTGCCTCTTTTATCTCATCTATCATTAGATCGTGTATTCTTTCTATAGCACGGCGTGTAATACAGGTTTTTAAAGAATACATCATGGATGAAGAGTTTGTATTACCATAAGAAAAAGCAAAAAGAGACATTTTGTGGGTATTTTATAGTCCATCAAATAGGTCCATGATCAAAGGGAAAGTTGTTCACATGTGACATCACACATCCTTGTCGTATTGTCAACGGGAGGATCTCTATGGCATTAGTGATTGCAATATTCAAATGCTCATATCTTTCTCAATATTTGTCTGATTGATCTCAAACTTTCTTTGTTCTTATTCTTTGATTTTTCTGTTTCGACACAGGCCTACTTTTTCCAAAGGTTTCATTCCCCTTTAAAGACCTGTCTTCTTCAATGGCGTTTTCTAGAGTACTTAAAATGTTTAAATGAACTTACTTTGTTGCATGTGTTTTAGGGTATCCGTTGAGAGGCCAGAATGGTCCCCAGTGCATAGTTGATCCCATCTGATCTACCCCAGCTGATACCTCACCATATTTCATATCTGCATTACCTAACAAATAAAATAAATCAACCATATTAAAAATAATGAATTATGGTATATATTTTTTTCAATCATTCAAAGTGTGTGGTAGTTAGGGAAGCATAATTGGTATATTATGTGTCAGTGATTTAGTTTGAATTTAAGAGATATGTTATCATGGTTATTACAAGTTTATCACATCATCATCACCACCACCACCATCACCACCATCATCATCATCATCATCATCATCATCATCAACACCAATATCATAATAAGCAGAACCAGCATCACAATCAACATCATCATCATCGGTATCATTGTAATGAGCAGGAGCATAATCATCATCACCATCATCATCATCGCCATCCTCATCATCATCATCATCATCAATATCATCATCATCATCAATATCATTATCAGCATCATTATCATTATGATGATGATGATCATCATCATCATCATCATTGCGAACTGTTCAACCTAGGCACGGGTCTGAAGGGAGGGGGAATTTAGGCGCATGCCCTATTTTTGTTAACCCAAATCTGATTTCCCATATTGCCTCTACTTCTAAAAAAATAGGTACTTTTCTTTATTTTGTCAGAAATTTAGAAGGAATTGACCCAAAGTTAATATACCCCTTGAGCATGTGGACCTCTATCTGGTCCCTCCCCTCACAATATAAATGACAGACTATAACAATATTATTTTCTGGATTTTATTGGCCTATAGGCATTACTCCGATTAATAACTGAGTTATTTTCATTCTAATTTGACGATGCAACTCACCTCTGCTTTCAACCAGATCTATTTCTCCCGAAGCAGGCCAATTTCCATATGCATTGCGAGTAGGTAAAAGCCAAATAGCTGTCAATATAAACAAAAATATGATTTTATTTCGTCCACTCCAACTTTATATTACACACTTTATTTGATTGTAATTATTGTATCGTGCCATATTAAGGGTTTTACGGTAGTTAATTTGATGTTTTGGAGAACGGTTTATCATTTCTTCGTTTTCTTCTTATTATACTTTTTTATTCTCATTTTCTTCTATTTTCCTTTGTTGTCTTTTTCCTTCTCGTTCTCCATTTCTCCTACTTTTTTTCTTTTACTCCCCTCCTCTTCACCTTTCTATAATTCCTTTGTAATATTTCATTGATGCTTCTGTTTATGTTAACATATTTTTCATTGTCCGTTAAACACTGGCTTTTAAATGTTTACTATGTCATTTAAATATTATGTTCCACACGGCCCCAATGGGAATCAGTCTGTGAACTGTTTGGGCTTTTTCAACCGTGTATGAATAAAATAAATCTCATTATTTATTATTCGATGTTTGATAGGTAACAAAACATAATGACGTCATACCAGGCCACAGCCAATCACCGGTAGGTAGCTTAGCCTCCACCTCCAGTCGTCCGTACTTAAAGGAGAACGAATCGACAGTTCGCAGGCGAGCAGATTGTATTGGATTCAGAATGTTATCAGCAGTTCCAGTTCGGTCACATCCCCACCATGCATTTCCAGTACAAAGGTTAGCAGGCGAAGCACCTTCATCAATGAAAATTTATTTTTAAAACATCAGCATGTTTAACAAGGGTGTAAATATTAAAGTCTTTCATCAATTTAAAGATATTCATTTTCAAGGTTTGAATCATAAGGTAGATAAAAGATAAAACATTTACATCATAGTTAAGGTGTTCGGGGCAAGGCCATACAATGGCTGAAATTTTTATCTCCCTTGCCATTCAGTCAGTTCTCCTAAATGGTGTTACCTCTTAATAACTAGACCTGTTATCCAGACTTCAGTGATCACCTTCAAGGGCAACCTGAACACATAACTGTTCAAGAATGACTTTTTAAAGACATTGACCTATTGTTCAGACATGTATTATATGTAAATAGTCTTTGTTGCTCTGCTCTGAAGCGCCTTGAGCATCTAATCAAGATGGAAAGTGCGCTATACAAATCTCACGTATTAACATTAACATAAAATGTGCGAACGGCGCGATCTAAAATCTGATGCAAGTAGGAAAGATCTGCAATCAAAATGTCTGAATCAACCCAGTTACCCGGCATTTTGGCTTGCATCATTTTTTGTACAAAGGACCATTTTTCAAACATGGAATAATCCGAAACGTTTCTGTTTTCTCTTTCTCTTCCATTCCACCCCCCTCTTTGCTATACTCTTTTTCTCTCCCCCTCCCTCCCTCCACTCTTCCTTCTTTGTCCTCCACTTCCTTTATAATCTACCCCTCCCCCTCCCTGCCTCAACTCCCCTCTCCCTTTCCATGTATAAAGCTAAGTATATCAAACGAGGAGAACTCACCCCACAGATCTAATCTTGAACTTGTCACCGAACCCTCTCCCAAAAGATCCTCGGTTAATGTCTGATCAATGGCGTTTGGAAAGAGAAGGGGGGGGGGGAGAAAGTGAGAATGAGAAAGGGAGTAAGATAAATAAAGAGAGGGGGGAAGGAGGGAGATGTATATTGAAGTAGTAGCGGTGTTGTCTCAGTCGGTAACGCGTCTGGCCGTCGAACTAAATATCATGGGTTCGAGTCCACCTCGGGCGGATGACTGAAGCCAGTGCGTTGTGTGTAAACGTCTCTCCCATGTTTTATAGATGAAGGCTATGTTACAATGGAAAACACTCCGTCCCTCGGATAGGACGTTAAATGGAGACCCCTTGTAGAGGAGAGTCACCACCTTTGCACTTAATGAACCCATTACACTATTCGTATAAGAGTAGGGGGAAACCCCGGTGTAGTGGTCCACCTGCACCCCCCCCCCCAATCAGTTATATCGGGAGGAGAGACCTGCGGGTCATAGTGATTCAGTTTGCTTTTCTCCTCCCAGGCACAGGTGACGCCAAACAAATAATAAAGAAAATTGCACGGAAAGGGAGGGGATAGAAAGCGGGGAAAGAAGTGGATCATTGTAAGAAGGTTAGGGTGGACAATCAAGAAAAGAATATTCAAAATCACAATGCTTATCAATCACTTGTTCATCAATCAAAACTTCCGAAGTAATGATCGAATACAATATACTGAGGATCATGTTGACGATTGGTCAAAAGTTAATCACGAGTTTTTCCCATGAACCTTTTGTATTTGGTTGATCTGTCAGTGCTATTGGTCCTGGTCCTAATTTAAAACGGACAATACTGTCTTGGATAAACGTTTGTTGCACTTTGCATCATTGAAGATAAAAGTTTGTCACACTACTTCTTTTATATCTTATAAAACTAGGTGGCATTGTGTATCATGTTTATCATGAACATATACTAAACATACTCAATAGGCGAAAACAACAACTGCGCATGTCCAAAGTGCAAGCACGGAGCAAGTTTAAACTCGTTACCATGATAATAGAGCATGAAATTTCTCTCTTATATTGGCCTAACTCTTGGAAAAGTTACACATTGCGGTAACGCTAATGAGAATATTTACAATAGTATACAAAAACGAAGAAAAAAAAGGTTTTGAATAAACCTGGGGGAATTGATTGTGCTGCCTACCGGTTTTATGAAGAGCTTTCCATCCTTGACGTAGCTGTTTGAGCGATTGTTGGTATAATATTGGAATTCCCAGTTCTGCAAATAGAAAACATGTAAAGAGTATCGTGAAATCTTTACTATGCAAACTTATAATTTGATCACAAATATTTACTGACATCTCTTCATAGAACTGTAACACTGGGTATTAATGATGATGGGATGGATAAGTAGGGCGCCAGGAACACATTTCAAAAAGAGATGCAATTGAACGCATCTCCGCAAATCATTCAATTTGATTTGCAACCGATAAGAAGTCCGCATTCGGGTTTGCGCGAGATTTCGTTTTAATTACAATTTGCGTTTATATGCAACACTTTCTTAAACGGGGCTCCCTATCAGGTTGTTCCAAATGAAATGAATGTGTACAACTTGTTGAAAAAAAGATAGATTAATTAATAAGCAAACAACTAAGACTTTAATTAAAAAAAAATCATACAGGAATACCTTCAGAAGTTAACAAAAGCAATTGCAAACCGAAGAAATCGTAAAAAGGAAGTTACCGTTTATAAACTTCCAATTCAATTTCAAAACATACGTAATAATAATCATTTTTCTCCTTCTTCTCCCCCGTCTTCATTTTCTTCTTCTTATTCTTCCTCTTCCTTCTCCTTGTTCTTTTCTCCTCCTCCTTCTCCTTCTTCTTCTTCTCCTCCTCCTGAAGAAGAGCAGAGTTCCCTTGCTCCAAACGTCGAGACCACCAGTTTTCTTAAGATCTATATATTATCAGAGATATTTTGTACCTAAATGTTTCAAGACTATCTAACATGTTTAAACCAAAAATCTTGTCATATATTGTTTTCGTTACTACATACCCCTCCTCCTCCAGCTGTAATTTCATGTTCCCAGATGTCTAGATTTAAAGAATTAAATTCTTCTTGGAAGATGAGACCATTGCAGGGTGGAGACGACATGTCACATGACGAGTCACATGGGTACATGCTACATTGTGATGGAACACCTACAAAGATAAACAATCAAATCAGGTAATTTATGATTAACCGCTCTTACTCAATATCAACCATTTAATATTAACAGGCTAAGTTGCCAGTCAAACACATTAGATTCGATCGCTCGTTAACCATAAATATTATAAAATGGCAGGCTTGCTTGGTTGTCAAACAGAAAACAATAAAAGGCTCAATCCCTCAGCAAACACTAACACAACAAAAACTGCAGGCCCAATCAGCTGTCAACCATAGATATACTAATTGCGTCCTTATTTCTGAGTTGTCAACCAACAAATTTGGCAACACTACCTCGTCAACAACCACCATGACAACATTGCGAGCTATACAACCGCTACATATAACATGCGGACTCAATTGCTCGTCGGCCATAAAATATGATAAAATCACAAGTCCCGTCGTCCGGTTACCACAAAATATGACAACATTGCAAACTCGATCACTCGTCATCCACTAAATATGACGAGGTTATGGACTCGACCACTCGCTAAACACACAATATGACAACAAATTCAGACTCTATCACCCATCAAACATCAAATATAACATTACAGACTCGATAGCCCGTCAACCGATAAATATGCCATTCCATTCTCAATCGCTCGTCAACCAATAAACATCAAAAACATTTCACACGCATTCACTCGTCAACCAATATATATGACATTTCAGACTCAATGGTTCGTCAACCAATAAATATGACAACACTTCAGGCCCAATCACTCGTCAACAAATAAATGTGCCAACATTTAAATTTATATTGCTAGTCAACAAATACATATGACAACATTCCATTCTCAATCGCTCGTCAACCAATAAACATCAAAAACATTTCACACGCATTCACTCGTCAACCAATATATATGGCATTTCAGACTCAATGGTTCGTCAACCAATAAATATGACAACATTTCAGGCCAAATCACTCGTCAACCAATAAATATGACAACATTTCAGGCACAACTGCTCGTCAACCAATAAGCGTGACCACTTTTCAGACTCAATCGTTCATCAACCAATAAACATAACAGCAATTCAGGCTCGATCGCTCGACAGCCAATAAAAATTGGGTGTCGTGACCGAGTGGTCTAAGGCGCCTGACTATACGTGGAAAGTCCGGGGTTCGATCCCAGCCGCGGCACCTATATTCGTGCCGAATTTCGATTAGTAATATACTTCTTTTTCAAGAATTCTAACAAATAGTCCTTAAATTCATTTTTCGAACGCAAATATCATAAATTTTTCATCTCTAGCTGCGGATTTGCATTTTAATATGCTACTCTTCATTGATTCTTACAAATAGTTCTGAAATACATATTTCTTCTGGTTAATTCTAAAAGTATTTCATCACTCACTGATTTGATATGATACAAATCCTCTTCATTAAAGTTTACAACTAATCATTAAAATGCCCCCTTTTAAGGTGAATTCATATAAGGCCAGAAAATCAGATCGCGCTTCGCGCTTGCATTAAGCTGATGAGAGACTTATCCTTTTCCATGAATTCCTACAAATATTCCTTAAAATGTTCCCCTTTCAGGTAAGTATATCCCAAATTTCAGTTCACACCTCGTGCTTGCATGCTTAATTAGATACGCATCGTGAGATTACTTCTTCCTGACATGTTCCGATTATAAGTGTAAATATCAATAATTTTGAGCACGAGGTTCGTTCTCGCATTTATCACTAGCTATGCATCATATTAATGATTAAATGAAGCGTTTATAATATTCATCTGTGTTAATATCTCCATGGAATATTCGTTCTTAGGATCCTAATCATGGAGCTACTACGGCTGTGTAAATAGAATAAAAATATGCTCTCGCTACGCTCTCGTATTCGGTCGATTTATTTCGCGATTTACCTATCATCTGTATTAATTCATATACAAAGTATCTTTTTTAATCTTCTCTTTCCAAATATGAATATCAATAATTTTCAGCTCGCGTTTCGCGCAAGCATTCATTGTTTAAATGGATAGGAATCACGTTTATGATTTAAAAATAAATAAATATTAACTTAAATCTTAACGTCATGATATTGAAATACATATGTGTGTAAATATACTTTGAAAGGGGCGCAATTTCATCACTTGCGCCGTTTGTCCTAAATAAGCCACTGTCGTTAACCAATAAATATGATGACCGTTCAGTTTCAAACGCTCGTAAAACAAATAAATATGACATAATTTCAGGACCAATCGCTCACCAACAACAAAGTACTGACAACACGACGGGCTTAATCGCGGCAACTACTTAGTATGACAAAACTTTGTCTCGATAAGCGATAAACAGCTATTTTTTTTTGTACAAATGTACGATACCTATAAAGGTTATCTAGCAATCGAAAGGCTTTGACACAAGACAAGGTGTATACTTTATATATGATGTAAGAAGTAACTAAAGCATGATAAAAGCTATATTGTCAATAATAAGGCGGTTGATCAAATACACCATCTTAAAGAAATAGCCATGCACTAACCTTTTAAAATATTAATAAGAAAAGGTCAATCGCTCATGGTGACCTAAAAAATACATTTGACGTGCATTTGTTTGGAATCGATTAGAAAGATGTAGATGAAACAAGGATTTTATAAAGAAATCATCGTGATTTTGAAAATCCTCACCAATTATGGAATCGTTCTCACTAGAGTTTGTATCTCCTAATGTTAGAACTAAAGCTGTGATGACTGCTGCGCCGATAGCCAGGACTACGACCATCCCAAAGGCAAGCCAATGCGACGACGAACTTTTCATTGTCTTTTCTTCTATAATCAAGTCGCTCTTAGAGACAGAGTTCCCGTTCGATTTCATCTCATACTTTGCTTCCGACATCTTTGGATGAAATAACGCAGGTTTTCAAATAAAGTACAAGACTATATACATTGATTCGAATGAATAGAACCTGAGAAATGAAGTGATTTAGGCGGCCGGGTCACTAACACTTTCTTTCGTGTCCAGACTCGACTCTTGTTTGTGCTGCTCTTCAATAGTTCAAATTGGACTACTCTTCAAACTGTCATATGCCTAATATCTTCAATTAAATGACAATGTCACGATGTCTGGTCCGATATGTCTTTTAATTATTGCAGTCTGATTTTTCCGATAGAACTACTCTATACAAGTATGGGTAACCTTCTTGTATCGGGTGGTAAATATTGACTGGACCAAATTGGGGATAGGAGACCTTATATAATACCCATATTTAAGGGGCGTGTCTCGTTTAAACAACGAATCAGGACGTTTTTTTTTCATGGGTGTTGTTTTCTATTATAAAGTCAAAACATTGGGAGAGATAACATGTAAAAAGATTCCAAGAGGAGCAATTATAGAATGTCAAAGTGCAAGGGCGGAATTCTTTTTCTTTCTTGCAAGTGGTAATGATGCGAATTCGAGATGAACATGAAAAACATGAAGTCATGCCCCTGAAACAGAGTCAATTCTACCCTTTCCTCATTTTATCTGACTTCATGAAAGCAAGCGGGGATCGCCCCCTGCCCCCCCCCCCCCCGGATCGACGCCCCTGGGTAGTAGTAGTAGTAGTAGTAATAGTAGTACTACTACTTCTTCTACTACTACTACTAAAGCTACATGTACTACTTTGCTAACTTTAACCATTTACATGAGTGTTTAGTTCTCAAATCGTTGTGCAACTGCGTAACATGATAAGACTGACCAATAGTTTAGCTGCTTCTTGAAAGTTTATAGATCCTCCAAAATTGATTGCAAATTTGCCAATTGGACCCAATTTTAACTTCATATAATATTTAAGTGGTTTATCTATCATTATACCATTCATCTGATATCTATGTTTCACGATTTTTATGGAAAAGCAAACATGTGATTAACCCTAATTTCGACGCCTAAGAAGACAGGGGGAGGGGGCTGATTCAGCCCCCTCATGATCTCGGTCGTCGATCGCGTGATCGCGACGAAAATTGGCGTACGCATCACCCATTGCATACTTTACAAAACTCTAAGAACAATTTCTTCGAAAAATTTCATTGCTAATTGATTATGTTAATCTATGCGTAAAATAAATGCAATTTCAACATCACATTTACTTTTGTATGCATTTCCTTTTTTTCTAAATTTCTTATATAATTCTGTTATATTGTTTTTTCAGTGGAAATTTTCGCGGGCTTTATTTTTTTTCAATTCGATTCAATTTCATTTATATCATTTTCAACAGAAGAACAAATCAGTGAGGTCAATATAGTTACATATAGACAAAATAAATTCAACCAGTGATAAATAAATGAGAACTACACTGGGAAAATATTCTTTCCGCATTGCTTAATTGTACACAAGCAATTAAAAAAAAACGCGAAAACGGGCAATCTCTGCTTGTTGGGGTACGATTGGGTGACGCGTTAAGAGTGTAAAAAGGGATTTGTTTGTTTTATAAATTGGTTAAAAAATGCGGGCAAAATTTTATACCGATAATTGTTCATATCAATACGGGGTCATACTTGTTAAAGAGTATGTCATTCAGTAAATTTGATAACGAAAATATATTGGAACAATTGAGATGCCCCTCAAAACAATCAATCATCCAAAGTTTCCATGAAAGTTACCACAAATGGAAAACGTACATGCATGGGCGGAAATCCCAGGGGGGACAGGGGGGTCGTGTCCCCCCTACTCAAAATAGTTGGGGGGACACAATATCAAATGTCCCCCTACTATTTTAGGTCTTTTATGATGGTAAGAAATACATCATTCTAAATCGAAATAAAAACATGTATTTTGGGACGAGGTGACCTTACTTTGGCGATGATAACCCTCTTTTTTTGCTTGTCAAAGTTTCCCGCCCCTTGTCCCCATAGGCGGATCCAGGGGGGCGAGGGGCTCGCCTCCCCTCTTAGCGGAGACTTGGAAAATAAAAAGAATCTTTCGTGCCACTATATAAAAATTTCGCTTGCGCTTCGCGCTCGCATTGCCTGTTAGGTGATTAACATATTTTGTTCAATATGGAGTTTGAATATCAAGTTTGGAAGTCATTATACCAAACGTATTTTACCTCGGAAA
Source organism: Lytechinus variegatus (assembly GCF_018143015.1). Classification (NCBI taxonomy): domain Eukaryota; kingdom Metazoa; phylum Echinodermata; class Echinoidea; order Temnopleuroida; family Toxopneustidae; genus Lytechinus; species Lytechinus variegatus. The sequence continues at coordinate 16,984,500 of NC_054750.1, forward strand.
TCGAAATTTCATTATTTTGTGTAATTTACAAATTGTTTTTTAAAAAGTGCTCTGTAAAATGTCAGTTTTATGGTCTGAATGTTAACATTTGCTGCTTGCGCTGCGTGCTCGCAAATTTTGTTTTATCAGGTACCTATTATTTTCGTGTATTCCATAAACTTTTCAAAATATCCCTTTTTAGGTCTGATTGTCAAGACGTATCAGCTAGCGCGCTCGCATTTTGATTGGCGATCAAATGTTTCAATATTGATTATACAACAAACTACTTAAAATCCCCTTTTCAAAAATTTCAAAAATTTAGCTCGCAATTTCCGCTCGCATTTATGGTTAAAAATATGATAACTGATGCATCCTATTGATAATCACAAAAGTGAAATGTCCATTTTTATACCATGATATCATCAGATTTCGCGCCCTCATTAGGCATTAATAAATATGATATTAATGTAATGATTAAATTGTCCCTTTTGTTTAATCTCGCGCTTAGCAATTAGGAATAGGAAGATAGTCATCATTTTCATATGATGACATTCCGTAAGGATGTCCCGGTCCTATGTCAAAACTTAAAGTTATAATAATATCAGCTCTTTTTAAGTGCGATCCATATCCACCTAATAATTTTTCTACAAAGTGCTTGAAATATAAAGCTGAAATTGACTCTTTTTTCAGATCGGAATATCAAACTTTCATGATTTTCAGGATTAAAGGTGTATTTAGAATGCCTAGATTCTAGGTCTAAATATGAAATACGCTCGCGCATGTTTATTCAGATACTCAACTTGTTTGCTAATTTAAATCATTATCCAGTTCAGATCACAATATCGATTTTTTTTTTCTGCCCGCGCTTTGTACTCGCATTATTAATGTAGGAAGACCCCATATTACTCATCCTCTTGATGATTTACAAAACATGAACAGAGTGGCCCATTTCTAGGTCTAAGTCTCAAGATTTTTTTTCTACTCGCGCTTCGCTCGCATCAGTCGTTAAGTTATATAGCTATCCTGTTCACGATCACAAAAACGGATTAAAATTTTCCATTCTTTCTTCAGAAAGTTCAAAATATTTCAGCTCGCGCTTCGCGCTCACATTTTTTTATTGTTGAAATGTGTAACGCCTTCATGGCTAAGTGCAAGCAGTACTTAACAAGTACCTTTTCAACAGGTACCAGTTCAAAACGTATATAAAAAATTTCTGCTCGCGCTTTGCGTTCGCATTATTAATACTATGTTTCAGGATTTACAAAACATGAATAGAGTGTCTCGTTCAGTAAATATTATAGGACTAAATCTAGAAATTTTCCGCTCGCATTAATTGTTTACTTGGTTATATACCTATTCTGCTTGAGTTACAAAAAGTGCTTAGAATTTCCGTTCCTTAGGTGAAAATGTCCCCCCCCAAAAAAAAAAAAAAAAATCAGCTCGCGCTCGCATTATTTGATTGTTAAATACTACTGTAACAGGTATCTTTTCCATCAGTTCATTTCTGCTCCCCTTTGCGTTCGTAGTAATTATTAAGTTACATACACATCTTTTACAGGATGACAAACCGTGCCCAGAATCAGTTCAAATTTTAGGAAAAATACAATTTCCAAAAAAATTAGCTCGCGCTTCGCGCTCGCATCATATAAATAAGGATTATATTATATATTAATTCATAATAAAGCTAAAAAATGACTAATTATGACTACCCCTTCAAAGAAACAAACCAAAATCATCTTCGAACGCCCGATCGGGGATAATATGGCTGAAACAAATTTCCGCTCCCCCCCCCTATTGGCGAAGGCTGGATCCGCCCCTGTTGCCCCCCTACCCTTTGGGAGAGATTTCCGCCCCTGCGTACATGTACATCTCATTGGGGGAAACGGTCGTTAGGAGTTTTTCTCATGGATAGGGGGGGGGGGGGGTGGGTTCGATCCCGCTCAAGTTTTCGCTTTCCGCTCACTCTTCAAATTCGGGAAAAAAAGTATGATGTTATGGCAGGACGCGATAGCACAGTAAAGTTTCATAACGAAGAGCCCTAGATGATAAAGCAAATGTAATTGTATCCTATTTTTAATCGTTACTTAATCTTGGTTTTTATACACGACGGTCCTACCTGGTGACATGGATGAATAACTTGCCCACATTTTATCAATAAAGACTTATCTACGTCCATGAAAAACTATCCAGATGTTCTCGCCTACACATTCAGTCTAATTGAGACAATAGAGATAAAAGGTAAACACAATCAACCCGAACGATTGATATCTCCATAACGAAAAGGTGTACAAAGTTTACCTCAAAAGTTCGGTTTTATAATAGTCTAAAGTTCAACGGATTTTGTAATACGGTGATACGCCATAATATTTGCCGTGTATTTTTTGTTTGACTTTCTTAAAAACTTTGTTGAATTTGGTAAGCACCCAGAAAACCCCAAACAAGGATGTGTATCAACTCTATGTCACTTGATTACAATAATAATAACTATATTTTTTGTTTTGAAACTATTTCAAAGCATGGGTATGCGCAATGAGGGGTTGTAAATATCAGGATATCATCATTGTTTGGATGTCTGATGTGTTATCACTAAATATCTGAAAGAGGTGTTCAAGGGGTCTCCAAATTGAAAAAAAAAACATTAACGTGAGAGGGGTTTAATGTTTTCAATAAGCTGTACAAAGTTTACCTCAAAAGTCTGTTTTTTGTAACACTCTGATACATGATAATATTTGCCGTGTATTGTATTTAGTTTAAAGGACAAGTTCACCTCGAACAAAAAGTTCATTTTAATAAAAAGGGTAAAATCCAACAAGCATAAGACTGAACATTTCATAAAAATAAAAAAAATAAGAAAGTTAGGACATTTTAAAATTTCGCTTGAATTGACAAAGCAGTTAATACGCATATCTTGGTCTGTGTGCAAATGAAGGGACTATTGACGTCACTCACTCACTAATTATTTTGTTTTTTATTATATGAAATATTCTATTTTTTCTCCATTGTCCTGTGAAATAAAGTTTAATTCCTCCCTGAACACGTCGAACTACCATTATTTTCGACATTTTATGGTTCAGTCGAGTTGGTCCGTGTCAAATTTGAAAAAAATGAAATATTGTATAATTCAAATAATAAAAAAAACCCAAAAGAAATAGTGGGTGAGGGACATAATCGACTCTCTCATTTGCATGTCACTGATTTGCGATTTGTGAGAAAGAAGCGAAACTTTAAGACCTCATAATTTTACATCCGATTTTGATGAATTTTTCAGCGTTATGCTTCCTTGATTTTTCTCAAATGAATTAAACCAACATTTTCCTGGGGTGGACTTGACCTTCAATATTCTTACACACTTAACTGAATTTGGTAACCACCCAGACAACCCCAAACGAGAACATTTACTATGTCACTCGATTCATAATACTGTGACACGTTTGTTTGACTTTCTTAAAAAACTTAATTGAATTTGGTAAGCACCCAGAAAACCACCAACAAGGATGTGTATTAACTCTACGTCACTAGATTACAATAAGAGTAACTGCCTTTTTTCTGTTTAAAACTGATTGAAATCATGGTTATTGGCAATGATGGGTTGTAAATGTTAGGATACAATCTTAGCCCTATCTAGGCCAGGGTATTTTGGGAGTTCCTATGGCCGGGGGGGGGGGGGGCCTCCCAGGCCCCCCCCCTAAGATCTCGGCCGTCGACCGCGCGATCGCGCCGAAAATTGGCACGCGGGTTGTCTGGGACATAATCTACAAGATTGTATAGTAATTTATTTCATGCGAATCGCAATTAAGTGATTATGCTAATTTATGCGTAATTAGTATGCCAAATCATACTTTTTCCTCTAACTCCCTAAATAAAGCTCCAAATGTACTAATTTTTGGTATAGAAACTCTTTGTGGTGTCCTTAGCAAGAATACATGAAAAAAATTGTGATATCAAATCATTTTCTTATGTATTATATTGTTTTTTGCAATTTCTTATGTATTTCTTTGTGTTTTTGACCTTTTGTTTTTCATTGTTTTTTCAATGAAATTTGTTGGGGACTCTTCTGTGATCATAAAAATCATAACATGAATAAATTAAGACTAGCAAAACTAAAAATAATCATACATTTATGAAGTTTGGTTGAAAACACAATTTGCATTGACTTTGTACACGAAATCACGTTTTTGAGCAATTTTCGGTCTGACATGCACTTACATAATGTTGCGTAATTTTGGAACCACGTACCCAGGTGACGCAAAATTGGTCGGTCAAAAAATTTCGCACGGCGAAGATATCGCGCAATTCGTTGAGGGCTAGATAGGGTTAAATGTTGGGATGTGTAATATGCTGAATTACTGAATTCCTAAAGGAGTTGTTCAAGTGGTCTTAAAAATTAGACAAACATTAACATGAGAGGTGCTTTATGTTTTCAATCATTAAATTTAAATTTTCACGGACCGTCTACGAACGATAACGACGACCAACGGAAGAATGCCTACCACACTTTAGATTGCATATGATGCACCACTATAATTTACATTACTGAAAAAGCTGTGGACATATTTTGAGCTTCCCCGTATCAGTTATTATTCTGACACGATAATATGCATGTATGAAACGCAGGCGCGGTTCTAGACTGAGTTTTTTTGGAGGGGACCTTCTGGGGGCTGAGATGAAATGCCTTCCCCCTAATCATCATCATCGTAATCGTCATCGTCATCATCATCATCATCGTCGTCGTCATCATCATCCCCACACCACCACCATCGTCATCATCATCATCATCATCATCATCATCATCATCATCAGTTTTATTATTATTATTTCATCATCATCATATCCATCATTGCTCCAGTGATGGAGCATATTCATTGCAGCAGTTCAATCCTAGTTCAATCTCCGAATTAATATAAATTGTGTTTTTCTTGCTCCTTTTTCCATGCTCTTAGGTCCCTTCTGTCGAAGATCCTCAACCAAACTCTCTTTACCTTTTCGGACTATGAAGGGTTTTCCTGTCAAGTGTTGAATAAAGTTATGCAAATTATTAAATTCATTTTTTCATTAGAACACGTTATTAACCCCTCACCTCCGTTGTTGGGTGGAGCCGTTTCCCCAGAGGGGTTGGTGACTGGCGGATCACTCACAGTGGTCGCGGTTGTAAGTGTGGTCGAGGCGGCTGAAGTTGGGTTGGTGGGTGACTGGGTGGTTGTTGATGGAGCCTGTGAAGGTTCTGGAAAAAGAGGAGGGGGGGGCGTGGTAATCAAAGCAGCATCTGTCATAATAATAATAGTAATAATAATACTAATAAATAAAATGGAAAATGGAAAATGGAAAACGGAAAATGGAAAATGAAAATTGGAAAATAAAAAAAATAAAAAAAAAATAAAAAAATAAAAAAAAAATATAAATGAAAATAAAAAAAATTAAAAAATAAACAAAAAATAAAAAATAGAAATAAAAATAAAAATAAATGAAAATAAAAAAAAAATAAAAAAAATGAATAAATAAAAAAATAAATAAAAAATAAAAAAAGATAAATATAGAAATAAAAATAAAAATAAAAAAATAAATAAATAATAATAATAATAATAAATAATAAATAATAAATAATAAATAATAATAATAATGATAATAAATATTAATAATGATAATAATAAATAATAAATAATAATAAATAGTAATAATAATGATAATAATAATGATAATAATAGCTGGATTTATAAAGCGCTTTTGCCAAAGGATACAAAGCGCTGCTATTATTACCCTGGCTTTAGCTCGAGCTACCATCACCGGCGCTCAGTGCATGCAGGGAATTACTCCTGCCGGGTACCCATTCACCCCACCTGGGTCGAGTGCAGCACAGCGTGGATGAATTTCTTGCTGAAGGAAAGCACGCCATTGCTACGATTCGAACCCACGACCCTCTGTTTCAAAGGCGAGAGTCAGAACCACTAGACCACGATGCACCCACGATTGACATTATCAGTAATTACTTTGCTTACTTTCCATGAAAATATCAACATTGTCTCCTTCTTTGGAATTCCTTCATATTCACTTCACAAATAAATATAAAAGCTCAATAATTATACATAATTATACACTGCCGTCTAATGGCATATCAGGGGAGCCTTTCATCAACGTTTGTCCAACAAGACAGCTTTCCTTGAATTTGATTGGATGAGAAGCACTGTTACTATGGTAACTATTGGATTATAACAGGAATTGTCGGATAAAACGTCTGACAAATCCTTTCATGAAATGCTCCTCCGGTCACAAACTTTAGGTTTCATGGTTTACTGATTCGTATTAAAGTGAGTTAGTGATGGCGCTAGACATTCCAATTGATACAGTACTCGGCATATGCTCAGGGGCGCTGAAATTGAGACTCCCCTATGAACCCAGCATCTGACGGTAGAACTACCACCGATTTTTTGTTAACCCTTTTTACTTTTTATTCCATAATCCCTTTGATTGCTCATTAAACAACTTTCGATTTACAAAAATACACCCCCAAAAATATTTCTCTTCTTTACGTCCGATCACACATATAGAGAACAGTGCATATCTGTACCCTTTTAATGCAACACTTGGAGCTCATTTATGTAAAACACCCACAACTGTGCAAAGACGTAAAAAACACACACATCATCATCATCATCACCATCATCATCGTCGTCATCATCGTCATCATCCCCACCACCACCACCATCGTCATCATCATTATCATCATCATCATCAGTTTTATTATTATTATTTCATCATCATAATATCCATCATTGCTCCAGTGATGGAGTATATTCATTGCAGCAGTTCAATCCTAGTTCAATCTCCGAATTAATATAAATTGTGTTTTTCTTGCTCCTTTTTCCATGCTCTTAGGTCCCTTCTGTCGAAGATCCTCAACCAAACTCTCTTTATCTTTCCGGACTATGAAGGGTTTTCCTGTCAAGTGGTGAATAAAGTTATGCAAATTCTTAAATTCATTTTTTTTAATTAGAAAACGTTATTAACCCCTCACCTCCACCGTTGGGTGGAGCCGTTTCCCCAGAGGGGTTGGTGACTGGCGGATCACTCACAGTGGTCGCGGTGGTAAGTGTGGTCGAGGCGGCTGAAGTTGGGTTGGTGGGTGACTGGGTGGTTGTTGATGGAACCTGTGAAGGTTCTGGAAAAAGAGGAGGGGGGGGGGGTGGTAATCAAAGTAGCATCTGTCATAATAATAATAATAATAATATATATATATATATACACTTTGAAAGGGGCGCGATTTCATCACTTGCCCCGGACGCCGTTTGTCCTAAATAAACCACTGTCGTTAACCAATAAATATGACAACCTTTCGGTCTCAAACGCTCGTAAACAAATAAATATGACATAATTTCAGGCCCAATCGCTCACCAACAACAAAGTACTGACAACACGACGGGCTTAATCGCTTGGCAACTACTTAGTAAGACAAACTTTGTCTCGATAAGTGCTAAACAACGAAATTTTACAAATGTGCAATACCTGTAAAGGTTATCTAGAAATCGAAAGGCTTTGACACAAGACAAGGTGTTTACTTTATATACGATGTAAGAAGTAACTTAAGCATGACAAAAGCTATATTGTCAATGATAAGGCGCTTGATCAAATACACCATCTTAAAGAAATAGCCATGCACTAACCTTTTAAAATATTAATAAAAAAGGTCAATCGGTCATGGTGATCTAAAAAAATTAATTTAACGTAGATGATTTAATAGAGACATCATCGTGATTTTGAAAATCCTCACCAATTATGCCAATTATGGAATTGTTCTCACTAGGGTTGGTGTCCCCTAATGTTAGAACCAAAGCTGTGATGACTATTGCGCCGATGGCCAGGACTACGACCATCCCAAAGGCAAGCAAATGCGACGACGAACTTTTCATTGTCTTTTCTTCAATAATCAAGTCGCTCTTAGAGACAGAGTTCCCATTCGGTTTCATCTCATACTTTGCTTCCGACATCTTTGGATGAAATAACGCTGGTTTTCAAATAGATTACAAGACTTTATATACGTTGATTCGAATGAATAGAAACTGAGAAATGAAGTGATTTAGGCGACCGGGCCACTACACACTTTCTTTCCTGTCCAGACTCGACTCTTGTTTGTGCTGCTCTTCAATAGTTCAAATTGGACTACTCTTCAAACTGTCATTTGCCTAATATCTTCAATTAAAAAATGACAATGTCACGATGCCTGGTCCAATATGTCTTTTAATTGTTGCAGCTTGATGTTTTACAATAGAACTACTCTATACAAGTATGGGCAACCATCTTGTATCGGGTGGTAAATATTGACTGGACCAAATTGGGGATAGGAGACCTAATAAAATACCCATATTTAAGGGGCGTGTCTCGTTTGAACAACGAATCAGGACGATTTTTTCAGGGGTGTTGTTCTCTATTATAAGGTCAAAACATTGGGAGAAATGATAAAATGTAAAAAGATTCCAAGAGGAACCATTATAGAATGTCTAAGTGCAAGGGCGGAATTCTTTTTCTTTCTTGCAACCACTATCAGATTTAAAAAAAAGGTTTCACGTAATGATGCGAATTCGAGATGAACATGAAAAACATGAAGTCATGCCCCTGAAACAGAGTCAATTCTACACATTCCGCATTATATCTCGACTTCAAGAAAGCGATCGCCCCTGCCCCCCCCCCCGGATCGACGCCGCTGAGTAGTAGTAGTAGTAGTAGACTACTACTACTACTACTACTACTACTACTACTACTACTACTACTACTACTACTACTACTACTACTACTACTACTACTACTACTACTACTACTACTACTACTACTACTACTACTACTACTACTACTACTACTACTACTACTACTACTACTACTGCTACTACTACTACTACTACTACTACTACTACTACTACTCCTACTCCTACTCCTACTACTACTAAAGCTACTACTTTGCTAGCTTTAACCCTTTACGCGAGTGTTCAGTATTCACATCGTTGTGCAACTGCGTAACATATGATAAGACTGACCAATAGTTTAGCTGCTTCTTGAAAGTTTATAGATCCTCCTAAATTTGATTGCAAATTGCCAATTGGACCCAATTTTTACTTCATATAATATTTAAATGGTTTATCTATCATTAGACCATTTAGCTGATATCTATGTTTTACGATTTTTTATGGAAAAGCAAACATGTGATTAACCCTACATAGACTAGGCTATTTCGACGCCTAAGAAGACAGGGGGAGGGGGGGGGGGGTGATTCGGCCCCCTTATGATCTCGTCCGTCGATCGTGCGATCGCGACGAAAATTGGCGTACGCGTCACCCATTGCATAATCTACAAAACTCTAAGAACAAATTTTTCGAAAAATTTCATTGCTAATTGATTATGTTAATCTATGCCTAAAATAAATGCAATGTATATTACAAAATTTCAACATCACATTTACTTTTTTATGCATTTCCTTGTTTTCTAAATTTCTTATATAATTCTGTTTTATTGTTTTTTCAGTGGAAATTTTCGCGGGCTTTATTTTGACCATAAACAAGATGAAATTAATTGATTTTAATCAAGGAAAGATAATTATCATTTATGGAGTTTGGTTATAACAACTGTTAAAACACTTTTTGCGTTGGATTTGTACACGAATTTACGTTTTCGAGCAATTTTGGGTAGGCATGCACTTACGAAATGTGTAATTCGTGAACCGCGTACCTGGGTCGCATTTTCAGTCTCAAAAGTTTTGCGGAACTTTGAAGTAAAAACTGAAAGCGAGCGACGCGGTCAAAATAATTTGCGCAGCGGATTTATGGCGATAATATGGGGGAAGGGGCTGAATCAGCCACTTAGTCTTATAGGCTTATTAGGGTTGAACTATTGAAGAGCAGCACAAACAAGAGTCGAGTCTGGACACGAAAGAAAGTGTGTAGTGACCCGGTCGCCTAAATCACTTCATTTCTCAGTTTCTATTCATTCGAATCAACGTATATAAAGTCTTGTAATTTATTTGAAAACCAGCGTTATTTCATCCAAAGATGTCGGAAGCAAAGTATGAGATGAAATCGAATGGGAACTCTGTCTCTAAGAGCGACTTGATTATTGAAGAAAAGACAATGAAAAGTTCGTCGTCGCATTGGCTTGCCTTTGGGATGGTCGTAGTCCTGGCCATCGGCGCAGTAGTCATCACAGCTTTGGTTCTAACATTAGGGGACACCAACCCTAGTGAGAACGATTCCATAATTGGTGAGGATTTTCAAAATCACGATGATGTCTCTATTAAATCATGTCTCTATTAAATCATCTACGTCAAATTAAATTTTTTAGGTCACCATGACCGATTGACCTTTTTTTATTAATATTTTAAAAGGTTAGTGCATAGCTATTTCTTTAAGATGGTGTATTTGATCAAGCGCCTTATCATTGACAATATAGCTTTTGTCATGCTTAAGTTACTTCTTAAATCGTAAATAAAGTAAACACCTTGTCTTGTGTCAAAGCCTTTCGATTTCTAGAAAACCTTTACATGTATTGCACATTTGTAAAATTTAGTTGTTTAGCGCTTATCGAGACAAAGTTTTGTCATACTAAGTAGTTGCCAAGCGATTAAGCCCGTCGTGTTGTCAGTACTTTGTTGTTGGTGAGCGATTGGGCCTGAAATTATGTCATATTTATTTGTTTACGAGCGTTTGAGACTGAAAGGTTGTCATATTTATTGGTTAACGACAGTGGTTTATGTAGGACAAACGGCGTCCGGGGCAAGTGATGAAATCGCGCCCCTTTCAAAGTGTATATATATATATATATATATATATATATATATATATATTATTATTATTATTATTATTATGACAGATGCTACTTTGATTACCACCCCCCCCTCCTCTTTTTCCAGAACCTTCACAGGCTCCATCAACAACCACCCAGTCACCCACCAACCCAACTTCAGCCGCCTCGACCACACTTACCACCGCGACCACTGTGAGCGATCCGCCAGTCACCAACCCTCGCGTAAATCTGAATTTGTCACAACTGTTTACTTAGCGTGCATTCACCACCGTTGGTCTGAATTTTCAGTTTCTATTATTACGTTTTGACGATTGACATTATCAGTAATTACTTTGCTTACTTTCCATGAAAATATCAACATTGTCTCCTTCTTTGGAATTCCTTCATATTCACTTCACCAAATAAATATAAAAGATCAATAATTATACATAATTATACACTGCCGTCTAATGGCATATCAGGGGAGCCTTTCATCAACGTTTGTTCGACAAGACAGCTTTCCTTGAATTTGATTGGATGAGAAGCACTGTTACTATGGTAACTATTGGATATAACAGGAATTGTAGGATAAAACGTCTGACAAATCCTTTCATGAAATGCTCCTCCGGTCACAAACTTTAGGTTTTATGGTTTACTGATTCGTATTAAAGTGAGTTAGTGATGGCGCTAGACATTCCAATTGATACAGTACTCGGCATATGCTCAGGGGCGCTAAAATTGAGACTCCCCTATGAACCCAGCATCTGACGGTAGAACTACCACCGATTTTTTGTTAACCCTTTTTACTTTTTATTCCATAATCCCTTTGATTGCTCCTTAAACAACTTTCGATTTACAAAAATACACCACCAAAAAATATTTCTCTTCTTTACGTCCGATCACACATATAGAAAACAGTGCATATCTGTAACCTTTTAATGCAACACTTGGAGCTCATTTATGCAAAACACCCACAACTGTGCAAAGACGTAAAAAACACATATTTTGCACCTCTTTCACGTCGAATGTGAACTTGCCCCCCCCCCAACGATGCCGCCAGTGTTGCAGCGTGGCGCAAACTTGATTTTCTTTCTCAGTGTGCTGAATAATTCATCGATGAATATCGTGTCACTCAAAAAGCTTGAAATTAGTTTTTGATGACATTTCATTCATGCAGCGCTCGGAAAGATGACGCACCGCCTCACTGACCCTCACATCATTCTTCCTTCAATTTCCGATGTGGAAAGGTTGAGTTTCTAATCTATGCAACAAGCAGTCTCACTTACCAGCATTAGTCCACGATTGGTCAGTGAGGGTAAAGCCTGCTCCACCTATAAGGGCATACACCCAGTAATAGACCACATCACCGCTTTGAACCATCACGTTAGTATTTTCATGGACCCAGTACGCTCCTGGAATAAAAAAATAACACATCTCTAATCATAATGAATAGAAAATGACAGATATATTGATCGAGAGAAGAAAATGCAACCAATGATCTCTGGTTTAATATGTCAGGGCCATGTCAAATGCTATTATATAAGTAGGCTATAGATAGATTGATTGTAAGATTGTAAGATTTTATTGACTCTATATAACGGACATCATTTATTTTATTTAAAGGCGAATTTCCCATTGCTTCGTCTCAACCCACATGGTCTAATCCTATTTCGTCTACGAACTACTTGTTCTAATAGCCATATTTAGCCCATTTACCATTTTGTTTGATTTCAAGATAGGCTTACCCATTCTGTCCGGTCTAGTTAACACGATTAGACATTGTTTTACGGCAAGTAGGCCAGACCATGCATGACGTTCGTGAGGGGGGAGGGGGGCGATATACAGATCTTAAAAACTCGTACACGTTGATGCATAGGACAACAGGTAACATTCGATATTGCTATTTGTTACATTTCTGCATCAAACATTACGTGCAAAATTATCAGACATCTCTTCAAAACATCGAAAATAATTTTGGATTAAAAAAAAATCTCGTCTCTTCTTAGGGCTTTAAGAGCGGGAAGGTGCATCATAATCCCTTCCCCCGGTAAGCCAGTGCAAATGGTCCATTTTTCATTGCGTTTGATCACACCCTTGTCCCTATGCCTAGTCAATGGCCCTGGGAGGCGGGGTGCTTTTTTTTTATTTATATATTATATATATATATATATATATATATACATGAAGAGCTCAATTGCAGAAGGGGTTAGATCCATTTGATATTTTTTTTGTTTCAATGTATAGACTATTAGTAGCTCTATAAGATGATACCAAAGAAAATTTGAAATCCCATTAAAAAAAGGAAAAAAAATTTAGATCCACAAAGGTAATTTTTTGAAAACAATATTAACAAAAAAAGTCGGATTTCTCTTATACTCAATTTTATGTTCACATGGTAGTTTATCATGACAATTTGGTTTCGCATAAGAATATTTCAATATGGGGGATTAAAAAAAATGATTTTTTTTAAAAGGAATTGTCTAAAGTGGATCTAACCCCTTTTGCAAACAAACTCTTCATATATATGTATATATATATATATATATATATATATATATATATATATATATATATAAATTATATATACATATATTTTTTTTTGGGGGGGGGGGTGCGCAGAAATTGGGTTGGTCTGCTATAAATGTAGAGTTTCGGCCAAAAATCACATTCGTTTGGAGTCAAAACCTTTTTTGATTTTGCTTGTCAGGGTTTTCTCAACCAAAATCACCTTTATTTTGAAGTGAAGACCTTTTTTGGCAGAGGAGGGGTTGTCATATTTTTCTTAACAAACTAGAACCCTCTTGTAGGAAATCGTTTGCTGGCTCCTGTCCTTGTCTTAGTTTGACTCTTGTGACAAGATGCCAATCACGACATCGTAATGAATGATTCGCCAACGACTTCTTGGAGTGGAATGAACGACTTACCCGTCTTTGTATTGACGTCATAATTGTAGTCCCCAGCAGCAACACCCTCCACAGGTTTGTTAATACTGTAATGGAAAGCTACTAAAGTAACACCGGGCTCATCTATAGAAAAACAAAAATAGGCTTACAGCTTTAAAGTTATAGTGAAAATGTCGACGTATGTATAGTGGAAATAATCGGCATGAAAATAGTATATTAAAAATTATAATGAATACCCTGATAAAACAAAATCATTACCCTTCAATCATTGTACTTTTCACTGGACATGCACCGTTTTAGTTTTAGGTGGTATATCATCCTTACTTTTGTTAGAGGCCTATATTGATCATTATAGTTTTGTGTATATACCAAGAGACCATTTGGTATAGCTGCTGTGGTAATTCAAGCTTGACTTGATTTGGGCACCTAAGTTTTTTGAAATGACATGAATCCTAATGAATTCATCCATCCATCCATCAGTCCATTCATTCATTCATTAATTCATCCACCCATTAATTCATTTATGTATTCATTCATGCATTCAATTTATTTATTTGTTTACTTATTTGTAGATTTATCTATACAGGGTAGCATTGTCAGTTTCAGCGGAACTGCTTACACAACGGCCCTGCATGAATACAATTTGTTCTTTTGTTATTTGTTAATATAATTGAATCATTAATATTTACATAATCAATAGCACAAATACGTATTCACATATAAACATATCTAACATAAATATAATCAAACATGTCATCAGCCAAGTTAGCAAAAAGGGAAATTTGCTAAGTTCTGGTGGGTCTATATTATGTACTTCTGTTTTTATTGCATGGTCATAGTTGAGGTGAGGATCGTTTATCAAATAGCAACTATCCAATCCACCATCTTATAAAACAAATAATACACACCATTTGCTCGGGCAATAAAAAATAGGAAGACAATCGTTACCTTTGAAACAGTACATACGCCCTCGACCGTGCATGATCAAACTGTTTCAAAAGCACCTCGTGCATGCAATTCGTACGCCCTCGGTCATTCGTATTAAAAATGAGTTTCATATCGCCAAGAATACAGTAAATGTATTGAAATTCATATTCATAAGTGAAAACGGACAACTGGAAATCTTCGTCGAAAATTGGAGACCCGGAACAGCAGTTCGTCTTAAGTTTCGAACCTGATTAAAAAAATATACAAATATGTCATTTCTCTAGAGTCTGGACGAAACTGCTATTTTGATCCACCAATTTTCGACTGAAATGTAAAAAAATACATACCGGGATATGCGAATCGAATTCCTTGAGGTTGCAAGAGTGATATGTCAGGATTCTTGACCTGATATGCATTTGTTGAAACCAAGAAGAGAGGCAACAAAGCGACGACTTGAAGGAGGACAGCCATCTTGTCCAATATCTCAATGGATAATGATCTATCTTCTAACATCAACGGATAAATATATTAGTCCACTGCTAGGGCATTGAGAAAGATGCAGATGTTACCATTGATTATCAATTGAAGATAATATACTAGATCAGAATCGGATATTCTAATCCTCGGGTATTAATCATTAATTGACTGTTGAGTGCCGTTCGCTCATTTCCCATGACATTAACACAAAGTTCAGAGCTCTAGCTGTATACACTCTCCCATCTCCACCCTTTTCAGTTAAATGAATGTACTTTCAGCCAGCAGCATGACCAGTACATCAAATCCAGATATTAACTCTTTACTTCACACGCCTTGTGTCGTCACTAAGGAATCCGAGTCTTATTTGAATTTGAATTAGACTTTGTATCGCCATACCTTCGTATTCTCTGGTTTCTCCGTTTCTGTACCCCTCTCTATTCATCTTTAAATTATCCATTCTAATCCTCTTGACTGTTTAAAAGCGATGATTGCCTATAAATTCGAATGACTCCCTCCTTTCAATCAGACTGTCGTCGGCTAATTAAGTCCGAGCAAGAACTTTTTAAAATTCCTCGGTCAGAGCCATATCGTTTTCATCCACATTGTGTAAAACAAAATAGTGGCCGTGACAGATCTTATATAATTTCGGGGGGGGGGGGGGGATGGGATTCCATATCGGCCGACTATTCTGATGTAAACATGTGTACATTGTACGTTATCCATGAGTGTGTGTAGGGGTGAGGGTGGGGGTGTGTCTGAGAGGGAGTGAGGGTGGGATGATGAGGGCAAGGTCGAGGAGCACTCGTTAAATCAATACTTGAACATGAGAATAACAAAAAACTTCACCTGATATTTAAGAGTGCTCAATCTTTCATTTAATACAAACAAATCTCCATAAATTTTGTCCAAAATAACTTCTGTGAATTTCAATCATTGCTAAACTGTTAGTATGATAGTAAAAGAAACAAAGAAAGAGAGAGATAAAGGGGGTGGATGGGGGGGGGGTGAGAAATAGTTCAATTTCCATTTGGTCTATCTACCATTTGGTCCAATCATCTCAATAGGTTCAATTGTCATTTGATTTAACGATCATTTTGTATTTTACCAAGTAAACGATTTCAATAGTTTTCTTATCCATAGAAATAAAAATTCCATGTTTACACATACAAGAATTTAAAAAAAATCACAATTACATGATACTTCTCCACTAACCTCCATTAACACTAAATGGTATATAAAAATGAACCGTGTTATTTTTCACTCTTGTGTCGTGTTACACTGTAGATACTAGGTGTTAAAATCAAAACCATTTGGTGTCCCTAGAGGACTACATCCTGAGGTGTTAAGATTACACCCTATAAATTAAAAAAAACGACACAAAAGGTGTAGAAGTAACAACAAAAATGTATTCTTAATATAGTGTTGAACCAACACTGTAAATTTAACACCGGAGTAAAATGACCCTTTTGGTCCCCTTTATACAACGGTTAACTTCAATGTTAACTGTGTATCTGTAACGTTTCTTATGGTGTCACTTGGTGTCACACATCGCACAGACCAATGCCACATGATGGTGCAAAGACTTCACAAGAAAGGACATTGCTGTGCTATAATAAAGGGGGTGGGGTGTCAATACTCGATTTTTTTAGTTGTTGGAAGAAAGAGTAGACCCAATACGAAAGAGGGCAAGATAAAGGTGGGAAAAGGAAAAGGGAGAAAAGATTGACATCCAATGAGAGGTCTATAGGTCAATTAACTCTACGTAACCATTGAACAAAAGAATGGCGTCCCATTAATGATGTCCTGTCAGAATTCTCAAAACACCATCCATGCTATAAGTAGTCCTACACTTTACATTTCTTAAAAAAAACCCATTAACATTCAACTTCTAAAGGAGTTCCAAATGCATTTTAAGAAAATGACACGGTACACACTTTGAACCTGTGATAATGTAAGAAGGTAAAATCAACAAGAGAATAAGAATAAGGCCCATTTGCAACTTTTAATTGACATTTTGTTTCTTCACGATGAAAGCATATATTCAGGGATCATACATGTATTACAAGTACAAATTGCAAGTATGAATCGAGGATCGTTATCAACGCCAGAGCGTGAGGAGTTTTAAGTGATAGTATAAACAAACCCACGCAATGTACCTAATAAACACATGTGTTCGGGTTTTGGAAAGTACCGAGTGTGGATCATTAACAAACAGTGGTGTTTGCTATTATTATCTTTCTTTTAGAAAATATTGTGGATCCTTTTAATTTGACAGGCCTAAAATTGAGACAAGTATGCTTAACGCCAATCATAATAAATTTAATGTTTCAGGCAAAATAAAGGCCTAGTCACGTGTACATTATATCAACTAATCATGTAATTGGGATCACTCTTTAGTACGATTTACCAGTCCAGCATTATGGTTCGCCTGCCTCTTGCTGTAATACGAAGGTGATCAAGCATAACCTCGTTTTTTTCAAAATATTTCATCACATATTGCATTATAAACTTTGAATGAAAAGTGACATAACTACCAATATAAATAATTTCATAATGATACAAGACAATCCTTCATATCAGGTTTGAATTGACAATATATACAACTTTAAACAGGAACTCTTTCGTTGCGCTACAAATCTTAAACTGCTAATGTAAGTGAAATTTTAGAGATTTAACTAAAAAACATGCAAAACATCCACAATTTGAAAATACTGGGGTTGTCTGTCAACGTTCATGTAATTTTCTTAAATGATAATATTTTTTATTATTTCAGTTCTTATGTTCTGTTCTCTAAACGGGCAAGAATGAATGAGTGAATTTAGATTGCCCAATCAGGGTAATTGATGGAAGTAAATGCATAATAAAATCCTTTTTATGCAGTAGGGCCCAGGTCGAACAAATATTTGCGATGATGGTTTGACATATTTTCGTTAGACAGTTGTTAGAAACAACATATGACCTACATAATTCACCAAAACGATGTTTCATCTGATGATTCTGAACTATGCGAGAAACCCATTCGTTCCCACATCGGTCCATTTTATTAAAATGTAGACCAATGTGGTTTGTGTGCTGTAATTATAGCAATTGATTAATTACTTGGTGGCTTAAAAATATTGCTTTACAAAAATAATTCATCCGATGACACAACACAGTATGGTTCATTGCATAACCCACTAAATATATCTTTGTTCTCCATTGGAACCCCTCCCCCCCACAATAATTGGAGTCTAAGAGTGACAGCGCTCTGAAGTCAAATTTATCAAGTACCATATTAGGCTACGAAGGGTATTAAAAGACAATAATTTCATTGTTAAAGTTCAGTAATTTCTTCGGTTAGATTTTCTTCTTCACCATTGCCACCACCATCATCGTCATCATCATCGGTATGAGCGTAGTATGCATTGGGATCTACGTCATCATCTTCCTCCTCCTCCTCCTCATTAACAACATCACCGTCATCGTCACCACCATCATCATGATCATCACCTGTCTTTGCCGACAGAGACTCAGACAGACATTCCTCCT
Source organism: Lytechinus variegatus (assembly GCF_018143015.1). NCBI lineage: Eukaryota > Metazoa > Echinodermata > Echinoidea > Temnopleuroida > Toxopneustidae > Lytechinus > Lytechinus variegatus. The sequence goes on from NC_054750.1 coordinate 17,003,072, forward strand.
TCTCCATCTGGAAATCTTGAACAGATTGTAAAGTAGAGTCTTGTGACATCGCCATGAGATGATTCAAGATGCGGTAACACAGCCTGTAGTCCTCCTAAAGTTATTGAAACAAAATTAAGATTGAGAAGTCTTTAAAAACGAATTTAAAATCAGTCATGAGAATATGACATCAACCAACAAGGCTGTGAATACACGAAAAGACAACGTCATCGTGAACTAAGCATACCGGGTGAAAACAGAATGGAAAGTGTGTTAATGCTGGGTAGAACCATGGACCTAATAGGTCCATGGTAGAACGATACAAAATGTAACAGTTATGTAAAAAACATTTTACTCGAGCTAAAACATCTAATTCACCTCATTTAGTTAAGAACTTCGTCGTAAATAAAATGATTTGTTTTAATTTCAATCGATATCATGTTTTTGTTAGAGCTTTAGCATATCAGTTTCAAATGTATACCTTTCACGCACTTCGTCAAAAAACTACTGACCTACTTTTGAATAAAATCATGAATAATCCCGAAAGAAGTCACAATTTGTGCTCGCATAAAATTTCAACAAAATATGCATTTTAAAAAGATTATAGAGAGGGGGAAAAGTGATAGGGCTAGAAAGTTCTGAGATGAATTAAAGATTGAGAGAGAAGTGAAAAGAAAGAGAGAAAATGATAGAGAAAATAGATAAAGGGATATGAAGGGAAAGGGATAGAGAGGAAGGTAGAGAGAGAGAGAGAGGAGGGGGGGGGACGGGGGGGGGGTCGAAGAGACAGAAATAGAAAAAAAGGGATTATATGTAGGTTAAGATGAAATGGAAGAATATGTTTATCTTACCAAACTCTGTATCATTTGGAAGTTATCATTCTTCAGTGTCTTGACAATCTGAAACACGTCCACTGCATCTTCATACTCCAGCTGGTCAAGACACATCTTCACAACACAGAATACACCAGTCCGGCCAACCCCACTCCTATATAAGAGTTGGTATTTTTTTTTCAAATGAAAATATCGAGTAGTAAAATTTTTTAAAGTGAATGCATCGTGGCCAATAACAATATTAACATCTATTTTCCATCTTTGAGTTTCTATCCATGCTAAGAGTTTACAGTGGGGTTTTGTTGGGTTTTTATAAGCATGAATTAAATTTCCTTTCGAATTTTGTAATCGTTTAGAGTGGTGAGTGCTTTGAATCACTTTACGAATGCGTACGCTTAGTTTTACTTTTGACCATGTTGACGATATTGTCAGACATGATGTATGCGATTCACCATATTTATGCCAAAATATCAACCCAGAAATAAAAACGTTTGAATAATGTTAATAATAATAATAATAACGCAGTTCTTGTATAGCGCATATCACATCATGTCATAACGTCCCTAAGTGCTTCAAAAGGACTTGAATATTATCTTCGCAAACGATAGAATGACCATCATAATTTCAAATCAAAACTCGCAATCCAATTGTCCATCCTAAAACAAATGGGACTTTGACAAGAGATTCAGTATTATGCGAGTAATCGGTAAACTATTTGAAGTTTCAATTGAATTAACTCACAAACAGTGAACAAGGATTGGACTATCATCACCTTGTTGGCAGGTTACGATGTTCATAAAATCAAGTAATGTCTGGTAGAATTCTGTAGAATCCACTTTCTCCCACGATTGAAATTGGAAATGTTGAACAACCCTGGTGTTCTAGAAAAAAAAATGGAAGAGACGAAACTTGATTAGGAAAAGTAACTACGATCTTTGGCATAGATAACTTGCTTTATGATTCAATTATCACAAGTGATGGTAAGTTAGAAATGACATCATATTATGACAGGCCGTTCATGCCATAATCCGTCATTCATTCACTCACTCGAGCATGTGGAGTGAGTGAATGAAACTACGTATTTTACCATCACTCACTAGAGAGAGTGATTGATTGAATAGTTTTATCCAATCAGAGAACTAACAATCGTTATCAAGTCCCCATTCACTGAAGTGGTTGTACATCCGAGTGGATGTACAACAACTCGAGTGAATGTACAACTACTTCAGTGAGGGGGCCTCAAAAACAATTCAGGCTCTCTGACTGGATAAAAACTGTACAATAATTCACTATAACGAGTGAGTGATGGTATAATACGTACAAAGCATTCACTCACTTGAGTGAGTGAACGAATGACGGCTTATGGCATGAACGGCCCGTCATATGTTATACAAATGTACATGTACATCAGTCACATTTCCCCTACGGCGGCCGTACGGCGAGTCGAAAACAGCCGTTTTATTCATTTTTATTCAAATGTCATGTAGTAATAGCTGGTTCGAAAATGTTAAAACGGCCGTTTTCGACTTGCCGTATGTGACTGAGGTATGACTTATCCAACGCGAGTACCACACATGGTCTGTATACCTTTCTGTGTTTGAGTTCTATCGTACGCTCTGTCCAATGATCAGATTTCACGACGTCCAATACATCGATTGAAAATGGTAGAAGAATGTTTGGATTATCCCCGTCCCAGTACATAGAAGAACTCTAATGATGGAAAAGGAAATAAAAATAGAAACAATTACCATATTGGGAATGGATAGAAAATCGATTCTTGCACTTCTACAGGGACAAACATCCTGGTTTAAATTTCCCTCCAACACCCTCTTTTTAAGGAGTCGACTTATGGACAGTTTGACCTGAACAGTTGAAGTTGTATTATGGTAAAACTTTTTTTAATATAGTAACTTAAGGTGAATATGGTAACTCCTGGTGAATTAAGATATTAAAGGAATAACAGGAGAGAAAGGGGCGGAGAAAAGATATGGCAAGTCACAGATCTAAGGAGATTTGTATATCCTTTCATCTTTTCGTTTGGGAATGGTTATAGGGGGTTGCGAAATTCATCGATTCAATAACAACAATAGAAAGAGAAGATACATGCAGTATCTTGATATACTCTTACGTCTTCGTCCGAAAGCCCGTTAAGCATCACGACGGTGCTAATGCGATAATCGTAGATCAGTCGTAGAAAGTCCGTAACCGTCTGTGGGAGGGGCATCTGAGTCGTAATGATCCGCTCACGATCTTTGTATCCCTAAAAATTTAATTCACATATGGCATTATTATACATTAAGCATGTCAGTGTGATATATTCATTTATAATTCGCCGATATTTAACATTTTCATGATTTTAGTAATTAAAATATGTTTAAATATTTCGCACTGAGCGGAAAGCAGTACGTGCAAACCGACCCGGTATCTTTACTATGTACCACTCAAACCAGAAAAGTGTTGGAAACAAACACTACTTTAGTCTCCGACCGATGCTGTTTTAAGTTTAACACTGAATGGAGGTGTTTGATCTAGGATTTAGCCGAAACTAAATTGTTGTTGTTTGAATAAAGGGTTGATGGTTCAATTAACACTGGAGAGGGTTTGCAGTGTAACACTTTGATCATTTCCGCCTTCTAGTTATATTTTTTTTACTGATTACTGAAGGACAGATATCTTACGAACATAACATTTCCGAAGAGGGTTCTGTATGATCGAAGAAGAAAATTACTTGTGGGCAAAAAATTGATAAATGGTGGCAAAATATGAAGCATCTAAAGACACGTGTGAACTATTCGCTGTGTATTAGTATACGAATCTACATTTATTTGTAGAAAAAAATTATCGATATACCTGACAGAATGTTGCGTTGATATACTCCGAACATGAATCGGTACTGAAGGATATCAGGAGAGGTCGATGTGTGTCTCCTAAACATAAAAAAATCGTTCTTTATTATGGCTAAGACTCTTTTCTCTTGTTTTCACACAAAAGTCATCAATAAAGATATCCCTTATATAAAAAAATGCCATCTGCTTATTTTTAGACAATGTGACATTGTAATGGCCATGTTCAAATTTATTTATGAAAGTCAATAAAATTGATATAATGCTTGTTTGATATTTTTTCTATTCATTGAAATAAACTCTTTGTTGGGGGTAAACTTGACCTTTATCACTCTAAAATATGAAGTGCCAATTTAGCACTTACAGTGCTTGTATAGTGACTGCACTACGAGTGCTGATTTTCTAGTTTAAATCTGAACTAGAAAATCGGCACTCGTAGTGCAGTCACCATACAAGCACCGTTAGTGCTAAATTGGCACTTCATATTTTACAGCGCAGGAATAAAAAGAGCCAAATTTCTTTTTTCCCCTTTATTTATCGGTACTCACGAGGAAGGACGTTTTGATATCGATTCTTTGATGAATTTTCTTCCATTCTCCCCATGTTACTGGCATCAATCGGTGGCTCATGACAGACTTGATTCAGGATCTGTAAAGAAAAGAGAGAGAGAAAAAAAATTGTTACTCGCACTTTGAAAGCTTTAGGGAAAAGTATCAATTTTTCTTCCAATAGGCCACAGATGAATAGGTGAAATTAGAAAGGGATTCAATTTGGCAAACAGTTCGGTGATAGGAGCGTTCAGACCCCAGTCGGAAAAGTATTCAAGGCCGTGGTCTTGGACTTGCATCTCAATCAATCAACGATGTTAATGGATGTTTGGACTGCTATGAAAGGCATGGTATTTTTAGAGGCACAATGGGACCGCAACGCTAATATTAACCTATCTAACTTCGTTGACTTATGAAGTAACCAAAAATGCCATAAACAACAACTCATCTACCGATAATCTTCTCTGACAAAGTTTGGTCAAAATTATGCAGTGAGCATTGAACCATGCAGGGGTGAGAATGTCTATGATTATGATAATTCAAACTTTCAGATCGCATTTGTCAATTTCCGTTTAGTGCTAAAGGCTCTTGGGAAATATGACAACCATTATGGCTCAGTTTTTACAATATACTGTAATTTCTCGGTTCTATTAACTTCCTCACATACTTCATTCCAACTATATACAAATTGAAAAAGCCAATACAAAAGGAAATTTAGCAAATATAAAGAGAAGAGTCAAGACCGTCCGGTAATTAATGTGAACATGCTAGTTCCAAGCGTCGTTCTCTCGAAATTCCACAGGAATCTCTCGTTAATCATTAAATGTTTGTGTAAATAAAAATTATTATCATCTTCAAGGTCAAGTTGACAATTTACGAAAAAAAGGGAGGGATTGGTTCAGTCTATGTTACCCTGAACTCTTGGTGTAACTTTGAAACAGCACCCTCTGCTTCAGGTTTGATTTCCATCTCAGTGAGGTGTTCCACGAATCGGTCACGTGGTATCATAGTGTCGTGACCAACAAGATATTCCAACATGGCGTCATGGATGAATTCGTATTGCTCCTATTTTGAATAGAAAATAATACACTGATTACTATTAAAGAAATAAAAATGTGAAGATCATCATAATTATGCGTATTTGTGCGTTCACTGTAAAAAATGAAGTGCTAATTTAGCACTTACAGTGCTTGCATAGTGACTGCCCTACGAGTGCCGATTTTTAGTTCAAATTTAGAATATCAAATCTAGAAAATCAGCACTCGTAGTGCAGTCACTATACAGGCACTTTAAGTGCTAAAATAGCACATCATTTTTTACAGTGTTGGTTGTGTGGAGGAGAAAGTGATATAGGGGTATGGCACTAACACCTACACACACACTCCCATCTCATACACAAGCACACATCGACAATGTCCCACTAAGGTACACACAAATACAAACACACAACCACTACACTCTCACGCACGTAACCTCATACAACTCACTCACTCACTCAATCACTCACTCACTCAATCAATCAATCAATCAATCAATCAATCAATCGATCAATCAATCACTCACTCACTCAATCAATCTCTCACTCACTCACCCACTCACTGCGCTCACTCACTCACTCACTCACTCAATCAATCAATCAATCACTCACTCAATCAATCTCTCACTCACTCATCCACTCACTGCACTCACTCACTCACTCAATCAATCACTCACTCAATCAATCTCTCACTCACTCACCCACTCACTGCACTCACTCACTCACTCAATCAATCAATCAATCAATCAATCAATCAATCACTCACTCACTCAATCAATCTCTCACTCACTCACCCACTCACTGCACTCACTCACTCAATCAATCAATCAATCAATCACTCACTCAATCACTCACTCACTCACTCAATCAATCAATCAATCAATCAATCACTCACTCACTCACTCACTGCACTCACTCACTCACTCATCCACAGTTTGATGTAACCCTCTTCATGATCCTTCGATGACTTTCTGTTCTGAGCCGAGCCATACCACACCCCTACCCAGAATCCTCACACACAATAACACCCACACTATTAGAACCAGACCAACATAGTACATTGACTTTTATGAAGCTAATTATAGGGAGTAAAATGGTCATATTAGGGGTTCCACAGACCGATTCCTACAAAATTTTGGTTGGAAATATGTTTCATCATGATCCGTCGAGATTTGGTACCAAAAACGCTCAAATGCAAAATAGATAAATAGATAAGTGAACAAATGAATGGATAAATAATTAAAAAAATAAATGAATGAATAAATAAAAAGATAAATACAATTAAATAGATAAATAAAAATGTGACGTCATGCATGCACTCATCAAATATCTTGATCGATGAAACGGTTACTTACCGGTGTCTGCACCATCTGAGGTCTACACTGTCTCATTGATTTGACAAAATTGAAGATATCGACAAAACCAGTTTGTTTGGATCTTCTCATCTCATTATCCAATGCAATCACCACTCCTGTACGACCAACGCCAGCACTATGGAGAAAAAAAGAACTATAGTTGGTATTCATGTAAAGCTTGGGAAAAGGGAACCATAAAGGGACACTGACATATTTTTTCTCAATGAAAGAAGGAGTGTCTTATAGCTTTATCATTTCGCAATTTAGCAAATTTCCAATTTTTCCCTTTTTGCCCCTCTTTGAGCCTTTTTTAGAGCTTGAGTGATTCATTATCCATTAATTTAGTATTCTTTTTGAATGATAATTTTATTATTATTAAAACATTATACTACAAAAAGGTGATGACATCTCAAGCTCAGACTTGGTGAAAAGTTATAGAAATAGCATTGATATTAAATGAGATCGGGAGGTATAAGAAATACAAAATTGATCTAAACAATTTTCCCAGGTATATCGTCATGAAGAAGGATTAATACTTGTACGGTTGATATTTACTTATGTGTTCAGTTAATAAATAAGGCCACTTGACTCGATTTTTTTAAATCTCTGTATTCAGTAAGACAAGATGAAAATGCCCTGTTATTTTAAACATATCTATGAACAAATGAACAATGGATGGATGAATTATATATACTAAAAAAAAACTTTCATCAAAGCCACCAAACAAATGACGCACCTACAATGAACCAATAGGGGTGTAGATTTTTGGTCATGTGATCTGTTAACTTCTTGTATGAATCTAAGTAGTACGGAAACATTCCTCGGCACTCCTTTGTCTGGCCAGCGTGTGAAATGAAAATGCTCCAGGATACGAATCTCATCGCCCTTGTCAACAAATAAATGATACAAGAAATACTCAATGTCAATTTCAATAATGCATAATGAGATTTCCAATTAGAATAGAATGGTATCGCTCCCATGTGCTATGTAGGTCTCATACGAATTGCCATCTCTCATTCAAATGGTTTATATTTTTTCTTGTCATGATATACTATGATGTGTGTAATTATTATACTGAATACACGTGTATATTTTTAAACTGTATGATGAAATGGCACATCATAAAATGCTCATATGTAACGTCGTCATGAAATGTAATAATCAAACAAATTTATACGACTGCTGTAGTTTTTAGACGAACATCTGTTGGCGGAATGATACCTTGTGAATGATGAGTGATCGTCTGGCGTCATTTATCCCATGGATCTCCGCTTCACAACTCACTATCATATCCTCAAAAAATAGTTCCTCTCCCTGATCAGGCCAATATTTCTCACATTTTATCTGTAACGAAAAATCATATCTCTGATTTAGTGTTTGTATATACATCCGGGGCCCGTTTCATAGCAAATTGTTAAAACTACTTGTATCATTCACTTTGATTGGCCAATTGTGAAGTTGTTGTAGAAATTATGCATTTGTTATTATAAAAAGGTTTTGTGAATAGGGACCCGGTGGGTGTTTCATAGAGCTGTTTGTAAGTTAAGAGCAACTTTAAGAACGACTGGTGATCCCTTCTTGTTGTAAATGGTATATTGACTGGCGATAAAGCGTGTAAGAAAGGGTCACCAGTCGTTCTTAAAGTCGCTCTTAACTTACGAACAGCTTTATGAAACGGCCCCCGGGATGAACCATTTTGTTTACACTAATAAGCAATAGAAAAGAAAGGTCAAGTTCACTCCAATAATGTGATTGTAACTGTTTTGTGAAACTAAACACAGCCAAACAACTCTAAAATGCAATTTCTTATTTTACATCTGCCTGTGAAGACGTTTTCATCGTTATGAATGTTTGATTTTTCTTTTTTTTTAAATATTTAAATCAATCGTTTCCAGGATGATCTCGACCTTGAAAGTTATGACTATTAAGGTAATGCATCAATCGTGGCAAAATGTATTAGCATGTGACAATGTATTGATAAAATTATTTAACTGAACGACAGAACTTGATACGTAACCGTAGCCATAACTAAATTCGGGTTACGGAGGGAGCACATTTTAAAGAAATAGGCAATCACCTTTTCACTGATTGCTTCTCTTTATTCAGTCAGTAATTGAAAAATATAACAGAGCTTGACGTTATTCAACAAGAATGGCCTCATGCATGTCACGTTATTCGTTTGCTTGTAAAAAGAAAAAAGTCGTAACGCGTTGTCACATCAAATAAAAGGAATGTGTTTATACCTTGCCCTTGTCCACCAGATTGGTTACCATGACAATAGTCTCTATCTCTTTCTCCCAAACCATCCTCCAAAAATCTGATATCGAAGTCGCGTTGGGTCCTGGGAATAGAGAAGGGAAAATGATATAAGAAAGGAGAGAGAGAGATAAGGGAGGGGGGGGGGCAAGAAGGGCGAGGAAATGGGGAGGGGCGATAAAGAAAACCATGTCTATTTTAAATTACAAAACTATCCTTTTCGAATTTGGATATAGGTAAAACCCTGGGATATTGATGAGGTGAAAGAACAGATATTGTTAGTTCCATTACAACTGGGCGGTTTGAGGCTGTGGTTGGTAAACCAATTGTGATTCTGCATACATTTCCTGACATACTGTTTTGAGGTCAGACTCATATTTTCAAGAATTTCCAGTGACTTGAAAATCAGGGTATTTTTGAATACATGTAGTAGATTTAGAACAGCATTATGTAATACGAATCTTTGTAAATATGATAGCGTTTTATAATCATTGGAAATTGCAATTAAGGAGAATATTTCTGATGCCAATTATGTGTTTTTATTTTCTGAGATCCAGACTACTTTATTATTCACAAATTTTAGAGCTCTCGGTGATTATAATGGCATTGGATAAGAAATAAAAGGAAATAACTACACATGCCTACTTTTTATTTTATATTGTAACAGATCTTTGATTTATTAGTTGAAAATTAAAAATTGTCTTAATATGAATGACCGTGTTTCTTACCTTGTGATGCAATGTATGTCTTTTCCTTTGAGAAACTCTGCAAAAAAGAGAACAACAATCTGCGTTAACTAGCATGCTCTTTCGTACCCTTCGGCATGCCAGTGTGGACGTTTGGTGATCTCCGTCACCAAATTTGTCCAAATAATGACGAAAATACATGTATATCAAGAGGCAGAGGAAACTTTGAAGATTTTGTTGTCAATTTTGCCATTTTAGGGTACCAAAAGCAATTATTGGGGCTTTATATCCGAAATCACTTCTTGATAGTCCCAATCTGCATGAAGACATGCCACATATTACAAAATTATATTTCCTTTCTTTTGCTCTCTCACTTCGTGTGCTTACAGTTTATATCTCGACATGTGTCGTTAGGCGTCATGCTCATTCTCCTCAGAATCTAAGCTCTTGGTGTTACCGGAATGAAGGAACACGCCTTCAGACTACAAAATAATGTCCAAAAAGTCGTAAAAGGGCATCAGTTAATAATTAAATATTTATAATTTGGGATCAATTCTGTGAGTTTTTACAATCACTTTTCAAGTTTTTGGCGATATCGTTCAGTTTGGAGCTGTCAACCGTAAATTATGTAAAGATTAAAGAACCATTAGAATATGGCAAGCCTATGATATTCAATTTTGACCAAACAACTTTTTAAATGTTTTTGTATTTAGTTAAAAAGGGTATAGTTGCAAAATAGCCCTGTTTTGTATTTGATTTATTAGATATAAATTGAGATAAAATACATCAGCACAAAAACAAATGCCTGCTAAATACAACCTGAGTTCATTAATCCAACTTAATGCCTTAACATCTGCTCGGTTTATTTGTAATCTATTTTTTTTCGATATGTTTCGATATGATATGTTTCCATGTGGGTTGACTCACCTGAATATAACTTGCATTGACGTAATCACTGTTAGGATCACCATTGATTAAATCAAGGATGACCCTTGTATGGTCATCTGCAAGTAAGTAACCGCAACAGTTTATAATTTAGAGAAATTCACAATATAATGATATTTTTTGGAGTTTTATTCACATAAATTATGGAATTTTTATGTTGCACGATATATTAATGTCAAATATTTTTGGTTTCACTCTCTGCATTATGTCGTGTATAAATTTCATAAACTAGTCGTGCACTGCATATTTTACAAGGTGAAATTAATTCTTTAAAAAGAAGTCGGCCAGTAAATCTGAATATATATATTTTTTTTCAAGCACACTTATTCATGCAGTTACATGCGTAGAAGGAAATCTGTTATCCAATCATGACAAAAAAAATCATATGATTTGTGGACGCACAATCTATCAGCTTGCAAGAGGCATCACAAAAATCATAATTTTATTAGCAAATTCATAATTATGCCGGGGTCACCTTTGGAGGGTTCACGCCCTACGTTTTTAACCCGTTGACTACTGATTTATTATTCATACAGGCTCTTACAGGGGTCAGCCCAGTTCGAGAAGGCAATGTGTAAAAAAAAATCCTGTACGGAAATTGACACAACTTTCAAGAGCGTATGCACGTGATGCATTACAGGTGTAATGTACAGCTCCTGGAGAATGGTTTGATATCAAGATTTAGTTTCGTAAAAATATTTTCAAGGGATGGTTACATGACTACTTGAATGGTATATTCTTAAATTAAATGTAATTTCAAAAGCTTCCTACTCACACGGAAGAATGTTCTTGTATCGATTCTTCTTGAAGTTTGCTTCCATTAATGCAAAGGACTGTGGCATGTATCTATGGTCATATAATCGCTGTAAAGAAAAGACAAATCATGTTACGAATGCAATATCTCCTTCCCCTCGCTCTCTCTTTGTTTTCTTCAAATGCCCCCCCCCCCTTTCCCGAATCCTTTCTCTCTCAGTAAACAGTTTTCATTCTACATGTCAACGGCAGTGTAGGAGCCTTCGATTTTCCACACAACGTTTGCGATGCGCGTATATAGACAAATAGGCCCTTTGCACATTTATTTTGCCAAATAAACCGCGTCACAAATTAAGTTTCTATAGGGAACTTTTGCACTTGCAACGGGGAGGGATACCAAAACATAGTAAAATATAATAAAAATACCCGGCAAATCACAATAAATAGCTGAGCGGTCTTTATCTAAAATTGATGAACCGGAACAGCTGGTCGTCCTGGTGAGCGTTTCATCAATATTTTCATCCGACAAGTTGTCAGATCTGACATCTTTCCATGATTTTGATTGGCTGAGAGGCCCTGTTCCTATGGTAACTGTCGGATAAAATGGGACTTGTCGGATAAAACGTCCGACAAGTCCTTTCATGAAACGCCCCCCAGATTCTCACCTGACGAAAAATTGCAACTTTCCAGAGTCATGGACGAAACTGCTGTTTTGATTCACCAATTTTCGACAAAGACTTCTTTGTCGTGAATTTCTTTTGACAATAGATTATCACGTTCCAGAAAGCGTCTGCGTACACAGCAAAAACTGTGGTGTTAACCGGTGTACATAGAGGACCACACCAGTCATTTTACACCGGTGTTAAATTGGTGGTGTTAGTTTTACACCTATAGGCGTTATTACAAAACATTTGGTCGTTACATTTGCACTCTTTGGTGTTATGTTCAATCTTTAGGGTGTAATTTTAACACCTCAGGGCGTGGTCCTCTATCAACACCAATTGGTGTCAGTTTGAACACCACAGTTTTTACAGTGTAGTGTTGCGAAAACTGCCCGATGCAAATCCGAGGCTGCCAAAATGAGGATTCAGCAACGAAGAAGTGATAAAGTGTTGTACGTCAGTCGCGATTGAACGACCCGTACCCTTACTGTGGTCTGCAATAAGAGAGTTTTCGCAACTTCTTGGTGGCAGCGCGCGTGACGCCGTACGAATTGGATGCGCGCTGATTGGTTATTGATCTGATGGAGTAGCAATGAAGTGATTAAGAATATTTCTTTATGAACATAACTCACGGCCCATTCATCGTCGAAAAGTCCACTGTCTTTCTTCATTTCCTTGACGTGGTCTACAAACTCTTCAACGGATACAGGGCCTATATTACCTCCTTGTGCGTAGCCATGAGACTCGGTAGAAACTTGGGACTGGAAAGTTTTAGGATTCTCCTCCAGTTTGGTTGATTCTACCCGACTTAAAGCCTCATCTACTTGTTCATCTCGTTGTTCACCCCGTTGTTCATCTCGATGTTCGTCTCGATGTTCGGCTGGTGATGGTTCCAGCTCCACGTGTTTGTATTCAATAGCAGATATCCCCTCATAACATGCCTTCGTTTCAGGAGGAGAAAGAGGAGGAATGGAGTTTCCCGCCCTCAGGCTATCGGATCGTGGATGAACTTCCGGAGTATATTGAGTAATAGACACAATTGCGGAGGATTTGTCTGTATCGTGTGCAACAATATTGCGTGTAATTATGAGATTGAATGAATCACTTTAAATCTCTATATCATTTTGTGGCATTCAAATTGGTTAAATTTAGTTACTTTTAAGTTAATTTCGATCTCATTTCCACGAAAATAGCGCCTGAAATGCTAAAATGTAGTGATTTTAGCCAAACTACCTTCATTTGAGAGTGAAATTTTCTTTTTTTCTGCTTGTCATTTATTTGACAATATCACCTTCATTTTGCAATCAAAACCTTTAAACACTCTTTTTTTGGCTTGTCATGATTTCTTATTTAATTAAAAAAATCACCTTCCTTAGGAAGTTTAGATCCTTTTTATGGAAAGTCAAATATTTCTTTAACAAAATCACCGTTATTTATGGTCATGAACCCTTTTTATGTGTGTTTCTTTCTTTATTGCATCTTGAGAGCATGCAGCATGGTAAAGAGTTTCGATAACACCTTATCATCTATATCGGACTTTAGTGTTTGGGTGGGATTTGAACACATGACATTCTGAACTACATACCAGTCGTGGCATCACCGTTACCAGTCCCGGATTGAGTCAATCTTCGAGGATAAGAAAACTTGACAGCATATTCCATGTCAATCCTACTCTGCCTCCGTCGCGGTGTCCGGGATCGTCTTATCCTGTTTCATGAGACAAAGACATATAGTTTGTCAAGGTAATCAATGTAATTTAGATGGGAATAAATATTAGGTTCATTTCCAATTCGTCTAATGCCAATTCGTCCAATTGCCAACTCGTCTATGCTATCATTTGATTTACTATCAGTTCGTCTACTATCCACATTGTCTAAATTGCCAAGTCGTCCACTCACCATTTCGCCTAATAACCAGTTGGTCCAATAGCCATTTAGTCCATATACCATTTTGTCTAATTTGACTCAGTGATTATTGTGCAAAATTATTGAAAAAGAAATGGATATTATAGACCAACTGGTTGTGAAACGAATTGGTCATCGACGAAATGGTGATTAGACGAAGTGATGATTGGACCAAATGGTTGGTAGACGAAATGTTGATGGACGGAATAGCATTAGAATGAATGGAAGTAGACCGTGTGGTGAGTGGACGAGTGGGCAGTAGACGAATTGGCAATTTACCTAGAATTATTCAGACATTAGCGCATTCAAATCGCCAGTTATTGTCCAATGCTGTCTTTTTTAAATTGAATTCAAGATCTGTTTAAGAATGATTGGTTATTGAAAAACGTGTCGCAGCAATAAGAGAAATAAAAGCTGTACAGAAACTTAACATAGTCCTTTTGATAATGATTTAACATTGCTTAAGTCCACTTAAACGATAAGTGTATTTCATAAGGTGGGAAAATGGCAGAGAACTGAAATTAAAAGGCAGAGGTAAAATATTTCAGAGGAAGGAATGGCAGCGACAAAAATGACAGAGATAAAAAAGGGTAGAGGCAAAAAATAGCAGAAATAGAGAGAACAAAACGACAGAAGTAGGCCTAAAAGTGGCAGAGGAAAAATGACAGATTAAAAAAATGTGGAGGTGAAAATGGAAAAGGTAATAATGACAGAATAAAAATGGAAGAGGTATTAATTAAATATAGCATTACTTACCACAGACACCATATTAAGGTGATAATGGTGACACACAGAATGCATACTGCAATGGTTGCTAGTTGAAAATCTGTATTTATATGGGTCAAACCAATCAGATGGTGGTGTAAACGCTACTGGGATATAACATTCATGTTAGGACATAAAATGATTAGCCGTAGAACAGAAGAATATGACTTTAGAATGCTTTATATATGGAAGTATCATAATTATCATGTTATGTGTAAAATCCACCGCACACCTCATCTTGCGGCTGGTTCACGATCCGATTTCGAACCTATGCAATTTGAAATTGCATTTTGCTCATTTTCTGAAAATGTGAATGTAAAGTATCATTATATTGGAGGTTCAAATTAACCTGAGAGAATACCAATATAACAATTTTGGAGGATTGCAAGCCTTTAATATGCAGTAAAGTCTAATTCAGTTTCAAATCTTAGCCAATCGTTCGATTGCTATTTGACGTCATTCCGACTTTTGTTCTAATAATGATAGCATTATGGTTCCAACCAACTTGTCTGTATAATTATACAGCTCAGTGTTCAACCCCAACTCTTTAACTGGTGAAAGCCGGCACCACCGCGGTGGTTAGACATCGGTTATGCTCTTATAACTATTTTCGAAGATTTATTTGTAATGTTTCAGTTTATTAGATTACATAAATACATTAGTATTCAATGAGCTCACCTGACATATATGATGTAATGGATAACATGATGCGTGGAATCCTCTTTAGTAAGTTCTCCTTGGTCAAGCTTCAAACATAAAAATGTGAAACTACAGTATAATAGTTATAATGTAATGATAACAATAATCATATATATATATATATATATATATATATATATATATATATATATATATATATATATATATATATATATATATGTATGTGATATATTATTGCCCAATAACTTGCATGTTTAGTTGGTAAATGGATACAAAATGTTGTGAAACAATTATTGCTAATGTTGAGTTAGAATTTACGAATTACATACAAAATGTATTTTTTAATTTACACGGGCCAAATTTCCACTAAACAAACACGGGTGCTCATTCCTTTTTAACGTAATATATATGTGGTTATTTTTATTCAACTAATTTGCATTGTATAAGGCTCCAATAGCGGATAAGAAAGTGTCCTATCGATTCCGCTGGACAACGACAACGGCAAAAACGAATTGAAAAAATAAATAGTTGACTAAAAGTAAACTGTTTAAAAGGCGGAAAAGGTGATAAGTGAAAATTCGAACAAGATCAGAAAACAATAACAAATTAAACGTCCCCATACCAAGATGAATTTGAAGGATGATTACTTTTTCACTTTGCCCCACTTTCAGAAATAGCCTATAATGCTATTTAGTTTCAAAATCAGAATGTTATCAAAGAGGATAGTTATAGTACATGACAAATGAAAGAAAAAAATAGTTTCTCACACCACTTGCAAAAAGTATGCTTACCAATAATATGAAGGATTGCAGTCTTCATTGTCTTAGTGACCTCATTTTTGCAAACATCCATAAAATTCATTGTCTAATTAAGTTTAAATTTGTCTAATTCTCACATCAACCTCTTTTCACATTGATACTTTTTATTACCAGAGTTGTTTCCCCTTTAAATGCAGCAAGGATTCTGCCTGACCACATTTCATCTTTATCCGAGTTTTTATTGAATTCAAACGGAAATATTTGTAGGTATGATCATAGACCATCACGATAATATACTTTTCACTTTCGCTATATATACGTTTTAGTATAATGCGGACAATTCATAAAGTGCCTGGTTTTAATGTTTGCTCACGGACTCCAAAAAATAAAAATGTCAATTAATGATTCCGAACATCTTGTAAAGGCAATGCGTGGATTTAACATACAAATAAAAGAACAAGTCACTCTAATTTAACACACAAATAAAATAACGAGTCACTTTGAAGTAGGGCCGGGGAGTATATAAACTTGCCATAGCGCCCCATATGAGATGGGCATATAATATCCCTATAAGAAAGCTGGTATACTCTTCAGACCGTTATTCCCATGTCCCTGATGCCATTGTGTTATTCAACAAGACATTAATTAATGGCAAAGACACCTTTCGATCAATCTTTCGGTTTCATATCGTATATAAAAAGAAAATCAGGAAGTATCAACGTATTTGCAGCGATATTGTATTATCATGATGATACAAATCCTTGCATATACAACTTTATTCTAGTTATCTTTGAAAGGTTTACATTTCATGTATAAACAGTCAACATAACTTTTTCTATAAGCCAGTTCGGAGTTCCATTCTGCGCATGATCAGGAGGTCATTGGTCAAAAAGTGACGCGGTGGTTTAATAATTGATGATATAAGCACCAATTAGATGCATTGATTATTCATATATTCTTTTGAATTGTGTTTTTCATTATCCTCAAAAGACTTGCGTCCACTAGCAAGTGGTATTTAACAGATGGCCAAGTACATCGTTATGGTTACACTTCGTAATTCCGAAGGTTCGTAATTCCGAAACACGTAAACTGCCTATACCTCGATGTTCGTTAATCCAAAAACGTAAAAGGGTTCTTTAATCCGAACATTTGTGGCGTTATTCCGAAGGTTTGATAATCCGAAAACGAAATAAGGTTCGATGTTCCGAAGGTTCATTAATCCGAAAACGAAATAAGGTTCGTTGTTCCGAAGGTTCGTTAGTCTGAAAACGAAAAAAAAGGTTAGTTAATCATTTTTGCGGACTAACGAACCTTCGGAATTACGAACCTCACTTCGTTTTCGGACTAACGATCCTTCGGAACTACGAACCTCCGGAATAACGAAGCTTCAGAATTACGAATGTACATGCGCATCATTATAATAGTAACATGCTAATCTATTCAACGTAGAAATGCAACAGATATACTCTCATAGAGTGTTAATTGGTGTGCTATTCTAGTCACCTGTTCTATACAATTTCTATACAATTTCTGCACCCTGCTATGTAAGGCATGCTTACATCATATCTTGCTTTAAAATCTGCCTAAAAAAGTATAATGAAAAACAAAATGTGAAAGGTCAATTGCCCACAATTTCCCATGATTTAACTCTGAACTGGTCTATTTTCATTTTTGAGTTTGGAAGTCGATATATTTAGCAACTGAAACTTATTCTTGTCTAGCTTCCCGTACGTTATCATGATTATTGAACCAATTAGGTGGTTTCATTACCAACATTATAACAAAATACTAGTTATGTAAAACACAAGCAATAAATATTTGTATACCGGTAGATTGAACAACTGATACATGTATTGGTATCAGACATTGCAATGAGCCATTAAACAAAGCAACTGAAAATAAGCACGAAGAATAGGTATTCACTGTGAGCTTCCATTTATGACGCCATTTTGGAAATTTCTGTAAAAATTATCAACACAAATTGATGAATTCGACTTCAGAGCATTGTAACTCATGACGATCGATTATGCAATGAGCCAAGTGTATTGTATGCCAGTGCATAAATCACTCTCCTAGTTATACATTATCGTAGAAATAGCACGCCAACCAAATTAGTTCATATATATCTCCAAAATTGCGGGACTTTTGCCATTTATGCAGGATGTAAAAACCGCTTTCTATTTAGCTTAGTCATGTTAATGATAAACCAGTAAGATCTTTATATCCTTTAACCTTTACATACTCCAATGTGTAGATTTTTGTAAAGAAATACGTACTTCCGTGACAAATTGATATTGAATCAAAACTGAAACTTCACAAGCACCCTTGCTTTTGTCATGAAGCTGTGATTTGGACGTGTCGAACGATGTGGTATTGCCATTATCACGATTATGGTGATGCAAACCAGTGCATCTAAACGTTTCCCTCTTAAAATAATAACAGTGCGTATCAAAAACAAGTGGAATGCCTCTGGCCGTCTCACCTGCATCACGCGATTCAACATAGCAGCAGTGCTGACTTTGAAAACTACTATAACTCACACAAGATGTTCAGTGATACTTGGTTACTCTTATTTCCACGTTTTATGAATTAGACCAATACACTTACAGAGATAGGATGGTAATTCAACAAATACCCCCAATGCGGCCAAAGTTCATTGATCTCACATGACCTTTGACCTTGATCATGTGACCTGAAACTTGCACAGGATATTCAGTGATACTTGATTACTCTTATGTCCAAGTTTCAAAAGTCAGATCAATAAACTTGCAAAGTTATGATGGTAATTCAACAGATACCCCCATTATGGCCAAAGTTCATTGACCTTTGACCTTGGTCATGTGACCTAAAATGCGCACAGGATGTTCAGTGATACTTGATTACTCTTATGTCCAAGTTTTATGAACTAGACCAACATACTTCCAAAGTTATGATGGTAATTCAACAAATACCCCCAATTGGGCCAAAGTTCATTGACCCTATATGACCTTTGACCTTGATCATGTGACCTGAAACTTGCACAGGATGTTTAGTGATACTTGATTACTATTATGTCCAAGTTTAATGAACTAGGTCCATATATTTTCTAAGTTATGATGACATTTCAAAAACTTAACCTCAGGTTAAGATTTTGATGTTGATTCCCCCAACATGGTCTAAGTTCATTGACCCTAAATGACCTTTGACCTTGGTCGTGTGACATGAAACTCTAATAGGATGTTCAGTAATACTTGATTAACCTTATGGCCAAGTTTCATGAACTAGGTCCATATACTTTCTACTAACAAGTGGTATTTAACAGATGGCCAAGTACCGTTATGGTTACACTTCGTAATTCCGAAGGTTCGTAATTCTGAAACACGTAAACTGCCTATACCTCGATGTTCGTTAATCCAAAAACGTAAAAGGGTTCTTTAATCCGAACATTTGTGGCGTTATTCCGAAGGTTTGATAATCCGAAAACGAAATAAGGTTCGTTGTTCCGAAGGTTCGTTGGTCTGAAAACGAAATAAGGTTAGTTAATCATTTTTGCGGACTAACGAACCTTCGGAATTACGAACCTCACTTCGTTTTCGGACTAACGATCCTTCGGAACTACGAACCTCCGGAATAACGAAGCTTCAGAATTACGAATGTACATGCACATCATTATAATAGTAACATGCTAATCTATTCAACGTAGAAATGCAACAGATATACTCTCATAGAGTGTTAATTGGTGTGCTATTCTAGTCACCTGTTCTATACAATTTCTATGCAATTTCTGCACCCTGCTATGTAAGGCATGCTTACATCATATCTTGCTTTGAAATCTGCCTAAAAAGTATAATGAAAAACAAAATGTGAAAGGTCAATTGCCCACAATTGCCCATGATTTAACTCTGAACTGGTCTATTTTCATTTTTGAGTTTGGAAGTAGATATATTTAGCAACTGAAACTTATTCTTGTCTAGCTTCCCGTACGTTATCATGATTATTGAACCAATTAGGTGGTTTCATTACCAACATTATAACAAAATACTAAAACACACGCAATAAATATTTGTATAGAGTGAACAACTGATACATGTATTGGTATCAGACATTGCAATGAGCCATTGAAGATAAGCACGAAGAATAGGTATTCACTGTTAGCTTCCATTTATGATGCCATTTTGGAAATTTCTGTAAAAAATTATCAACACAAATTGATGAATTCGACTTCAGAGCATTGTAACTCATGACGATCGATTATGCAATGAGCCAAGTGTATTGTATGCCAGTGCATAAATCACTCTCCTAGTTATACATGTACATTATCATAGAAATAGCACGCAAACCAAATTAGTTCATATATCTCCAAAATTGCGGGACTTTTGCCATTTATGCAGGATGTAAAAACCGCTTTCTATTTAGCTTAGTCATGTTAATGATAAATCAGTAAGATCTTTATATCCTTTAACCTTTACATACTCCAATGTGTAGATTTGTTTTTTTGTGTAATAAGTAATACGTACTTCCGTGACAATTTGATCTGAATCAAAACTGAAACTTCACAAGTACCCTTGCTTTTGTCATGAAGCTGTGATTTGAACATGTCGAACGATGTGGTATTGCCATTATCACGATTATGGTGATGCAAAACAGTGTATCTAAACGTTTCTCTCTTAAAATAATATAGTGTATAGGCCTATTGTAATATTGATGTAGGCCTCGAACAAGATGCATGACTGTGTTCAAATATTACCTTATTTTGCCATGAATCCGAGCACAATTTTCACCCCTTCGACGGATTGAAGAGCTGTTACAAAGAATCAATATATCTGAAATTTAGATAATATAGTGGATAAGGGCAATGAATGGTCATATTTTGAAGCCAGAACATGCAAAATGTATGTGATTGGTAATGTAGTGACAGTGTTGTATAGCGATAATATGTCAAGTCTGTTCCGATTTGATGCACTAGTAGTTTACGTGTGAATGATGGCATACTTGAGAATTTTTTTTAGTCTTCATAATCATACGTAATCTTTCCAATGCGACGAATGGCGGGTATAATAAGTGATGTAATAAGCCCAAGAAATCAATAAAAATAAATGATAAAAAATAAGAAGTGGAGCGCCTGTGGCAGTCTCACATGCATTACGAGATTCAAGATAGCAGCAGTGCTGACTTTGAAAAACTACTAAAAAATAATTATTCACACAAAACACCATTTATATAATGATACAATACGACGTTCATTGACCCTAAAGGACATTTGACCTTGATCATGTGATATAAGACTTGTCAGTGGTACTTGATTACCTTTATGTCCACAATTCATAAACTGTATCCGTAATCTTTGAAAGTTATGATGGTAATTCAATTAATACCCCCGACATGGTCAAAGTTCAATGACCCTAAGTGGCCTTAGTCATGTGACCTAAAACTCAGGCAGGATCTTTAGTGATACACTATCGCCCTTATGTCCAAAGTTAATGAACTAGGTCCGTAGACTTTAGAAGTTACGACGACATTTCAAAAACTTAAGCTTGGTTAAGATTTCGATACTGAATTCCCCAACATGGTCCAAGTTCATTAACCCTAAATGACCTTTGACCTTGGTCATGTGACCTGTTTAGGAATACTTGATTACCCTTATGTCCAAGTTTTATGAACTAGGTCTAAAGTTATGATGACAATTCAAAAACGCTGCCACCGTCGCCGTCGAAAAAGCGGCGCCTATAGTCTCGCTCTGCTATGCAGGCGAGACAAAAAATAGGTTTTTTTATACCCTTATAACGAGTGCACGCGTGGCCCACGTCCAACACTGAAAAAACCCCACCCCTTTAACATGTTTAAACACATTTTTTTTGTCACGCATGTGTACAGCAATATATTTGACTCCCCGGGGGGGGGGGGGATCCTCGTAGTATTGCTAAAACCAAATACCACTGCAGGCCTTATTTTTCTGTCTCAATTTACTCCAAGCATCCGCTGTCTAACATTTAATGCCATTCGCTTAACATATAATTCATGGTTTAGTCCAATGGTTAGTCTTTTCTGTATTCATTCTTCTGATCAAAGCATAATAACTCAGAATAGTTTCACAATTCATGTTTTGTGTTGGGGCTCATGCAAAGTAACTCATACCAGTCTGTTATTCCCTACCAATCTTCAAAATATCATTACATTATTGCTTCTAACCAAAAATTCTATTTAGTATCTTTTTTGTTTTATTTTACTGTATTTCATTTCAAATTGAAAACAAGGTGAATTGACACTTCCTTTTGCAAAACTCTAAAACTAAAAAATCGTGAATTATCCAGTCCATTCAAACCCGGGGCGGGGGGGGGGGTCCCATATATTGCTGTACACGTGCGTGACCAAATTATTTCCAAACACCCCCTAAACAAGTTGTCGCCAGAATATGACCCCGGGGAAAAAAGCTTGGGGAAAGAACAAACCCTAAACACGTTTGGGCAGTCTTAAAAAAAAGCTTTGGAAAAAAAAACCTAAATACGTTCGACCCCGCGATTGACCATCGACCTGTCTTTCAAAACCACATTTTTTCCTTAAAAATCGGTGTTTTGATACCCTTAACGAGTGCACGCGTGGCCCTCGTCCAAAACTGAAAAAAACCCACCCCTTTAAACGCGTTTTTTGTGTGTGTCACTCTTGTGTACAGCAATACATTTGACTGTCCTCCCCCCCCGAGCTCATTATACTCTTCCAAAAGTTAATCTTAGACCTATACACAAACATGATAATGGCAATAATGAGGAAAGTGGTTTCCACTCTTAACGTTTTTAGTGGGTCGTAAAAACCTAAGCTACCATGAAAATAAGGCATATTGAATTGCTCTCTTGATAATAATAAGAATTAAGACAAAATGAAATTATGCTGGTATCTTTTATTAAAAATCAATTAACCTACATACATAATGTCATACCAGGCTTTAATAGCATACGCAGCATACTCTAAACTCCAATAGCAGAATAGCTTGCTAAAAGGGCACATATGTTTTATTCAGTAATTCCTTTAAATTGATCCAAAAATCCCAAGAGGAGTACGACAATTTAGGAGAATGCTTCAGCAATTTGTCATGTTAATAAGCCACGCGGAAGTACATTCCATATCTAATATACGGTATCACATTGCTTGATACATTAATTAACACCATGAAACAGTTCCTGATTCCTTGCCAATGTTTGATGGGGAAAATCCAAGAAAGACAGCGAAAACAAACCACTTTAATTGAACAAAACTCTGTATTATCTCAAGTACACGATTGTCAAGGTATCCGATGAACATCAAACGAGAAAACGCATTTTAGTAACGTGTTATTCACGAATGAACTGCAACTGTTTGGTATATGCATATCGCTATCTATTACAACTTCAAATTCGGAGTAGCAGCTTATTCTCGAAGTTGCAATATAATGATTTGAATTAGAGACGAATGTTAGACAGCTGGTTGTATACATTTTCAAGTCACATAAATATTAAGAGTATATAATGACTTACCAATCGGGTCGGCACGAATTATGGCCTGATCTGCAATATTGTAAAATCAAACAATTAAACTGAAGCCACATTTACGCCATTCTCTTTTTTTTGCAAAGATGATTCCATTGATGGCGAAAAAGATTAAGAGGAATCGGTTATTCAGCCCCGACGAAGAGACTGCATGTATTGAAAATTAATACTGAGATTAAACTAAATACGAAGGTAGTCCAAATGGATTGAAGTACACCAATTTGATGATAGGTTGAGGATAGTCGGAATAATTCCACAAGATGGATTGAGATACAGACAAGCTATGTAGGTGTAGGCTACAGTGTATCTAAACGGGCAAGTATCACACACATTAAGAATCTTTATTAATTAGCTTAAGACGATGCCTATTGGTCATGTTGGTCGGTTTCGGATTGCCTATTATTCGAGAGCACAATATTTTATTATACAAGCAAGTGAAATGGGTAGCTGGATGATGGACGTTCCTGAGGGCCAGTTACAAAACGACTTGCAACCAAGTTCACCTCCAAAACATCGAACGCAACTTGGTTTTCAACTAACCAGAAGCGAGTACTATAGAACTTGCGTTTGATTACGTTCCTACTGCATTTAATCCGAACTCTTTTTGCAACCGACCGACCACTGGTGTGCATAAGTGGCTGCAAGTGAAAGTAGAGTCCCACACTGCATCGTTATGCGATCACGTGACTGAGACTGTTTGTTTCAGTTGTATCCTTCTAGGTTTCTATCAGCTATTAATAAAGACGTTACACTTCATAAATGGGTATATACATCCTAAATAGAGACGATTCCTTGGTTCCTCGTCACGTAATCGATACCGTCTGAGATACTTGAACGTTATAATTTGACTTTCTTTTAATTAATTGGGTCTCCAATTGACTTATAGACCTGTTGAGTGCAGCCATGACGTAATTTCCTTCAGCAAGAAATTCATCCACATTGTGCTGCACTCAACCCAGGTGAGATGAATGGGAACCTGTTAGGAATTTATTCCTTGAGATGCCAGCGCGCTGTAAACATGGTAAAAGGCTGCGGTTTCAAAGCCACACTGTAAAAACTGTGGTGTTAAAACTGACACCAATTGGTGTTAATAGAGGGCCACATCTTGAGGTGTTAAAATAACACCCTAGAGATTGAACATAACACCAAAGAGTGTAAATGTAACAACCATAGGTGTTGTAATAACACCTATAGGTGTAAAACTAACACCACCAATTTAACACCGGTGTATAACTGGTGTGGTCTTCTATGTACACCGGTTAACACCACAGTTTTTGCTGTGCAGGGTAATAATATCAAAGTCCTTTGGAAGTGCGTAGGGACGTTGTGACATAATTTGATATGCGTTATACAAGAACTGCGTTATATATGTTATTTTTATTAATATTACGTATCTCACAAGTGGAGACATCACTGCGATATTTAAAAAAACAAATGATTTTCCAGGACGCCTCTGCGACTGAATAGCTTTGACGCTTTCGTTAAGGCGCAACATTCAGGAGACTGATGGGATACATCTTCACTTCAGGTGCCAATCAATCTTTCTTGGAAGTCGAAGATAGTCTCTGGGATGCCTCGTACGTTGCGGCTGTACGATAATTTCCCTGGAAACACCGTAACGTCTCTGCGACGTCTCAGAAACAGAATAATCGCCGCAAGTGATGTAGACGTTGTGGAGGCGTCACCGAGACTTTTCAGAGACGGATTAATTCCCCAAATAGCCTTAATTAAGTAACATGTTTAAATTTCATTGCAACTCCTCAGACTGTTAATTTGATATGGTACTTATCATATGGTAAAATATGGTAAAATGGTACATATGGTAAAATGACTTTTTCATGTCTTAAAATACATTTGGAGATTGGAGGTCATCAAAGACATGAGCTTACAATGAACTAGTCTTTTTGCTACCATCAATACAATTGTCGATCTGGGGCCCGTTGCAGAAAGAGTTGCAATCAATCGCAACTCTAAAAATCATGCGAAACTTGATTTTCAACCAATCATCAGCGCGCATTTGGGACTTGCGATTGACTTTTTACTTGCGTTTAAACGCAACTCTTTCTGCAACGGGCCCCTGAAGACATTGTCAGACGGAGTCAGATGGTATTATTTTACAGCAGCGAGATGCCATAGTGATCCGACTACGATCAATCTTGTTGTACTATGACGCCAAGTTTAGTTTAATAAAAGCAAAAACCTGAGGAAACGATGTTCATGAAGGTCTTCTGAAAACTCAGACCACACATTTATTGAGCACTCGTAGCCAACTCCTTCACATTCAGTGATGAATAATATTCAAATTCTGAGTGATTGATAGTGTCGCCCCCCCCAAAAAAAAATTACTCCCGATGAATTTTAAAGAAAATAATAACCAGAGTATAAAATAAATTTCAGTGAATACTTAGGTACATATACATAGTAAACATTTGTCATGAATGATACGTTAAGGAGATAAGGCCTAGAATTCCTTAGAGGAGTGATCTAAACGTATTCAACAGTCTAGACCCTAACTAAAATAATTAAGTAAAAGTATACCCAATATTCGGTAAAGAGAAAGAACATGTTTGTTGAGTAAAAATGATATCATCATCATCATCATCTGGTACGGGATGAAGGCGCAAGCCTGTAACTCCCGGTCGCTTCTTGTAGGATTGGTCCCTGAAAACTACTACTTCATGAGCTTGCGTGAGGAGTCATGGAAGCTCAAAGTGCTTATAGACACGAAATCATGTGAAAAGTGTTATGTGAAACTCATGGAAATGACGAAACAGGTTTCTAACATGCATTTCACCATTTATTTCGTTTTTTTTTCTCTACGTAAGATGAGGTAGTTTATCACTCGAATGTTGAACTAGATCTTTGTCACCCTGTAGCACAACCGATTGATTCAAATGATTTTTAATATTTAGAGTGTCGAAATGATTTCACCACTCGTCCACTAACCCTACACTTTCTGACAGAGGTTTCGTTTTATTGCATAATGAGCAAAGTTCTTTGATTGTCTTAAATATATTCTACCATTTTTTTATTCCGTCGATAAAAACAAATGCAATTTTGAATTATACACAAATCATTACTAAATGTCCAGATATCACTAAGTTTGAACAATATTTCGCCGTTATTTTTTCATTATTCAAATAAAACCCCTTATAATCACACTCGCTCACTGAAATTCATAAAAAGTTCAAAGCACTACAAATGAATAGGATCGTATTGTGAAGTTCAGATTGACTAATGAAACTTTGTGTTTAATTTATGACAAGCAGAAAATGTCAATTGTTTTGTTGATTGAAATGTATTTTCTTTATGATTACCTCTGCCCATATTGTTTTAGTCATCACTTCTAGACGGCTATGAATGATTTATGTGTCATATGAGCTGATAGATTGTACCCTTTTTAGTTAAAAAAAGTGTCAAAATTGGCTGTCAATAGCGTACCAAAACAGAAGTTTAGACCATATTTCAAACTCTAGTTCAGAATACGAGCCACAATATCTGCGAATTGGAGGACAATTTTCATTTTTCTACGGCCAGTAATACATGCTAAAATATATTTTTTCGGACTAATGTAGTTCGAAATGAATTTGCAATTAACAAAGATATACAGGATAGTTAGAAACAGGATTATAGGTTACCATCCACCTCAAAACTAACATTTCTTTTAGTTTCAAAATGAATTTTGAGATTTTCATTGCGCTTAAAAAAGCACATCCTAAGCTTTGAAATGATATGTAGCTTGTCAAAATCGGTCAACATAACCTCACAAGCACTTGACTGAATGCATAAGAAAACTAGCAACAGCTTCGGAGAAACAAGGTTTGAGGTTGAAGCATGAGATGTGCACACTGACTATACAATCTCAGTGAAACCTCCAAGCATTCTGCACAAATGGTATCAAAGAAACTTTTGAATCTTTTGTGTTCTTTTATTAAACTTTACAAATTCAATGTTTGACAGTATAAAAGAAATTAATCTTTTAGACAAACCAATTATCTGATTTATGCATATTGAAGACTAAATTATATTGGCTATTATCAAGAATATTCCCTGGCGACTTAATGTTGGTTTTTGGATGGTTGGTCACAAAGTAAACTTATAACATATACAAATTACCTAATAGAAATAAATGAAAGTCAAAGCCAAATTCAATCAGCACCAATTTAAGGCAAGACTATAGCACAATATTGCATACGGCGGGAGCGTGTATGGCTGACAACGAATTGGAAGATCCACGAATCCATCCAGCATGTCGAGTATACCCACGTTGTATATAACCAAGACCCGTTTTGGTGGCACGCAAGATACACTTGTGTCGCCGTTTTTTTCTTTAATAAGAATGTCATGCCGTAGCGTTCCCGATGCGCAGGAGAAGTATTCAAATTGCTTGGTTATCGACTCCATTGCTCTCTGATCAACAGTCAGACTGCCAGAAAGGTAAATAGTCCCTGTTGAAAGTCCTTGCAATAATCAAGGTATTACATGAAAGTTATGGACATTTTCCAACGTGCATTCGGAGCAGACCGTGCTTGTGCATCTGCAGAAGAACCTGGAACTCTTTGCTCATGTCATGATTCTTGGTGAATTTAAGACCATCAAAGTAGTGATATGGAACCTCATGGACCTGTCCAGGAAATGGGTCTAGTTGAGATGAAAATGGCCAGAATCCATAGAGATGTGTTTCTTCACACACGCTCAGTGCAATGTGCACCAAATAGAACCCTGTATAGCCGGAAAAAATACAAATCATTCAATTAATGTAATCATCGATGAAAATCAGTTAAATATTCTCTGTAGACTGATGTAAGAAAATAATTTATGATTCATCGCATAAACGGTGAATAAATGCATTCTCATTCAAGCTGTAAGTAAGTCCTAGTACCAACCTTCCTCTTTAAGAGTTAAATTGAGATTTTGGATTTGCTTAAATATCAATTTGTACTTAAATAATTCCAACAAAACTACCCTATGATTCCGGTCTACCCCAACACACAATCGATAAGATCATATACGCTAAAGTTGAAATGTTAAATCAACAATTTACCACTTTCACTTGCAGCGATCAACTTGCTTTACCATGAACGTATGTCGTTACTTATTTAAATGATTTTCTCTCCCATAATTTACCCAGGTTGTATCAATATTTTTCTTAATGTCATTAAACCCTCTACAAATCTCCGCGTTCTTTGAATAATTGATTTGGCCAATGATCTTAACAAAAGATATCACCAACCTGTAGATAGAGTTTCACTTCCAAACTTCCTTTGCTTCCAGAAATCCCAAACGAGACGAAAGTGTGCTGGATTAGCGACCAATAATCTTGGATTGAATTCCTCATATACATCCAGTGCTTTCAAACATGTTTTCGTGTGTGACTGGACTCCGAAGCACGGTAGCCAGATATCACCGTTGTACTGCGACACCGCCTTGGCAAATGACGTAATGTTTTCTTCTTCTTTTAGAAAATTGAATCTAAAAAAAAGGGAAAAGAAATGTAAGCGAAAAACTGAGATTGATGTTTTGTGTGTGTGATACATACATGAAGAAACACTTTGGAATATAAATCACACGCAGCAAAAACTGTGGTGTTAACCGGTGTACATACATGTAGAGGACCACGCCAGTTATTTCACACCGGTGTTAAATTGGTGGTGTTAGTTTTACACCTATAGGTGTTATTACAACATCTTGGTTGTTACATTTACACTCTTTGGTGTTATGTTCAATCTATAGGGTGTAATTTTAACACCTCAGGGTGTGGTCCTCTAACACCAATTGGTGTCAGTTTTAACACCACAGTTTTTACAGTGCATGAAAACTGGATCACAATCAGGTACATCAGTTGTTAATATTTTTCGGTGTCATGTTTTGGTTATAAACAAGCAAAAAAAAGTGGGGGGGGGGGCGTTTCATCAACATTTTTGTCCAACAAGTTGTCAGATCTGACATCTTTCCTTGATTCTGATTGACTGAGAAGCATTGTAACTATACTGTCGGATAAAATGGGACTTGTCTGATAAGACGTACGACAAGTCTTTTCATGACACGCTCCCCAAGGTATCATATTTTAAAATCTGCATAAACATACATGTATAAAGTATAGAAAATTGTACGACATATGAGAACCCGATGAATGAACCCAATAATTAATCATACCTTCTTTCAATGATACTTGGGTTCATGGTTGTAAGGTTACTCTTCACCCCAGCATCAGATCTAAAAGGCGCTAAGGGTGCCGTGTTACACCTGTAAAGAGTAATAAATGGACACAGTGCATTTATTGAAAGTCAAATGGAAACCAAATTTTCAATTTCACAGATGCATACACATTAAAAATGTTATTCATAACAAACATTTGAAATATATACAGTATGTAATAAATTTTAGTAGTCCATTTAATGCCATAAGAAACGACAGTCAGAAAAAGTCCATAATATGACTTGTCTAATATTGATATATATGATTGTGAGTGTACTTATGAACCTTAAAGGAGAATGAAACCTTTGGAACAAGATAGCTTGTGTAAAAACAGAAAAAATCAAAGAATCAGATTAACAAAAAATTTAGAAAAATCGGACAAATAATGAGAAAGTTATGAGCATTTGAATATTGCGATCACTAATGCTATGTAGATAGCAAATTGGCAATGCAACAAAGATGTGTGATGTCACTTGTGAACAACTCTCCCCATTACTTTAGTATATATTTCACTTGAATTGCCTCTTTTATCACATCTATCCATAGATCATGTGTTCTTTCTACATGAGGGCATGTAATACATATTTTTTAAGAATACATCATGGATAGAGAGTTTGTATCATTAGAAAAAGCAAAAAGAGACATTTTGAGGGTATTTTACAGTCCACCAAAGGGAAAGTTGTTTATCAGTGACATCACACATCCTTGTCGCATTGCCAATGGGAGGATCTCCATAGCATTAGTGATTGCAATATTCAAATGCTCATAACTTTCTCATTATTTGTCCGATTTTTCTCAAACTTTCTTTATTCTTATTCTTTGATTTTTTTGTTTCTACACAAGCCTATTTGTTCCAAAGGTTTCATTCCCCTTTAAGCGAGGAATTTGTACAAGAAGTATTATCTAAGCATCCAATAAATGCAGCTGTCAAGAACAGAGGGGAATATTGATCAAATTGTTTAATAAGCGAGAACATGTTATATACATTATACCTGAATACAAAATCTGCCTGGTCAATCTGTTTCCCACAGTCACTGTTGAGTAGGATGCCACTATTCCCCACTAAACTACACCGACCGAGTCGAACGCCATCAAGCGGTGAAGCCTGCGAGGTGAGAAAGAGAAAGTGAGAGGAATTGAAAGGGAGAGAGGGGGGAGGGGGGATGGAGAAAGATTCAACATGTACATTTTTCATATAATTGAAGCATATATGAAATATACTATGTTAATGCAAATATATCTAAAAACAAAATATTTTATTAGAAAAATTGCATTTTAAGTAAGTTTGACTAGCATGTGATATGGATGGCCTTCTCGCGTGTGACGCAACAAAATAAAACTGAAAACTTTAATTATTAAGTTTTTAGCATTCACTAAATCTTATAACTTATAAAAGCGTCTTTTTAAATTCTTCATGGATATCAATAACGGCTCATAATTATATTCAACCCAGTTTTGAGACCGACGGCCTGAAACTTGACTATAATACGCAGTGAGGGATACTCGCCATGCTGTATTATTTTTTTTTATTCAGGGGTGCCTCCGCAATGCGTGCGTGGGGTATCACAATTTAAACAAGTATCACAAAAGAGGGTCAAGGCAGTTATTGAGAGGATGGGGGTGGCGCCAACTCTGGCCCCTTATTTACAACATGTGGTCTCCTCGGTCTTTCTATATGAAAACTATAATGTTAAATGGGCACTGCACATGACTTTTCAGCAAAGATTGATTGTTAATTTCCAGTCACACAACGGTTTGAGTGAAGGCAGTATCATTAGTGCTACTCAGCAGCCTAGCGTTAACCAACAATTTATGCATAGCCGATATCAGTGAGCTCGCACTCAACCAACACAAATGGTTAAGAACAACTTATGACTTACGTTTGGAATATTTTGCATCAATTGTTTGGTGACTTTGAACTGCTTCATGGCTTTTCCTTTCACCTTTCGATACAAGCTATAAACTAGGGAATCATTCTCTTTTACGTTTGTTTGTGTCAAGACGAAGTCTTTTTCTGCAGTACAATTGGGAGATAAATCCTGCCACTCCGATCTGAAAAAAGAGACAATTTGATTAAAATACAGTAATATAAAATATGCTATAAGGTCCTGTTACGCAAAGGTTTGCAATGAATTGCAAATATGAAAGAACCACTCTGGTTGGTTCCTTGTTTGTGTTTTGAATAAAATATTCACGCAATGGTGATTTTGATTGGTCATTTGCTTCTATAGCGATTGACTGCAACTTTTAAGTCAAGAAGCTTTGGGGTGGTTAACGATGCCACAAGTAGAAATAATGATTAAAAAAAATGAAGGACGGTAATATTTAATAATTAAAAGCAAATAATTTGTGTAATGGGTTCAAAACATTCAAAACTCATAACTAAAGCCAATTTACTGCCAATTTTACATTGTGAGCCACCATCGCTGCCCTAAATATCCGACAATATTTGGGACTATTGCGGGGAAGGAAATAGATATACTTCTTTTATTTATAGTTATATCGTTCGAGACAAGTTGGTGGAAATATTCCACTCTGGTATACATTAAAACAGGCTTACATCAATCGGCTCTAGATTTATTGTCTCGAAGAAGACAACCGCGTAGCCAGGATTTCATTTTGGAGGGGGCGGTAAATACACGCAAAGCGTGCCAACACTTACAGAGCGCGCGAAGCGCGCTCCCTAGGGGGTGGGTGCAGGGAGGGGGAGTTTCCCCCTCCCTTGCGAAGCGCGAAGCTTTTGGTGATTCAGAAATTAAAATGAAAAAGGAGCCATCTCTCTTGTCTCTAGTACCTATATCAGCTCTAATTCAGTTGACGATTTTGAACCTTCTTTTCGAAGTGATTGTGAACGCACAAAAAAGGAATACAATGGAGGAAATTAAAATACTGATAACCCGCGCGAAGCGCGGAAGCTAAACCGTTTTATCATTTTTTCCATGGAAAAAGAAAAGGGTATTCTCAAAGATATATTGAATACTTCTCTTGGAAAGATCAGAATTGATTACAAACAATTTAGCGACAGCGCATAACTTAAACTCGCAAAACAGAAGAGAAGAAATGTATTTGTCGGGAGGAAGATATTCCTTCCCGCGCAGAGCAATGAAACTCTGAAATTTCAAAGGGCGGACGTTTCATCAAATGCAGGTATCTTGTACCCCATCGGCTCTATTTCAATTGATTTTCTACGATTATTGAACCTCATTACAAGGAAAATAGTGCGCAAAAAAGTTTAAACTTCTGTGATTTATTGAAATCATATAAAAAAGGATGCCTAATTTCTTTGACCTATCCTGAAGCGCTTCATTTTGAATCAAAAGAAACGTAAGTGTCTTTCAAAAATTAAAACTGAGGGTGCAAAACAGGACAGGAGATGAATGTGCAGGGAAATGACATGAAATTTAATAGAATTTGATAAAAAATAATTATACTTTTTTATTCAAAACGACACGAATTTTATACCTTCCTCTTTTAAAATTAGGAACCTGTTTGCTCCAAAATTATGGCTGTTTAGTAATGAGCTGAAAAGCAGGAGAAGTTGACTTTATGGAGGTGACGGCAGAAACTGATATAACGATTTTACCCGCCCGGAGCCGACCCGACCAGAAGTTGCGTGATCAATAAAAATAGGATAACTTCATATACTTCGGCCTAACCTTACTTAAAATCCATGCCCTATATACAGTTGAACTTTAACTGGCAAGAAACACATATAGCTGAGGTGGAAAATAGGGTTAGAGAAAGGGTGGGGGAAACAATGGAGCACTTCAATATTGTCATTTAACCGCGCGCAGCGCGGAAGCAAAATTCATATAAAAATACAGAGCGAGAATGAAGGAGTTTCTCTTTTGAGAAAAAAAAGGATAAAAAGGATAAAAAAACACAAAGCTACCTTTCTTCCCTTTCCTCCCTTCCCTTTTCCTTTTCTCCTCTCTTTTTTCCTTCTTTTTTATTTTTTGGGGACGTTTTTTTTTTTTTTTTGGGGGGGGCGACCGCCCCCACCGCCCCCCCCTAGCTACGCGCCTGGAAGAAGATGGTGTCTCCCTATAGCCGGATTTATTGTCTAAAAAATACTAGTAAAAGAGAATTTAGGAAAGATGATTTTTAATTATTTAGGACTAAATCTTTCAGTAATTATCTTCCAATGAAATAAATAAGTCATTGTTAATTGTCTGAAAAGATCGAGAAGTCAACATTTCAGAGGGAAGGGTATTGTGCACATAATTACCTCCATAATTGTTCATTTGTTGTATTTCGTTTCCATGGTGTTTCTAAGAAATGTTGGTATAGGAAGAGCTTCTCTGCCTCATTTACCACAAAATTCCACAAATTTGGAGTAAAATGCTGGTCAGATCTGAGAGTGAAAAATAACAAAAAGTAACGTAAGGCAACACTTGCAGTAGTAATAAAATTCATATCACGATCTAGGAAAAGAATGACATCCGTTTTTACCTAAAACTTTGTACTTTTACCACAATACAGCAAATAAATAAAATTATCTACAAGTTTATATTGAATGCATTATAAAAACATGATGTTGATATTACTATGGTGAATTAAAGAGTGGATTCGTTGATTTGTTTTAAACAAAATAAGTGCCCTATCTTGAATGTTAGACATTGGTAGATAAAATTTAGAAATGACGCTTTAAAACACTGGATGAGGTGCCAAGATCATATACGTTTTGGAAGTGAATTAAGTAACTAAATTCCATGTAAATTCATGCGGTAGGGAAATGGAAAGCATGATAATAATTCAACTTAGGCATAGGCGGATCTAGCTTTTTTTCCAAGGAGGGGGCTTGACCGAGAAATTTGACAAGCCAAAAAAATAAAAATAAAGGGGGGGGGGGGTCACAAGGTAATTTGGGGTCGTTTATAAAATATAGGTCATTACTTTTTGTATTTGGCAGCCCCCCTAACCCCCCATACATCCGCCACTGTTAGAAATCATATTGCCATCATCAGCATCAACATCAGAGGATCTAGTGCCGACTCTTTGAAAGGAGTTGGCGGCAATTAACCTCCATTGATTTCTCTTGGTGTTACGAACCCTTCTATATCTCGATTGCTGAAATAAGGCTAGTCATTTTTTTTACATCCCCAAATCAGGACATTTTTAATGACAATTCCCTGATCAACCAAGATGCCCCCTTTCACCACTCTGCAATGCCCTAATCATGTATACTTTTCTACAATCGTCCGTTATCGATACAATTATACCAGAGTACACTAATTATCTCTTTAACAACCATATTAAATTTTTAATAACGTTAAAGGCAACTTACTTATGTTTCGACATGGGCTCTGCGGGTGGAGGTGTTTTCGGGGGTGTCGCCAATCTTGACGTACCAACAGGTCTAGCTCGATTGGCCATCAGTTCTGAAGCATTAGCCGTGAAATAACTTATCGTGAAGATCGTTGCCATGGCAACAGCCAAAATGACCAACATACTGGCATTCTCGGTGTAGAAAGATGATGATCGGTGGTGTACCGTCAGTTTGTGCCGGAATTGGTAGCGCCGAGCTGTGATATCAAACGAATTTTATTTAGGACACAACGGTTAGTTATTAAAATTTTCGTCTATAATAACAATTATAGTCCGATCTTTAACAAAAATAAAGCCTAAACTGCAAATGGTTTGCTGTTAAATGTACAACACTATAAGCTGGTGTGATCCTATGTTATAATAACACATTAATTTGGTGTCAATTCAAAAGCTTAGAGAGAACAAATATTTCCTGCTAATTCACCCGAATGATGAAAATAATCAATGTTAACGCATCTTTATACTTAATCGGCGTTACACTATTGAAATTGCCACTTGTGTAAAACAACACAACAGTGTCATTATTGAAGCGATACTACCTAAGTGCAAATTACTAACTAACTACAATATCGAATTAACACTCGGAGGTGCTTTATTTTAACACCATCACAGTACAGTTTCAACACCTGTCGGTAAAATCTTCTCGTAATACCGAGCCATGTTAGTTTTACAACCTATATGGTTAAATCCAAGTGTACCTAACAATGTAGGTCTCTTTTGCCATAGCAAATATCCTGCTTATAGCACTTTTGAATATTTCAGTTTCTTAATAGACAAGCTAAACGGGGACCGTTTCGTAAAGCTATATAAAACGTTATCTTTCGACAGTTACCATTGTGATAGTAACCGTTAGACATCTTTTCTTTTCAATAATCATGATATTTTAAAATTGCGAAAGTTTTTATGATGTTCTTCACGATCTTCTATCTTAGGAAAGCTGAGGAAAATACTTTCTTTTATAATCAATCTTAATAAAAATAAGATGATAGACACGAAGTAAATTCCACGAACAAAAGTGCAATACCTCTGATCTATATGGGTCCAATTAAGTTTGTGATCAGACGAGGAGTTTAGGGAGGCAGTGCAATTAAAACACATGCAGTTTACTATAA
Source organism: Lytechinus variegatus (assembly GCF_018143015.1). Taxonomy (NCBI): domain Eukaryota; kingdom Metazoa; phylum Echinodermata; class Echinoidea; order Temnopleuroida; family Toxopneustidae; genus Lytechinus; species Lytechinus variegatus. Next base: position 17,039,192 of record NC_054750.1, read on the forward strand.
AAGCACGATTATCATACCCATGTTACGTAGCTCATCTAATGTATCTTCTCTTCGGGAACTATATCAACAAGCCATTCCATGTATGATTTATCATTGAAGGTACTTCTTGCGTCGATGTATTCTTCTCCTTGGTACTACTTTAGAGAACAGTCCATCATTTTTATATATTCGACGTCAAGTATCCTTTCTCGTTATTATTGATATAGTCTATGACAGGCCAAATGGCATGTAAAAGCTTTATCGAGCGCATTTCGTTTTCAGCAAACGACAATAAGGTTATGTAACAAAACAAAAAGCAATACAAAGCGACGAGTATTCAATGGGGTTTCTCTCGGAGGGAGATCGAATCGGAGACCAGTTTGAACGCAATGATACAGTGCTCTAATTTATTGTTGCGTCATTTCTAATCAATGCGCGCTGTCCACGTTCAAGATTCAAGTCGGGATTCAAAACTTGTACACGAATCGTGGAGTGTTCGATCGGGACTAATGTCTTAAGCCAGTTTCCTATAGAAATCACGAAATTCAGTAAACTACAGGTTTCATGTGATCACTGATCACAAATGTCTACGATCATGGATTATGTGGAGTGAAGATATCATGTGGATTAGTTCAATAAATCACAAATAGCAGTCCTAATGTCAATACAAGCATTTGTACCCCCAAAAGCCTTGTCCTGTTTTGAGGGAAACAAAAAAAAATCATCATGTTCATATTGTCATACGTTTGCTATTTTTCGTTCCATTTCAGTCCATGAGCAGGAATACTCATATTTTCCAGACTCACACAAGCACTCCCATGATGCAGTTCAGGACAAACACAAACAAAATATTGCATATCCAGGGTATGATGTTTGATAAATCTGTTCGTAAGTTACCAAAGACTTTTACTCACTATTATCAGTGATCTGTACATGAACGTTGACGCTTTAATTAATCAACTAAATTTGAAGAGAAAAAAGAGAAATTTGTAGATTGAAATTCTGGTAAACGATTATTCAAATACAACTCTTATCCCCCCCAAAAAAAGAAGAAATACGGCATCTCATTTACCAGATAAAAAGACTAAAAGTCATGAATAAGTTTTATGAATCACCATATGATGATGCCACATCTAACTAAATTGTGATCTGCTCGTAAGCTATATTATTTTGTTTAAAAGTGTTTTAAGCTCACAAACATTAATAAGAACTAATATTGTGAATATCCATCATTTTTACATTAAAAAGAAGACGAAACACATGAAATAAGACAATTTTGTGAAATTCGAATTTCCTACGTTCAAAACAATGACAATACTGATGAAAACCATATAAAATGAAATACATGTACGTAAAACATTTATGCAATATTTGATATAATAATACGATGACATACAAAACAAGCAAAATAGAAGGAAAATGTGCGGTATTGTTTTGGAATGTATTATACATTCATAGAATTTATCACTTTATATAATAATGTGAATATACAAATGTTGAAAGATTGTCAAACTTTTGAAAGTTGTTCTATAAACAAGCAATTGATATGCACCATTAAGAGTATTGTTATCATTATCATCTTCCTCACCACCACCATCCTCCTCATCATCATAATCATCATCATCATCATCATCATCATCATCATCATCATCATCATCATCGTCATCATCATAATCATCATCGTCATCATCATCATCATCATCGTCATCATCATCATCATCATCGTCATCATCATCATCATCATCATCGTCATCATCATCATCATCATCATCATCATCATCATCATCATCATCATCATCATCATCATCGTCATCATCATCATCATCATCATCATCATCATCATCATCATCATCATCATAATCCTCATCGTCATCATCATCATCATCATGTATTATTGTAATGGTTATCATTATGTTATTGTCATGTAGGAGCTGTAGGGGGTTATTATCCTAATCATATAGATGTAGTAGCACAGTCATTGTTATTTTGATCTTCTCGTAGCGCTATACAGGACCCAATGATTATACACCATCATCATCTCCATACTCCACCGAAATCATAATCATCATCATCATAATCATCATTACAAAATAGTACTACACTCGGCGGTCACGTTGCCCCTTAATACGATAAAGCCTATCTGTTTATACTCAAAGAAGTATTTAGAAAGGCAGGATTAGCAACGTTAACGCCCAAATTTCAATATCTAATGCTTAATAACAAACATTCATGTTACAATTTCAAGTTATAAGAGGTCCTACTTGATGCATCATGTACGTGGCGTTCAACCAACTTCCTATAAACTGCTATAGTAAAATATATATCATGATAACATTAAGGAAGGTACAGCTGTTAAAAACATATCAAATATCCCTAGAATCTTTAACCAATTAAAACATCATACTGTCATCCCATATATGTTGCTATATCATACAATAACAACACGTATTTCTTTATATAGCTAGAAGGCATTCCTGAATGGCACGCGTGACTAGAACAGTGAACGAAATGTCCTATGTTGGCTCCATCACAAAACAATAATTTCGATATTTCCTAGTTCATCTGAGTCTTTTTATCGTCTTCAATGGTAGACTCGGGTGCAGTCGGCGATTCCTGGTTCCCGGTGGCGGAAATCTCGACCGATTCTTTCTTGTCTTCGTTGACGAAAGCGACATCGGAGCGCTTGTAATTCATCTCGGTAACAGACTGAGAGCAGCGATGAACGAGGGATTGAATACGACTTCGATAGATGAAAGCGAGGACGGCCAAGGCGGCTACGATGAGGAGGATGAGGAAGGTGAGACCAGCAGCCATACCGGAACGACTACTTCTTCGTGATGAACTACTACTACTCATGGATCCTGACCATTTTGAGAGAGAGAAAAGTTAAAACAGAAGCTTGAAACAAACACGTAAAGCGATCAAAGATATTGTGTTTTCTTCAATGACATATCATCGGTTTGGAACCGGATTTGTGGGTGTGACTGGCGGAACTCCAATGACGCGTTTGTATTTTTCATTTTGTCTTTTTTTCGGGGGGGGGGGGGGGGGGGCATAACCAATTGTTATGTGCATGCGAAAGAAAAGAGGTACTTCTTTTGCACTTATAAAAATATATTTTGCTGAATGAGCTCTTCACAAGCGTTGCATCGGAAAAAATAGTTTGATTTGATTTATTTTATTTAAACACGGTAAAAAGCCCTCGATCAGCCAATGGCTGGTTTCCAGAGAGGCCGTGCATTATACAAACAATATAAAGAATAACAAATCATAACAAAGTAAAATAAGTAAAACAAAATTCTATAAACAAAACAGAAGAGGATGAAACAAAACAGAAACAAAATCAAAACAGAAAAAAATACACAATTGTAACAAAAGTAAAAAAAAAAGTTTCATGATACTGACTGCATGGTCTGTGAAAGCATAAAAGCGTATATTTTTTTCGAAATATTTGTAATTCATTCGGTCTTAGTGGTCTCAGGCTACCTGATGCATTATTATTTACCATGTGTGTGGGTAGAATGAAATTAATTAACATAACATTTAAGTGTACATCTTAACTCCAAAATTTCCATTAATTCCAAACTAATCAGAAACTTTTGTTTTCTTCAAATATATTTTACGCATACACGCACACACCCTTCACATACTCTGTTGTCCAAAATGTTCCTCAATTTATCAATTCATACGTGGAAAAAGAAAATGTCTCCGCAATTCATCTATCCATCTATCTATCTATCTATCGACGTACCTATCTATCTATCTATCCATCTATCTATCTATCTATCTATCTATCCATCTATCTATCTATCTACCTACCTACCTACCTACCTACTTATCTATCTATCTATCCATCCATCCATCCATCATATTCTTATTCCACTTACCAAGCGAGGCACAGGTTGCAGATGACACGACAAAGTTATCAACAGCAATGAGGGCTGCATTGTCCGTAGATTCGACAGATATCACCACCTAAAGAAAGAATTAAAAAAAAATCAAATTTCCAATTTTAAGAACCACGTTTTTGAGTATTAGACAAATTGTAACATTTACAAATTAAATTTGGAAATTGGTTATGACACAATACATGATTGTGCTTACGTAATATATATTCCGCCATTGCTTAGTGGAAAAGTTATTCTTCTTTACAGGACTCTTTATACTGTACATCGTGTAAGGATGTCATTTGCCTCCGTATTAGGTTTACATATTGTTTTGATAACTATACGAATCACTGTAGATTCGTATTTTTTCACATGCTATGAACAAAAGATTGACAACAATTATTGTATGTCAAAGTCAAGATGTTAGCGCGTTTTTTTCTTTACTCGTGGAAAATCAACGACGAAATTGAAAATGTTACCTTATAAACAATGTAAGGTTTGAGAGAGTGGGATTGTAGCAAGGATGCGGTATACATCTTCCATTCGGTCATGTTCTTATTGCTCACAGACCCAGCCTGTCTTCTTGTTCCATCCTTCTCTTCCACGATCACATCTATTGTTTGATCGCTGGTACCTTCTATCAAGTATTCAACGCTGACACACAGATCCCGGGTAGTGGGTGAAACAGTCAGGTGACCGGAGTACAGTTCGTTAATCTGCTGTTCTGATGATGACGAATTGTATAGCGACAGATACATGAAGGAATTGGTAGCTAGCGAAGGAGAAGAGAGACTTTCATGGTTAAGAACATGTATACGGTAGAAAGTTTTCACGTAGACAACACTTTTGATTATACCAAACTTTAAGCAATCTCTCAACATATTTTTAAGAACTGGAAAGAGGGATGAGGTATTTGTTAACGTGTTCGTACTACATGCAGTTGTACACACTGGAGAAGGTGTGGAGGCTGAGGTTCACCCCTGCATTTGAGTTCTGCCCCTTCTTCGTCCCTGTCATCCCTATAAGGACAATATCACGTAAACAATAATCTTCTTTCTTTAACTTGGCTTCACAGGAGGAATGCAATAGCAAATAATTGATACAACATACCCACTGATCTACTGAGGAGTGGAAAACCTTTGCCGTAGATGGCGTCATACCAGTCCCAGCTGATTTCATTCTTAGCAGAGTTGGTGAATCCGCAATTGTCGGGTCCTAGCTCAAAATCACACGATGTTTCCGTGACAAGATCAACGCAAGGATGATCTAGAATGATGATGTCATCAACAGCTATATCTGATTGGTAGCCTCTCCCAGCATATGCTTTGAATACAATCTGCGTAAAAAGCCACAGAATAATGTGATTAGAATCATGGGCAGAAATGTGAAGGAGATTGTCTTTTTTGTAATTAGTGACCGGAAAGCGGGCTTGTTCCGTACAGTTTCCAAAGTTTCCTAACCAGTCATCAGTTGGCCTAATAAGGCCGGATCATTGATAAATCTAGACTTTTTTAAGTACTCAGGTATAATCCGATAAATGATGTGTTAAAGTCAGGTCAAGGGTAAAGGATAATAAAGGGAATAAATACTTTTGGAGGTACTACTTACATTAAAGTCACCGCTAACTTCAATATCAGCATTGACGGGCACCCAAGCATCCTTCTGTTTGCCTTCAATCAACTTCAACTGAGTGAGCTGTTGACCCTGATTAGTCCACTGAGCTTGCTCTCTCAAATACACCTCCATTCTACGGGTGTCATTGCCACTAGCATGGTAGTAGAACCGTACACATTGTTTGCCATACCAGTGCATTCGAGGCGACATCAGATATCCGACGGACCGCGGCCGCACGGGCTGTGACGTCTCGAAGTACATGTAGTGCCCTAAGTCAAGAACACAGTAGAATAAAACACAATATTAAGTACAAATTATATTTCTAGTGATTGTGGTAAAACAATGGGAATAATGATAGAGGTAAGATACTACTACTGCCATTACTACTACCACTACTGCAAGATGCGCCACAGGAGGCAAGAGGCTATCGACCCCTTTGGCTGTCAAGGAGTAGTGGGGGAAATGGAAAAAAGTGCACTGGTGAAGAAACAAAAAAGCTACAGTAAACTACAGTAAAAGGGAAAACTCAGTTTTCTCCAATAAACCGAATCCGTTAATTGATGGCTCTGTCTACAGCCAGTATCACCCTCTGCATAGGCGGATCCAGGGGGCCCGAGGGGCCCGGCCCCCCCCCCCCCCCCTATTGGCGGAGCAAAAAAAGAAAAAGGGAAAAAGAAAGGAAAAAGAAAAGGAAGGGAAAAGAGAGGAGAAAAGAAGAAAGGCAAACATAGAGGAGGAACGTGATTGAATAAAATACCATGAGGAAAGTTTGAAAATATTTTTTTGAAAAATCTATTTGTTAGGATATAAAACTTTCACTCGCGCTTTGCGCTCGCATTGTCTTTTAGGGGATTTGCATATCTTGCTCAATATGGAGCTTGAAATATCAAACTTTGAAGTCAATATATAAAAAAATATTTCAGCTGGGAAATTGAACTTTCATTATTTTGTTTGATTTACAAATTGACTTTTATAAAGTGCTCTGTAAAAATGTCTGTGTTATGGTCTGAATATTATCATTTTCTGCTTGCGCTGCGCGCTCGCAAAATTTGATTTGTCAGGTTTTTCCTGTATTCCATAAAGTTCTCAAAATATCCCTATTCAGGTCAGATTGTCAAAACGTATCAGCTAGCGCTGCACGCTAGCATTTTGATTAGTGAGTTATGTATATCCCAATATTAATTCTAAATCAAACTACTTTGATGACAGTTTATCAAAAATTTCGGCTCGCGATTTCCGCTCGCATTATCATGCATCTTATGCATAATTACAAAAGTGCTTTAAATGTCCAATTTCAGGCCATAATATTAACAGATTTCGCGCTCTCATGCTTAGGAAGAGAAATAGGAAGATAGTCATCATTTTCATATGATGACATAATGCCCTTATAGAATGTCCCGGTCCTATGTAAAAACTCAAAGTAATAATAATAAAATACATCAGCTCTTTTTTAACTGTGATCCATCACAATTCACAATTTTCCCACAAAGTGTTTGCAATACAGAGCTTAAATTGACCCTTTATAGATCGGAATATCATATATTTTTAGCTCGCGCTTTGCGCTCGCTTTATTAATTTTCATGATAAGAAAGGTACTTAGAATATCTCGCCGAATTCTAGGTTGAAATCTAAAACACACGTTTATTTAAATACGCAGATTGTTCTCTGTTTAAACCATTATCTAGATAGATAGATAGATATATAAATGGTTTTATTAATACAAAATCACATATAAAATACATACAGGCATAGTAGTTTTGAAAACTAAATTGCGCCATGAATTTACAATAAAATACAATAAAATTGTACATTGCATATTACTTAAAGGAATATTGATTATCAAAAAGAATTATTTAAAAGAAAAAAAATATTCACAAGGACACACTCATTAAAGAGTCATATACCCAGGCATGCGCTCACACTCACCCCGCATCCAGACACATACACACACACTATACAAACAAAAGTGGATACTCAAATTTACCTATAATGGATAAAACAAAATCATCAGTACGGATATTAAACAGATGGGGGCACGGCATTGCTGGAATAAGATTCGGAATATCAAATTTAAGATCACAATATCAAAAAATTGTCTGCTCGCGCTTTGCGCTCGCATTATTTATGAAAATTGATAACTTTTCATGATTTACAAAACATGAATAGAGTGTCCAGAAGTTTTCCGCTCGCGTTTCAGTCGCGCTCGCATAAAAAAGTTTAGTTTATATACTTAGAGTCCTTCAAAGAATACAAAAGTGCTTAGAATTTCCATTATTCAGGTAAAAAAAAAAATCAAATTTTTTCAACTCGCGCTTCGCGCTAGCAATATTTGAATGTTGAAATATGTAACGTCTTCATTGCTAAATGCAAGCAGTTCAGAACAGGTACAATTTCGAGCAGTTCAAAACGTATACAAATATTTTCTGATCGCGCTCTCCGCTCGCATTATTAATGTAAGGAAGATCCCCACTTACTCATCCTTTTCATGATTTACAAAACTAATTGAATAGAGTGTCTTGTTCAGTAGGTCTAAATCTCGAAATTTTTTGCTCACGCTTCGTGCTCGCATGTTTAATTATATACCTATTCTGTTAAGTTACAAAAAGTGCTAAGAATTTCCATTCCTTAGGTAAAAATGTCAAAAAAAATCGGCTCGCGCTTCGCGCTCGCATTATTTGATATTTAAAAATATGTAACGTCTTCATGGCTAATTGCAAGCAAGTATTTAACAGTACCTTTTCCATCACTTCATTTCTGCTCACTGTTTACGTTCGTAGTAATTATTAACTTGCATACACATCTTTTTTCAGGAAAACAAACATTTCCCAGAATGTTCAAAATTTTAGGAAAAAGTACATAAGATTACCAAAAAAATTAGCCCGCGCTTCGCGCTCGCATGATATAAATAAGGGTTATTGTATTATACATTTATGTTTCATAAGAATAAAGCTAAAAAGTGACCATTAGGACTACCCCTTCAAAGAAACAAAGAATCCCGGCAAAAATCATATTCGAGCGGCCGATCGGGGAAAATATGGCTGAAAAAAATTCCGGCCCCCCCCCCTATTGGCGAAGGCTGGATCCGCCCCTGCTCTGGTCAAACTACCTCTAATCTGTGGTGTACGGGCTCTCCTATATGTGAATCTGTCCATCCAGGCTCCATTATCATATCTAAGACGCCTTAGGGCTGGAACAAAATAAAATTATACTGTCCTTACGCAGAAACGGGGCTACAATTAACAGGGGTGGAGAAGTCTTGGAATCCAGATAGGAAAGACAATGCAACCAAAATTGCTCTGTTTCGCCCCATAACCACGCACTGCCATAGATCTGGAACCTTTCAACACCAAAGTTAACATCTTGTACCCTTCACTTATCATGACTTGTGTAGTGACCAGAGGAGGTAAAGACCATACTACTACAACAACAACTATTACTACTACTAATACTACTACTACTACTACTACTACTACTACTACTACTACTACTACTATTACTACTACTACTACTACAACTACTACTACTGCTGCTGCTACTACTACTACTACGACTACTCCTGCTTCTGTAGCTGCTGCTGCTTCTTCTTCTACTACTACTACTACTACTACTACTACTACTACTACTACTACTACTACTACTACTACTACTACTACTACTACTACTACTACTACTACTACTTCTTCTTCTTCTACTACTACGACTACTACTGCTGCTGCTGCTTCTACTACTACTGTTGCTACTACTTCTACTACTACTACTACTACTACTACCAAGGGCGCCGGAAGCGGGGGGGCAGGGGGGGCACTTGCCCCCCCAAAGAAAATTTTTGGGGGGCAAAACGAGATTTTGACCCCCCAATGTGCCCCCCTTAAAGTAGAAAAAATGATATTATTTAAGGACAAAAGTAAACGATGAAGGCACTTTTCTGCCTAAGAATTGTCATTTCTTTTGTCAAAAATGAAAAAATTTCGCCCCTGACGGGGCAATTACACATCTTAGAAAGCCTCGCGTCTTTTGACGAACATGTCCCTCTGTGAAACATACATTTGATAAAAGCCCCTTTTCCATCTTATTACAGTAAGATAACGTTTAACCTTTTAAACCCCCATTCCACAGAGAACAAGACCGCTGGAAGACATTTGAAAGACCATGAATTTTGGTTGATCTGTCAGAGGTCTCTCAATGAACCTACAATGGTCTTTGAGGCCTTACACGAGTCCTGACCAATCTTTCAGTGGTCTTCGTGGTCTTCATGGGCTCCAAAACTTTTTGAAACGGTTCAAAACAGGCTGCAACGGTCTTACAGGAAAATTGTTCAGTGGTCTTTCAATGGTCTCCGTTCTGTGGAATGGGGGCCTATTAATGAATACATTTCAGACTATAAATTTGCATGCTGGCTGTGTCGGCTAACTTACGCGCGGTCGCCCAGAAACGCTCAGACCGGGGTTGTGTTTCATCAATATTTTCGTCCGACAAGTTGTAAGATCTGACAACTTTCCTGTATTCTGATTGGTTGAGAAGCATTTTTACCATAGTAACTGTCGGATAAAACAGGACTTGTCGGATAAAACGTCCTACAAGTCCTTTCATGAAACGCTCCCCGGACCCGATATCACCAACGCGCGTGAACGCTAGTTACTCGAGCAACATATGGAATCTGGAAATAGCTGTAAAACCGAAAAGTTTAAAGAGTTAAAGAGGATTGAGTAGTTGTTTATTGGATAAATGAGAAGATGCTAGCTTGAGTCGGCGAATGGAGTGCAGAGCAGGGGTACTCATCTATCAACTAATCAAGCCTCTTCTTCAGTTTTCTGGTTTACTGTCTTTATCAGGACTATACGCTCGTTTGAACAAAAAATTACTCGACTATTAACTGTCTACTTCCTCCTATCAATTTCACTTCTCCCTCTATCCACTTTTTTCGAAAACTCCACATGGTGTACCGTCAACCACATCCGCTCCTGGAATGTAATTTTTTTTTTTTTTATATTTCAATAGTATTTTATTGATACTTTCCAATAAAAACATATGATACAGATCAGTAAGGATACATTCATACATTTTGTGTTTACATATAGTACTGCAAATAACAAAGTAAGTACAGGTTTGTTACGTACAGTTATTGTTTAAATGATACATGTAAGTATAGAAAAAAAAGAAGTATAAAAAAAGAAGTATAGTCCTATAACAAAAAAAAGAGAAACAATCGCCAGTTTTTCTTTAGCAGTGATTCGAAGTAAATAGTGGCATAATACATTTCCATTTTCTTTCATGGATATTCAACTTCCCTTTCCTTTTAGCGATGTGCATTTCTTCTGTGTACGAAGAAAACAACATTCTTTTAAAATAGTCAATGCTTGGCTTATTGTCACCGTTTATGCTTATGTAAATACATCTCTTTGCTATAAGTAAGACATGATTCTTTATTCTAGCATCTTGTTGTTTATGTAAAAATCCGACAATTATGGTCTGCTCGTCTAGGTTTGAAAAATCCAACATCGATAAATAGGCTTTAAATTCATCCCAAAATATTTTTACATAGTTACAATACCATAGTGCATGTTCTAAGGTTTCATAGTCTTTACAGCCTAAAGAGCATTCTGGTGAATCTTTTATTTTCATTTTAAACAGCCTATAATTAAAAAACAGAATGTTGTTTAGTACTTTGAACTGAAATTCTCTAGTTTTTGTATCAATGGTTGTATTCATCATTCTCTTTCTAACTTTATGCAATTCGGAATCACTTAAATTGTATTTACTCTTTAATCGAAAAGAACTGAGAGATTGTTCTCTCTTACTTTTAACCAAATAATCATAAAAGTTTTTGCTAAGTATAAACTTAGCTTCTCTAAAAGTAATCGGCATAATTATATTGCCTTTTAGAAAATTAATTTCGTCTACATGGAATTGAATAACATTTTGATCACTGTTCTTTTTAATAGAATAGTATATTCCTTTCAGTAGTAAATAGTCATTTCCATTTATATCAAATTGATCTTTAAGAAAATTATAACTTTTCAGAGAGCCCTCTGATGTCAAAATATGATGCCTGGTTATAATCCCTTTATCAAATAGGTGATGAGAAAAAATCATTCTTTTGTTGAGCAGTATCTCTGAATTATTCCAAATAATCTGATTAGCAAGAGATTCATCTTCTTTTGAGGAACGGATAAATTGCCAATTTTCCAATACAGAAATATAAAACGAATGTAGCTGTAAATGTAATAGATTGTTTTCAAAATTACAGTTAAGTAAAAATTTTCCACCTACTTTCCATGTATAAAATTTGAAAATATTATACCAAGCTTGGTTGCTTCCATTTTTTATTCTCAAAATCCACATTAGCTGCTGAGCAGAAATTGCTGATTTAACGTCAACCATTTTGAGGCCTCCCTCTTCAATCTGTTGAATAAGTACATTTCTCCTTATTTTATCTTTTCCTTTCCACAAAAATCCATAAAAAATTGTTTCTATTTCTTTCACTGCCCAGCTAGGCAAAATAATTGATGAGAAAAGATATATGAATTTTGATATCCCAAATGACTTAATAACTTGTATTTTTCCAAACAAGGTTAAATTCCGTTGTTTCCACATATTTAATTCCCTTTTTGTGGATAGCAATAGATCTCTAATTTTTCCCTCTTGGAGGTCTGCAGCATCATACCCAACATCTGTTCCGAGAACTTTTATATTTTCTACTGTGTTAACTCCATCAATACATTGGCCATCTCTGTAATTGCCAACTTTTAGTATTTGTGTCTTTTCTTTATTAAAAGTCAGGCTGGAACAACTCTGAAATTGTCTTAGTATTTTAAATAAGACTTTCACTGACTTATAATTTAAACAAAAAGCACAAAAGTCATCGGCATACATTGAAAGTTTGGATTCACATGGTCCGAAACTAATACCTATAATCTCCCTTTCCTGTCTTATACGAACAGCTAGAATTTCGATGGCTATCAGAAAAAGATACGGAGATAAGGGATCCCCCTGCCTTACACCTCTGGAAATAGGGAAATAACCAGTAGAGTGGCCATTATTAAGTACACACCCCTCAATGTTACAATATAGTGTTTTGACCCATTTGATAAAAATTGGACCTACACCTATCGATTCAAGGGCTTTAAAAATAAATTCATGATCAATCGAATCGAATGCTTTTTTAAAGTCGATCGATACAATGTAACCATCCTTTTCTTCAGTATTAAGGTAGTAAAACATATCGTGTACATTCCGAATTGCCTCTGCAATATTTCTTCCTTTAATAAAAGCATGTTGATCTGGATTGATTATTGAATGTATTACTTTTTGTAAGCGCGTAGAAAGTACTTTAGAGCATATTTTGACATCAACATTAATCAATGAAATAGGTCGATAGTTTTCCAGAAATCTTTTGTCTTTATTTGGTTTAAGTATCAACGTAACAACACTCTGTTTTTGACTTGAGGAAAGTTCGGATTTTGTAAAAGAATAATTTAATGCTGCTACCAGAGGGCTAGACAGGATATCCCAAAATCTCACATAAAATTCTTTTGTGAGTCCGTCATTACCTGGAGATTTTCCTACTGGCATAGCTTTAACCGCTGCATGACATTCGTCTATTGTTATTAGACCTTCACAGCTATCCCGGGATTCTTCATCCAAACATTTAATTTCATTGTACAAAAAAGATCTGGCATTAGAATCGTCCAACTCAACATGCTGTTTCGAATATAATGATTTATAAAAATGTTTTATTTCTTTAAGAATAGTATTTTCATCTTCTAGAACTTCATTTTGTACTTCAAGCTTGCGAATGGTAGATTTGTTTTTATGATGCTTTTCAAGAGACAAAAAATATCTATTACTTCTTTCACCATACTCTGACCAGTTAGCTTTGGATCGAATAATTAATCCATTTGTGACAATTCTGTAATATTCTTCTAATTCTTCCTTAGCTTTTTCGTACTGTAAGATCTTATTCTTATCCCCTTCTCCGATGACATATTCGAGTTGTTTCACCTTATCTTCTAACTCAACACGTTTCTGTTTAACCAACTTGGCCTTCTTTTTGCTAAATGTTTGTGTCATTCTTCTGATTTTAAATTTAAGATATTCCCATGTAAATGCAGGGTCGAATGATTCACATTCTTGTTTCCACATCTCAAAATCTTCCATAAGGGATTCACAGTATTTTTCATCAGAACATAAAGAAGAATTAAATTTCCAATATCCATTACCCGGTTTTTCTTTTTTCAAATTAAGATACAATGTAATCGCAGAATGGTCTGTAGCGATCGATGGTATGATATTAACATCTGACACAAAATCTTGAATCTCATTTGAGACTAGCCAGTAATCTAATCTACTCTGACTTTTTAAGTCATTCCTTCTCCATGTATACCTCTTCAATTTAGGGTTTTGGCGACGCCATATGTCCACCAGGTCATGTTCACAGAGCAGAGATATCAAATCTCTTCTACTTTCTTTGTAGTTATCTACAGTTGTAATTCCAAGTCTATCTAATTGAGGATCCAAACTAATATTGAAGTCTCCGCCTAGCAGTAACACTGTTTCCTCAATATTCTCAATACTTTCTAATGTCTTTTGTATACGAGACCAAAAATTTCTCTGCTCTGTAACAATGTTCGGTGCATATATGTTTAACAAAACAAGTAATTTTCCGTCAACTTCAATCAAAATAAGATTATATCGACCATTCGGGTCGGAAATCGATCTCTTTAGTTCATATTCAAAACCATTCTTAATATATATAAGGGTACCTTGACTGCAATTAGAACCATGAGAAAAGAAGAAGTCACCTTTCATTTGGTTTCTCCAAAATAATTCCACCTCTTTTGTACTATGCGTTTCTTGTAAGCAGAATATATCTGCCCTTTGGTTTTGCAAAAAATTAAAAATTTTCTTTCTTTTAACGTAATTCCTTATACCACATACATTGAGTGATATGATTTTAATACTGGTCATTCATAAAAGTTATTTTCTTTGGTTTGAAAATCATTTGAATTAAACTACATCCCGTGTATATCACTTCGGAAAATAATTTCATTCTACTATCCGTATCCTTAAATAAATTGATTCTTTGTATCATGTGTAGAGGACACTGTAAAAAACTGTATTGTTCATAAATACATAACAAAAAAGTAACACCACTGATGATTAGCATCTGCCAAACAGTGTATGGAGCTCCATATATGACACTCAGTGTTTACATTTTCCTTTGCAAATAATCGAACAAGTTAAAGGTCGTCTGGCCTAATAGTTTTCAAAGCGCCCGGATCATCTTTTTTCCCATCTTTATATTTGATGACACGGGGAACTGACCATGGAATAAAGGCGAAGTTTCCTGCAGCGCGGAGCTCGCGAACTTTCTTCATCAAGATCTGATGTTCCTTACGAGTCGATGGATGGACGTCGTCGCTTACGAAGATACGAGAATCGTTGACTTTAAGCGATTTTCCTTTTGATGACGCTGCTCGTAGAAATGTTTCGCGATCGCGATATCGTAGGAACCGTACGTGGATTGGTCTGGGTCTGTTCCGTTCGTTGCCTTGACGACTCGGCGCACCCCTCCCCATCGGTGTGCGATGCGCTCTCTCCATTTCCATAGAATGTTGTATTCCAAGCACCTGTGTTGCTAAGGAGTGCACAAATGTAGAGCAGTCGACAGTATTACCTTCAGCCATCTCGGGCACGTTATGTAACACAACGTTGTTTCTTTTGTTGCGGTTTACAATGCCTATGATCTGTGACTTTAACTCATCCATTCCCGATCTACTTGCCTTTCCTTCGATGGAAGAAGAGATTTCTTCTAGTTGTGTTTCCATATAGGAAAACCCGTTGTCCAAGTCTGAGTATTGAGTTTCCACAATCTTAACTCTCTCTTCAATGTCGTCAACTCTCTTGTTGATGGCCTGCATATTAGATAACAATGTATCTAGAATTGGCATTTTATGCCATATGTCTTTTAGCATTTGCGTCTCTGATGGCATTGTGAGGGTTAAATTAGAAGCTTTAGCGGCCATATGTAATGCACTAGACACGGATGTGTTACAGTACCGTACTGGAAAATAAAAAGGACGTCGAGCACTTACTCAAAATCCTCTGTTCGGTTCTGTTCTGTAGATTCTAACGAGTCGAGTCCAGTACCAAAACGTAGTTTATTCCAAATATAACAGTTCTATCCAGTGATAACTTACACTCGGCTCTGGAAAATGTGAAAAGTTAACGAAAATTTGGAGCTCCAAGAAAAGTGTGTACTCACAAGTTCCGATGCATAGCGCCCTCCCTCCTGGAATGTAATTGTTCTTCTAAATAATGTTACAAAATGTACCTTATGAACTGCCGCAGTTTGTTAGTTCATGATTATTTACATATGAATATTTCCTGGAATTTGATATTCATCATTTCCTAGTTATGGTCACATTTTCCCCAGAAAATATGTAAAGAAAGAAGATAAGAAAAAGAAGATTTTGAAGGGGTCATCCAAAAGTGCTTCCCAGCCATACAAAACATGCCAAAAGAAACACATAAATCGAGTAATGTTTTAAATTTTTAGAAAAGTTTTAAATTGTTAAATAATAATTAAGCAAGTCATATTTCTTTTTCCTCAAGTTATAAAATATGAAACGTTTTGCCTATGCATGGATAATCAGGGACTCTCTCCAATGCTGAGGTCAGAAATGATTTAAATAGAATGGGGATTTAAGCGCTTATCGTCGTCTGCCACGTCAGAACGGTATGACATTTTGAATTTAAAAAGACATTCATTAGAATGTATTTTGTTTCTGTTGTTACGCTTCTTCTGCTTAATATACACTCCTTGAAACTTATGATAATTGTGCTCTCTCGCGTCGTCCGTGTATGTAAATGTACATAAATAAATATTTCTGAAAGGATATTGCATGAAAAATGTAATTTCTGGTATTTTGAGTCAATATAAGCGTATTGCGTAATTTAATTGATCAGACACGAAAACCACATTCCGAATTAAGCGATCATTTTGCGCGTAGATTTCATAGGTTCTCATAAACTCTGAGTATAGTCTTTTGTAGTGAATTCTATGTTTAATTCTCAAGAAATTTATTTTTGAATTCTCTTAAAAACGTTACTTTTAAACTCCATTTTTACACAAAGTCTTTACCGTGGGGGGGGGGGGGGGGTCCCACACCCTCCCCCCTCGATCGCTTCGGTAACTCACGCTGTCAAAAATATTGTGCCCCCTTCGGGATTTTGCCCCCCCAAAACTGAAAGTGTTCCGGCGCGCCTGACTACTACTACTACTTCTACTACTGCTGCTGCTGCTTCTACTACTACTGCTGCTACTACTACTACTACTACTACTACTACTACTACTACTACTACTACTACAACTCCTACTACTACCACTACTGCTACTTCTAATGCTATTGCTGCTGCTACTGTACTACTACTACTACTACTACTACTACTACTACTACTACTACTACTACTACTACTACTATTACTACCACTACTTCTACTCCCCCTCCTCCTACAACTGCTACTAACCATAATCACACTAATAACGACTGACGAATATCCAATGTTATGATGAAAAGCCTACCGGATGATAGTCTGTGAATTTCGAATGAAAATAGATGTGTATTTCTAATATCTAGAGATATAAAGTAAAAAAAAAGTAATAAATAATAATACATAATGTACCAAAAATAGAAAAATAATGATTTTTAAGTCCAGAGTAAAACGACGCAGAAAGAGAAAGGAAAGTTGAAATGTGAGAATATCTTCGGGCCTAAGGGCGACCAAGGCAATAAACTTTAGAGTTGAAAAATGATAATCTTACTTACCACTGGAATTTCCGATCGTATGATCACTCGGCGGTCCGGTATGTCTGGACGGGGTTTCGCCGCTTATTCTTGTCCAGTGACCCCAGTAATTACAAGTGTCTTCTTCAAAATCACAAGATGCAGGGTTTCCTGAAAGGAACAACAAAAATTGCCCAAACGTAATTAATTTACTATGTATTTTATAGTTTTTTTTTAATTCGTATATACTTCATCGTTTTTTCGAACCTTTGTTTTTATCGTTTTTCGATGAACTTTGTCGGGGACACTTGCGATCATAAATGAAATCAAACACAAAATACATTTCACCCTTCAAAGGGGGTGTTGCAAGAAAATATTTGCGATCAATTGTAAATATTCTATTGTAATTTTTCAATTGATAGATCAACGTTAGCTGTAGCAAATCAGATTAAGCTTCTTGTTCCAAGGAGCATATTAGCAATCAATCACTAATTAGCAATTAACTGCAAAACAATGATTTAGGGACCGAAAATTGACTTTCAATTGATCGCAAGTTTCTTGCAACACCCCAAAAAACTAGGCTATTTCTACGACTAAGAAGACTGAGGTGGGGCTGATTCAGCCCCCCCCCCCCTATGATCCCGACCCTCAATAGCGTAAGACAAAAATGGCACGCGCGTTTTTCATGGCATATCAAATTCTTCTAAAAATCTTATTTCTAATCAATTATGCTAATATAATATCAATATCACATTTATTTCATTATGTAATTTATTTGTTTTCTAAATTCCTTCTGTATTTCTAAATTTTGTTTTTTTTATTGTTTTTTATTTATGAAAAACGTCGGGGGAGTTTACTGTGACCATAAACAAGATGAAATTAATTGAGTTTGATCAGTAAAAGGGGAAAAGGTAATACATTTATGAATTTTGACTAAAAACACTATTTGCATTGGATTTGTACAAGAATTAACGTTTTTGAGCGATTTGGGGGTAGTGTATGCACTTATGTGCGCAATTTTTGGAACCGCGTACCCGGGGTTGCAATTTGCGCGAGACTTGAAAGCAAATCAGCGAGGCGTCTTTATCGCAAAAATGTGTGTGTGGGGGGGGGGGCTGAATCAGTCCTCGGTATAACCAGCAAAAGTGAAAATAATCATACATTTATGTTTTTAAACACAATTAGCAATGACATTCTACGCGAAATCATGTTATTGAGCAATTTTGGGTCTGACATGCACTTACAAAATGTTGCATAGTTTCGGAATCGCGTACCTGAGTGTCGCGAACTTGGTCTCAAAAGATGCGCAACGGTTAAAAGTAAAACGTCAGCGAGCGGCGCGGTAAAAACGAAATCGCGCGGCTGTACAGTGACAAAATTTGTAGGTGTCAAATTTACACCCAGAATTAAGTAAGGGTTAATGTGTTACAGGTTTTGAAATTTATTCAATATAGAATTATAAACTGAGAATCAAATTGGCGAAACAGTGAACAATTTTTTTAGCAATTATGAAGTATTTCCACGCATTTTGTTAACGAATTCATTAACCCCTTAACCATGCAGCTCTTTTGGTAGGTTATTTAATAACTGTAACAAGTAACTGCGTTTATGTAATGCGGTCCGTATGACGACAGAAAAGGTAAAATCTTACTATTCATTCTCGGACAGACTCCACTTTCAACTTTGATGTCATCAATGATAAACATCATGTACTGTCTCCACCGGCTGTTTGGGCCTGGCACAACAGCTTCAAAAACAATCTAAAAGACAAATATGAACACAAAACAAAATACACCATTGTCTTTGCAAAAGTTAGTCGTCAGGAAGCGAATAATTTAAAAACTAGTTATGAAATAATGAAAAACTTGGAAGTGTCGTAATTTTGTTATTCCTTTTGATTTCAATTAAATATTCAGTGCTTTGTTTTTAGACTTTATGTGTTCAAACCATATTATTTTCAGTCTGGAGAACTCCTTTGTGTAATGACTGTTGACGACGGGATTATTAACTAATCACTTTCGAGGTATTTCAGGAGAGCGTTTCATGAAAGGACTTTTCAGACGTTTTATCCCATAGTTACCATAGGAACCGTGCTTCTCAGCCAATCAAAATCAACGAAAGTTGTTGATGTTGATGAAACGCTCCACTGAGCTCTGTAACGAAGGTTAATGGCAATCGCTAAATGCTCATTGTCCAATCAAGTTCATCGTTGATGGCACACTTTGTCAAAACACGGACCAGGAACCAGTGGTTACCGGATCCAGATAATTCACAAAAGATTGTCCGATTTCCGATTTCCGAAGTGGGTTTTTTCAATAAAAAATAATAGTTATGTTCTGCATTTTACTGCTTTGTGTACGTTACATAAAGGTCGCCATTAAACACATACACACAAAAGTAAATAAATAAAAAGATGATGGGGGGGGGAGTCCCTAAATACGCGTGTTAAAGTGGTTAAAAATAAGATTATGTTTGCTTTTTAGTCTGAGTTGTGTTTGATTGCGACTCTCTCTGCGACGGGCCCCTACACAGTTTAACAACTTTGAAGTAGAGTCACAACCAGCATTATTAGAAAGTTTGGGGTGGATGAGGTGGCGCCTACAATACTATAGTGTATAGGTGTCACAGGCATAATTCATTTCCATTCATTTCCCACAGACTCGTGTGTTAAAGTGGCACTTTAAACAAAAATAAAAAAAAAAACAAGGAGGAAATTCGAGGGTTGAATGTTTACTACCATATGTCTCACATTCCATTTCTGACCAGAAAAGAGTACATCGACCGGTTCATTTTACAAATAAATAGGCATTTATGAAGACTACAATTGACGGGATCAAAATCGTCACTTGAGAGAGTAATATGGCCCTAATTGTTCCGCCAGTAAAAAAAAATATTTCCAAAGTAGTGATATTACTTTCCAAAGTAGTGATATTACTTTCCAAAGTAGTGATATTACTTTCCAATTTTAAAAAAGGAAGGTCAGTAGGTACACTCCCTATAATCAGTGTTAGATTGTCAATCACATTCATTCATTTTTGTCAATCAGCAATATCAAATTAAAAAATTGTGAAAAAGAATATATTTTGCCTGCCAGTTGTAATTATCCCAGTGAAACACCCGAGGCTCTGGGATGGGTAATAATTAGCTTGCAGTGACCCAAACCCTCTATTCGAGGAAAATGGTGTGAATGGTCTGTCTCATGAAAACAAGTTACCTATCGTTTCAACAGTGTTTGTTTGCATGTGCGTGTGTAATTCAGGTTTGTCACAGACAGGCGCGGATCCAGGATTTCGTAGGGAGGGGGGCCCAAATTCGACTTGATTTTGGCGCCCCTGTGTACTTTTCGGAAAAATGGCGGCCCCTCCCTCCCCAGGCAATCATAAGTGCCTTAAATGCATGTTAAATTATCTTATTTCATAGGCACATGAATCAGGGGCGGATCCAGCTTTCGCCAATAAAGGGGCCCAAATTTTTTTTTTTCAGCCATATTTTCCCCGATCGGCCGCTCGAAGATTTTTTTTGGGTTTGTTTCTTTGAAGGGGGTAGTCTTACAAGTCACATCTTAGCTTTATTCTTTAAATCAACATAAATGTATAATATCATAATCCTTATTTTATAATGCCTGCGCGAAGCGCGAGCAATTTTTTTTTAAATTGCATGAATTCTTTCCTAAAATTTGAACTTTCTGAAAAAAAGATGTGCCTGCAATAATTACTGCGAACGCGAAGCGCGAGTAGAAATTTGTGATAAACGTTTTGAACTGATCGGAAAGGTAGGCCTACCAGTCCTGTTAAAGACTGCATACAGTTAGCCACGAAAACGTTATATATTTCAACAATCAAATAATGCGAGCGCGAAACGCGAGCTGAAAATTTTTGACATTTCTACATAAAAAATTTTAATTATTTTTTTGTAATCATGAACAGGATAGCTATACAGTATTACTTAACAATTGATGCGAGAGCGAAGTCCGGGCGGAAAAATTCTAGATTTGCGAGAATTCTAGAATGCGAGCGCAAAGCGCGAGCAGAAAATGTTTGTATACGTTTTGAACTGATCGAAAGGTGCCTTTTAAGGACTGCTTGCATTTAGCCATGAAGACATTACATATTTCATCAATCAAATAATGCGAGCGCGAAGCGCGAGCTGAAAATTTTTGACATTTCTACATAAAGAATGGAAAACTTTAATACAATATACTTATTACAGAAAAAAGCAATTCGAATCTGTACTGATTCCCAATATTTATCACACACAAATCCATTATCCCATAAACTAAAGACTCTAACAGTATTTGACATAATACACTTCAAAGTTTACTACTTATGTTTAAGTACGTAAATAACATGCTCCCACCTTCATTCCACAATTTTTATACTCTTAATACATCTATTCATTCATACCCTACCCGTTACTCTTCAAATTTCCATTTAATCAACCCCAAACTGCTTATTGCGCAGAGATCCATAAGACACCATGGTCCAGATTTGTGGAACTCTCTACCAGCAGAGTCTGTAAAACAATCTTCGTCTCTTCACTCATTTAAGGCTAACGTTAAATTTATGTTATTATCAGAATATTTGAAGTAAAATTTCTGTGTCGTATCCTTTTTATCGTGAATTTATTCCTCCTTCGATTTAGTCATCACCAATATCTTCATCATGACCACCATCATCTCCATGGCCTTCATCATCGTCATCATCATCATCATAATCATCATCATCATCATCATCAACAACAACAACATCATCATATCACCGTCACCCTCAGCTTTATCATCTTCATCTTCACACTATGATATTGCATGAATTCATGTTTCGTATTTGAAAATATATATGCCCATTCTGCTTTATAAATGTATTAATTCAATTAGTATAAGTTTGGGATTGTCATTTTTTCAAGCAATCTGCTTATGATGACAATCCTTCTCCTGCAAATTGTGAATATCATATAGTTAATAATTTTGTCTGGAATTATTTTTTTAGTACTCTTTATTTATGATTCATGCCAAAAATGCTAATATTATGTTTATTATGTTATGAAAAATGTATTATACGAATGTTATGGATGCAGAAGAAAGCAATAAATCAAATCAAATCAATTGATGCGAGCGCGAAGTGCGAGCGGAAAAATTCTAGATTTGTTTCCTAAATCATGAAAGAGATGAATAAGATGGAATCTTCCTATATTAATAATGCGAGCGCAAAGTGCGAGCGTAAAAAAAATCGTGATTTCGACCTTGAACGGGATACTCTATTCATGTTTAAATCATGAAAGGGATGAGAAAGGGGATCTTCCTACATTAATAATTCGAGCACAAAGGGCGAGCGGATTTTTTTTATATTGTGATCTGAAATTGGATAAGTGAATGAAAATGCGCGCGCGTGTTTCAGATTTAGACCTATAATCTAGGCATTCTACATAATCTTTTATCATGAAAATAAAAGCGAGCGCGAAGCGCGAGCTTAAAATATTTGATATTCCGATCTGATATTTCAAACACTTTATAGGAAACTTGTAAGGTGGATATAAATCGCACTTGATAAAGAGCGGATATGTTTCATTATTACTTTAATTTTGAGACATAGGACCTTGCCATCCTTAGGACATGTTATCATATGAATATGATGACTATATATCTTCCTATTCATCTTGCTAAGCGCGAGATTAAAAAAAAGGGACAATTTAATTATTAAATTGATATCTTAGTATACATGCATAATGAGGGCGCGGAATCTGATGATATTATGGCCTGAACACTGTACATTTCAAGCACCTTTTTATTATGAATAGGATGCATCATTAATTAGTTGATATATTTTTAACCATTAATGCGAGCGCAAATCGCGAGCCGAAATTTTTGATAAACTGTCATGAAAAGGGGATTTTAGGTAGTTTGTTATACAATCAATATTGAGACATACATAACCCGCCAATAAAAAATGCAAGCATAGCGGCGCTAGCTGATGCGTTTTGATAATCAGACCTGAAAGGGATATTTTGAAAACTTTATGGAATACATGAAAATAATAGGTACCTGATAAATCAAATTCGCGAACGCACAGTGCAATTGGAAAATGTTAATATTCAGACCATAAAACTGACATTTTTACAGAGCACTTTTTAAAATTCAATATGTAAATCACAAAAATTAATGAAAGTTCGATTTCCAAGGAGAAATATGTTTTGTATACTGACTTCCAAACTTGATATTTAAGCTCCACGTTGAACAAGATATGTGGATCATTTAACAGGCAATGCGAGCGCGAAGCGCGAGCGAAAATTTTATATAGTGACATGAAATATTTTTTCCAAGCCTTCCTCTCATCTTATTTTATTCATTCGTCTTCCTCCTTTTCTTTTTTCTCTTTTCTTTTCCTTCCTTTTTCTTTCCTTCCCCCTTTTTTTTTGCTCTACCAATAGGGGGGCGCGGGCGCCTCGGGCCCCACCTGGATCCGCCTATGCATGAAGAAGAGGCAAATGAATAATGGATTTATAATGATGTGTTCATGAATAAATGTAATATCACTTATAAAAATAATCAATGCGAGCGGGAAACTCGAGCGATTTGTATTTTAACCATTTGATGCTTTCAATTTCGTTTAATTTCTCATCAGAGTAGGCCCTGCTAGAATTATGTGAGCGGGAGCCAGGCGCGGATCCAGGATTTTTTAGGGGGCCCTAATTTTAAGTCAAGTAATAATCGTGCCGAAATATTGACTCCCATTGCCGAATGGGTAATGTCTAGTTCAGTTAATTCTCACAGAAACCTCTCTTGCATTGTAGGCATTCTTCGTTCCTGTGGGTACTCCCATTTTTTTTTCTACTTTTTGTTTCAGGGTTGAAAAATCTTAGGGGGATGACGCCCCTGTATCGCCACGTATGAAAACTGGTTGTGCAATAACTAAATTGCATATTCTGCATGAAAGAAAATTAATATTTTATTTTGGGTAAGATATTCTTCAAAAGATATAAATTAACATGCTTTTTATTATATAGTTGAGGTAGACTCCGTAGTCAGCACTCAGCATTTACTAATTGGGAGTGCACTGCCTACTTAGATCTGTGTTTGGATATATTATATAATCGTTTGTTATTCGCTTGAAATCCATTCAAAACAGTGAGTTGTCTTGTCAATCCTAATCAACAAACATTGGCTCTTCCGCTCTTGCAAAATCATATAAAGTATCAAAAGGTTATGTATCTTATAATCTTGCTCAAATTTTATATACTCCAAATAGATTTTCAAAAGAAACAGAATGCGTGTAAACGGTGTATATAAATAGAAAATAAGATACTAAAGATAAATATACTGTAAAAATATTCTTTATTATCAGTGTCTTTATAAATATGAAAACAATGCTCTTAAGTTCGCATCATTTTGGACGATAAGTTCTAATCTCTTTCTTTCATACGATACTAGCGAAACATGAATTCCAAGGTCCCATGTATCTTGTATACATCAACTAGTTCAAGATGTAACAATAAATGTAAATGATAGCAATGCAGTTTAGGCCTGAGTAAATACACAACAAAAAAAGTAAGTCCCCCCTAAATCAAATTGCTGTAACTTTTGAACAGAATTATTTTGAGATATGATATTTGGTTTTTTGGTTTTCTACACTCATTAAGCAACTCCTGGTGAAAAATGAGATTGATCGGTTGTGTCATGCATGAGTGATTAAAGATTGAATTGAAAATGACTATTTTTGAAAGTCACAAGAATCGATTTTCAGATTGTGCATATGCAAAGTTGGGCAAAAATTGTTTTTAGGTGAATTTCATGGTGTTATGCTGTTTTACTATCCATTTAGCCACTCCACACACAATTTTGATATTGTATGTTCATGGTTGAGTGAGCACAGTGTATTGAAGGGGCCGCGGGGGGGGGGGGTGCTGGAGCTTCAGCCCCTCACTTTTTTCCAAAAGCATGTACACAAATGTAAAAATGATCATACGATTGTGATTTTCTGGATGGTCAGCCCCCTTCCCACTTTCAAAATGGTTCCGCGGCCCCTGTATTGTGACGTATCATCATAGGGGTTTATGGTAGTATCCTCTAAAACTTGTTAGATCATGTTAAAATTTGGAAATGTTGATGTCTTCCCCGATTATAGGCCCCTCCCCCATTTCGAAATTCTGGATCCACCACTGACAGACTGATTTGTCCATAAATTAAACTGATCATGAGAAATTGTTAGGGAAGTATGCATTTATGCAGTATAAAGAGTATTCATACCTAAGTTTTCGAATGTGCTCGCTCAACCATGAAAATATTTAAAGTTCGGAACGTGTGTAGTGATAGAAATGATGGATGATAAGACAACAGCAATTAAAGTCACATTTGAAACCGAATTTGCCCCCAATATTCACTTTATTACCCTTTAAAATGAGTCTTTGACATTGAAAATACAAATTTTCCCACTTTGATGCGTGCTCGCTCATCCATGAATATACAAATCGATTTCATTTTTGCACAGAAAGACTGCCCATAGGTTGATAAACATTACTGCCAAGTGACATTGCTAAAGACAGCCGTGAAAAAAGTTCCACCATATTGAATAAGGGCTTACTTATTCTTAAACATATGCACCTTTAATGTACACAAGTCTATGAGAGAGGAAGTCAAAATTTTAACAAATATGAAATGAGGGTTTGTGTCATGGACGGTTTTTGTTACTTCTGCCAACAAATATTTCATGAAACTTCGCACATGGCTTCAAGGTAACACTATCTAAAAGCCGCGCACACCAAAAGAATCATTCGATACGGCACAGAGTGGGGCCAAGGCCTAGAACTTTCTTCTCATTTGCATAATTTTCGAATATTGTGTGCTCACTGATGCATTAAACATCGGGATTTTCATAAGAATCAAATCAAATGAACTATGCAAGGAGGTTTGTGAAAGATATACATAGTTACAAATTGCATTTTTCTGATAACGTAAAAACGAGCTGATCACATTCCACATGTTCATTCAAGCGTGAATGTGTAATTAAACGCCTTTGAATCATTGAAGCATGTTAATTGGTCATGAACATAACGAAAAAGTTGAGAAAAGATAATTTTCAGTTACCAAAATGAAACAATACATGCCTATGATATTTATAAAATCGTATTTTTGTTTTCAATAAATATTCATTGAACCGTGAAACGATGGTTATTGTTGAAGATGCTCTCCCCCAAAATAACTGTCATCATAATCATTTTTATTGATAGAAACGTGTACAAAATTCAATTATAGTAATTTTGGACTTGTGTTTATTCAACCGTAAAATTTAGTCCAAAAAGTTGTATCATCTTTTAGAAAGTACCTTTTACAAACCTTCTGACCATTTTTCATGATGAGAATGTGGAATTAGCTCCAATAAAATGGAATCAAAGTAATGATATTTGGCTTGTGACTTTTGAAAAGTGACATTTTTGCCTTCTGACGGTGCTCACTAAAGCATGACGTAAAATACGTCCATAACATTTACTCAGAGGATAGCTTATAAAATTACTTACACGCTCATGTAAAAATATATTAAAAACTCGCATTGGTTCGGAAATTATTGATGTTTGTTTAAGGGGGACTTACTTTTTTGTTGTGTATAGTTTCAGTGGAATTCGTTAAAAAATAATAAAACGTGATTTCCCACTGTAGGTTGGAAACGAAAAGGTGTCGTATCATGAACTGTATATAGCTGTCTTTTACGCATTACTACATGAAACAACAATATAGGAACGATAAAAACCATACAGTTATTTCAGTTATTTGAGTATTTGACGATTCGTCAAAAAATAAAACACGCATCCGAAACTTTCACCTTTACAATGAATGTTTCATTTATTCTTTTACATATTGCACACTAAGAAATAAAGGTTCAAAATTGAACCCCGAAAGGTTGATGCAAAATCAGCACCCTATGGGTTAAAAATTTGAACCCCTGATTTGGGGTTCAAAAATTGAACCCTGCGGTTGGGGTTAATTTTTGCACCCTGCGGGTTCAAAACTGCACCCCTAAATTTCAAATTGAAACCCTAGGGGTGCAGTTTTGAACCCGCAGGGTGCAAAAATGAACCCCAACCGCAGGGTTCAATTTTTGAACCCCAAATCAGGGGTTCAATTTTTGAACCCATAGGGTGCTGATTTTGCATCAGCCTTTTGGGGTTCAATTCTAAACCTTTATTTCTTAGTGTGTGCAAGTAAACTTCAAAATTTCTGTAAATAATATCTATCAATATATCCATCAGTGTTGTAGACAAGGCTCAAACCTCCAAGGCCAAGGCTTTAATACCCAAGACCAAGGCTTCAATCCCCAAGGCCAAGGCCAAGGCATGGAACCCCAAGGCCTAAAAACCTCAAGGCTAAGGCATTTAAAAACTTTCAATATATAGAACAATGAGCCAACAACAAGGCGGCAGTTCAAATATCAGTACGGCGCGGCGCCCCTACATGTAAGTCGATCATCAATTTGCCCCCCCCCGTTCGAACATCAATTCGGCCCCCAGTTCGAACATCATTTTGGCATCCCTTCGATCTCAATTTACCTTCCCTGGTTCGAATATCATTTCGCCCCCCCCCCCCTAGCTCGAGTATCAATTTTGCGCCCCCCCCCCTAGTTTGAACATCGATTCGGCGCCCCCTAGTTTGAGTATCAATTTGGCGCCCCCACTTCGAACATCATTTCGGCGCCCTCCTAGTTCGAATATCAGTTCGGCGCCCCTACATGTAGGTCGATCATCAATGTGCCCCCCCCCCTCCGTTCGAACATTAATTCGGCGCCCAGTTCGAACATCATTTTGACATCCCTTCGAACTCAATTTACCTTCCCTAGTTCGAATATCATTTCGCCCCCCCCCCTAGCTCGAGTATCAATTTTGCGCCCCCCCCCCCTAGTTTGAACATCAATTCGGCGCCCCCTAGTTTGAGTATCAATTTGGCGCCCCCACTTCGAACATCATTTCGGCGCCCCCCTAGTTCGAACATCAATTCGGCGCCCCCCTAGTTTGAGTATCAATTGGCGCCCCCCTAGCTCGAACATCGATTCGGCCCCCCTCCCCAGTTCGAGTATTATTTTTGCGCCCCCAGTTCGAACATTATTTTAACATCCCTTCGAAATTTATTTCGGCGCCCTCCTAGTTCGAATATCAAGTCGGCGTCCCTACATGTAGGTCCAACATCAATTTGGCGCCCCTAGTTCGAATATCAATTCGGCGCCCCTACATGTAGGTCGATCATCACTTCGCCCCCCCCCCCCCGTTCGAACATCAATTTGGCCCCCAGTTCGAACATCATTTTGGCCGCATCCCTTCGAACATCATTTCGGCGCCCTCCTAGTTCGAATATCGATTCGGCGCCCCTACATGTAGGTCCAACATCAATTTGGCGCCCTTAGTTCGAATACCATTTGGCACCCCCCCCCTAGCTCGAGTATCAATTTGGCGCCCCCTACATCAACTTGGCGCCCCTACATCGAACATCAATTCGGCCCCCTCCCTAGTTCGAGTATCAATTTGGCGTCCCCACTTCGAACATCATTTCGGCGCCCTCCTAGTTCGAATATCAATTCGGCGCCCCTAAATATAGGTCGATCATCAATTCGGCCCCCCCCCCGTTCGAACATAAATTAGGCCCCCAGTTCGAACATCATTTTGGCATCCCTTCGAACTCAATTTGCCTTTCCTAGTTCGAATATCATTCCCCCTAGCTCGAGTATCAATTTCGCGCCCCCCTAGTTCGAACATCAATTCGGCGACCCCCTAGTTTGAGTATCAATTGGCGCTCCCCTAGCTCGAACATATATTCGGCCCCCCTCCCCAGTTCGAGTATTAATTTTGCGCCCCCAGTTCGAACATTATTTTAACATCCCTTCGAACTTTATTTCGGCGCCATCCTAGTTCGAATATCAAGTCGGCCCCCCTACATGTAGGTCTAACATCAATTTGGCACCCCTAGTTCGAATATCAATTCGGCGCCCCTACATGTAGGTCGATCATCACTTCGGCCCCCCCCCCCGTTCGAACATCTATTTGGCCCCCAGTTCGAACATCATTTTGGCATCCCTTGGAACATCATTTTGGCGCCCTTCTAGTTCGAATATCGATTCGGCGCCCCTACATGTAGGTCCAACATCAATTTGGCGCCCCTAGTTCGAATACCATTTCGTCACCCCCCCCCCCTAGCTCGAGTATCAATCTGGCGCCCCTAGTTCCAACATCAATTTGGCGCCCCTACGTCGAACATCAATTCGCCCCCCCCCGTTCAAACATCAATTCTGCCCCCAGTTCGAACAGCATTTTGACATTTCTTCGAACATTATTTCAGCGCCCTTTTGGTTCGAACATCATTTTCTTTCCCCGTCTTCCTCTCCCCTTTTCTTCTCTTCTTTCCCCCTTTCTTTCTTGTTTCTTCCCTCTTTTCTTCCCTCTTCCTCTTTCTTCTTTTTTCTCCTTTTCCCCTCTTCCTCTCTCTCTTCCCCCCCTCTTCCTCTTTTTTTCTCCCCCTCCCCTCCCTTTTCTTCTCTTCCTTCCCCTCTTCCTCTTTCTTTCCCCTCTTCTTTTTCCCTTTTTTCTTCTTTTCTTTCCCCTCTCTTTTTTTTCTTTCCTCCCTCTTCCCCTTTCTCCTTTTCTTCCCCCTCTCCCCCTCCCTTTTCTTCTCTTTCTTTCCCCTTTTCTTCTCTTCCTTTCCCCTTTTCTTCCTTTCTCCCTTTTTTCCCCTTCTCTCTCTTTTTTCCTCTTTTTTCTTCCCTCTTCCTCTCTTTCCTTTTTTCTCCTTTTCCTTTTCCCCTCTTCCTCTCTCTTTCCCCCTCTTCCTCTTTTTTCTTCTCCCTCCCCCTCCCTTTTTCTTCTCTTCCTTCCCCCTCTTCCTCCTTTTTCTCTTTCTTTCCCCTCTTCTTCTCCTTTTTTCTTTCCCTTCTTCTTTTCCCCTCTCTTTTTTCTTCTCTTCTTTCCTCCCTCTCCCTTTCTTTTCTTCTCTTCCTCCTTTTCTTTCCTCTTTTTTCCCCTCTCTCTTTTTTTTCTCCTTTTCCTTTCCCTCTCTTTTTCCTTCTCTTTCTTTCCCCTTTTTCTCTCCTTCCCTTCCTTCCCCCTCTTTCCTTTTTCTTCTTTTCTTCCCCCTTTCCTCTCTCTTTTTTTCCCTCTTCCTCCTTCCCCTCTTCCTCTCTCTTTTCCCCTCTTCTTTTCCCCTCTCCTCTCTCTCCTTTCCTCTTTTCTTTCCCCCCTTTTCCTCTCTTTTTTTCTTCCCTTCTTCCTTTCTTCTTTTTCTTCTTTTCTTTCCCCTCTTCCCCTCTTTTTCTCTTTCTTTCCTTCTCTCTTTTTTTTAGCCGAAGGGGGGGGGCCGAGGCCCCCTCGGCCCCCCCCATGGGTCCGCGCCTGGTCATTGAGGTTTGTCAGAGACGTATATCAATCAGATACATGTATGATTATTTACGTCTGGACCGACCTTTAGCGTCACCATCCGAAAGATGTGACCAGGGCGCTTCGAACCTTTCCAAAAAACAAATTGTAACTTTCCCTTGGCGCACGCTACACCGGGACGCTACAATGATACCTCAATTACAGAAAATAGTCTAGAAATAACAAAGTTCTGGTTACTTGAAATAAGGCTTGAATTTCCTAAATTTCATAAAATTAAGAGGTTCTACAGGCTAGCGTTCAAACTCACTTGACACTCCGTTTTGTTGACGAATAGCCATGCATTAAGTCTTTTGTTAACCATGCGATTGCTTCTATGGGAAACCGGTGAAAACACATTTATTTTATGAAATTATGGAAATACAAACATTGTTTCGAGGGAACATAACTTTTTTACTGCTCGACCATTTTTTGTGATTAAGGTATCAAACAAAAGATCAGATATTGAACTTTTTAGGCATGTGATTTTCTTTTTGAAATTCAGATACCCCGCCAAATGAGTTTTTGGTATACGTTTTTGCAAATTGTCTTTGCTCACTCATGCGTGAATGGGGAACAATCTAAGTAATATTGGATGAAAGAGGAGATTCTAAGCTTTACATTGGTAGGTCATCTGTCTATTGTATTTGTGATTAAGTTATGATAAATCATCGCTTAATCTCGGTTTCGTTTATTCTGGGACGCACTGTATAGTTCTACAGTCATTTTTCTAAATCATTCGGCACTAATTATTAAAAATAGCGTTGAAAAAAAAAACAGATGAAATTACATTTATACAATATTTCCTCTTACGATAAAAAAGTTAGTAATATGTTTTTCCCTTACATTGAATGGTCTATCAGAAGGAGGGATATCGACCATCTTTCTCATCCAGTATTTATACGAAGGCCAAAAGTATGCCCAGTCTGGATCAATCTCCCTAGTTTCTCCGTAGTATTGGAAGTAAACATTCATGAAATCGGTGGTGTAACCATCCTTGAATATATAGAATGTGAGGCATCTAGGTTGATCCGATCCACTCATCAAAGGTGATATGATCCTTGACTGATCATTCCTGGCTAACCGAGGACTGTACCAATTCCAACGATACCAGAAAGCCATGAACCATCCTAGAAAAATGTTAGAATAGTGATAGTAATGATAATTATGATTTGATAATCAGCGGCAAAATGAGCTAAAAGATTTAAGGGGCAAAGTACGGCGAAGGGGCAACATTTTTTTGAAAGTCGCAGGCGAGCGAAAAGAAGGTTTTCTTAAAATGACATTTTTATTTTATGATATACATTTTCAAAAATTTAGAACAAAATTTAATGATATATTTCACACGTGAATCAGTGATCTCCTATCTACACAACAAAACAAGAATAGTGACAAAACAGTGGGTATTTTCAAAGTGTTATTAATGTTTTCAAATGTTTATTCAAATTTTTACCCTGGTATTTGGCATGACGAAAGCGCGGCGGGCAACTATGAATGAATAAAGATTAGGTCAAATATGCTCATCGTTTTTAGAGTATAATAAATTTAGGAAATCGTTATCAATATGCACTTCAAAATTAAGGGGCAGAACCAGCGGTTAAGGTGGGCAGGTGATCTTGAAATTATAGTTGCATCACCAAGCAAACACTTTCGATACTCGTCTTCCTTGTCCCCCTTGCCCCTTTCCCTCCCTTGAATTCAGCACGTAGAAATCACGAGAAAGGGGGGGGGGGGGTCACTGCCCCCCCTTGTGGAGTCAGCCTGATGGCTTCCATAATACCATACCATCGTGAGACTCTGTTGTGTGGTCGGTGGCCGGTCCCCTGAGTCTTTTCCAATTAGGAAAGCGTCGACTCAACATGTTCGTGTAACGCCATCCATTCAAATCTTGCTGCAGGTAACTGGCTCTGACGCGTTGCCAATCCAAGATGTCGTCCGTTGCTTGGGTGAAGTTACAGGAGTCTTCCTCAAAGGTACATGACATATTGAACAGAAGTCCTGATGGAATCGTTGTCGGGATAGGCTCCTGTGTAGGATCTAAATAGAATTAAGTATCTAAGTGTTATACCTTTTCTTGTATTATCCTGTTATGTCTTGTTCATGTATCGTTTTCTTATGACTTTGTTCTTTTGTGGTTCAGTCCTGTTCTTGTAACGTTTTGTGTTGTCCCATTCACTTGTCTTGTCATATCCGGTTATTATCCAGGTTCATCTGTCTTTCATCATGACTATTTGGGAGAATATTAAGAACATTTTATCAATACACTTATCAAAAGACCTTTTGTATTTAAGTTTACACAAATTAACCGAGATATGACCAAGTGGGGGACACTAAGGAAGAAATTCAAAGAAGAAATATAAAGAAAATGACAAATAAAAATTAAGCGCTTTATAAAAGCATAAGCTTTATTGTATATTTCATTTTACAGACCTTATACTTACAATATGGACAAGGTGAATTAGGGTAAAACGCCACATCGTCTATTGCAATATCGGTACGATAAAATCGACCAAGTACACCCTCAAATACGACCTAAGGCGGATGTTCAAGGAGAAAATAAAACAATTCAATTTTCATAGTCAACAGGCATATTCTTAGCTAGATCTATTTCGTTAAGTTTGATAACGTATTCAAAATAATTCCTACAACGGACATTGTTGTGTGTAAAGTTATACCTCGTTACACTTAGAATCAACGGAATATATTTTCAAACTTCTAGAAACATTCTGAAGTTGATATAAGGTTGGGCAATAAATGGGAGATTTTGGCCCGAATTCACAAAGGTGGTTTCGTTTGAAACCATATTTTTTTAGAAACCGTGGGTTTTAGAAACCATGGTTTCTGCAGAAACCACCTTTGTGAATTCGGGCCTTTAGGATTGACTGTGGCAACAGATTTTTGTGTTCATTTACCTTATCTCATCATGAAATGACATTATATTTTTTTTTGTCTTGGGTCCAAGAAATAGGTGTGCCGGGCCAAAATCCAAAAATGGCCGGCTAACCCCCGCCCCCCAAAATCACATTTTTAGCCACAAGTTCATTATTTGGTGGTCTTTTTCTCTGGTTTTGGTGTCTATTCATATGTTTTGGGAGCAGGCCATTTGTTTTTTCCTAAAATTATTACTTTTAGTAGAGTTAAAAGGTAATTTTACGTAAATTTACAAATTTTTAGAGCCTTTTTAGAGCCCAAAATTAGGTTTCATCGTTTTGTGGTTCTTGGTTCTTTATCACAAACTTTGATATTTGTAATGAAAATGTCGAACTTTTTGCCGATGTAACATATATATCCATCTCAATTTTTTTTTTTTTTTTTTTTTTTTGGGGGGGGGGCTCAGTACGCCACTATATATTATTGTACCATTTTATTGCTTTGCAAAAATATGGACTATGGTAATATGTACATCGCACCAGAAATATTTGATACACACATTCATTTAAACACGCACTGACGCACACACTCAACGACACACACACCCTCACACTCTCTCCCCTTATTATACACATAAAGTAAAGGTGAGTGATATATTTACATGAAAATCTTGCGTCATTCTGTTCATCACAAAAGATGCTCTGTGCCACACGTTGCCTTGGTTACCAGAAAGTGACCAAACCGGTTTGTTAGGGAGGGTACCGTCATGGTTCTTCAAGTAGACATTGAGTTGTCCAATATGGCTGCCATACATGTGATACCAAAATTCAAGGCAAGACGAGCTTGTTTGGGGGTTGATAAGAGGTGAGATGAGTCGAGCTTTGCTTCCTGGACGTTGCCCTCTGCTACTTATATGCACATAGAATCCTAAATAGAAATGATAAAAATCATCCTCAAGATCAGAGGGGCGTTTCATGCAAGGATGACTTGTCGGACGTTTCATCCGACAAGTCCCATTTTATCCGACAGTTACCATATAGGAGCCAATCAAAATCATGGAAAGATGTCACATCTGACAACTTGTCAGATGAAAATATTGATGAAACGCTCCCCAGGGCCTGGGAACGATTTATTTTTTTTGCTGGGGGTCCTGAAGTGAATTTGACAAGAAAAAAAAACTTTCCACTACAAAATGAATAACGTTTTGGTGCCAAGAAATTTGACAAGCAAAAAAAAAGTTTCACTACAAATTGAAGGTCGCTATGGTGCCATGAAATTTGGCAAGCGCAAAAAGAAGAAGAAATGATTTCACTACAAAATGTTGGCCATTTTCCCGTTTTCCCATTTTCCACACCTACCAGAATTCCTGCTTAGCATTATTTTTACGGCTAAGTGAAGTCGGTCCTTATTGTGAAATCTGTAAAAATTGAAATATTGTATTTTTAACACAATAAAAGACAAAAGAAATAGTGAGGGACATCATCGATTCTCTCATTTACTTGTGACTGAATTTAGCATATATGAAATAAGCGAAATTTTACCTTCTTAGTTTACATCGGATTTTGATATTTTTAGCGTTCTGCTTGTTTGATTTTTCTCTATCGTTTCAAGTCAACAATTTTCCGGGTGGACTTGACCTTTAAATAGCATGGAAAAATAAAAAACAATATACATCCATAAAAGGAGCAAATACAGTCGTGCGTAAAGTCATTCGTAACTCAAGAACAAGATTATGAAAAACTTCCATGATCTTACCTAATTCGTCCCCTCTTGTATGGTCCTGAGCTGGACCAGTAAATGAGCTATCTGTCGCACGATTAGTCCAAATCCAGTTAAAGTTCGCTGTGGGGTCATGCGTGTAGTAACAAATTTCTGCTTCTCCGAAATCACAATCGACGCTCGGCACTAGGGCAACCGGGTCTGGAGAAGGATGGAAATGATATTACAAGAAAATTGAATGGATAAGACAAGAATCGTGTTTACATCGAATAAAGAAGATGATTATTTAAAAACTATACTTTCGATATTATCATGTTATCAATGAATTCACTATTATACATATAATCATGATACACAGATAGTTTAATTATCATAGGATTATTATTGAATTGAATTTATTCAAACCAGTCCAAAAAAGTACAAAGTACAAAAGTACAAACAAAATAAAATGGTTACATTACTAAGAACTGATGAAAATGACAGGTTTGGGACCCCAAAGAAGCACAGCTTGTAATCAGGGGCCCCTGCATGTGATATTTTACTTAAACATAGAACAACTATGAGAAAAAATGATAAAAATTACAAGGTATTTAAAGATCACAACAGGAACATAACCCACACGCAAGCATTCGCACACTCACACAGACAAACACACACATTCACACTCCAAACATGTCACCCCCAGGTGCAACTAACAACTAGTCTTAAATTTATCAAGTAGATATTTATGACATAATTTCCTAAACCGAGACAGGGTACTGCTATTTCTTATATCAGCAGGACACATATTCCATTCTTTAACACAATTTGTTCTGAATGATTTCAACGTAGCATTAATTCTAGCAAAGGGTTGGTGAATATGATGTCTCTGACGTGTGTTATAATTATGAATCTTAGAATTAACCACAAAAGTTTCTTGTAAGAAAGAACAATGCAGGGATTGGTATTTATACATGAAAATAACACAATTCAGCGAGACCATTTCATTAAGTGGTAACATATTCAACTGCAAAAAAGTGGGGAACTTGGAGCCAGATAATTTGAATTTGTGACATATCTTATAGCTTTCTTTTGAAGAACTTGTAGTTTATGTACATGAGTCCTGTATGTATGTCCCCAAGCAATATTGCAATACATTAAATGTGGAACAATTAGAGCATTATATAAAGAAACCAATGTTCGTTGAGGTAAGAAATATCTTACTTTTGATACACACCAACATTACGAGATACTTTAGAAAATACATTATTAAGGTGATAATTCCATGACAAGTATTCATCAACTGTTTTACTTGTATTCAGTAACAGCTTATTACAACAAAACCGGGCAAAAACAAGACAAATGTCAGTATTTACCTCCCGAATAAGACTTTGCAAATTCTTATGAGAAAGTAATAAACAGGTGTCATCAGCGTATAAAGAATATGTAAGCAATTTGGAAGAATTAACGATATCATTAATATAGATTAGGAAAAGCAACGGACCAAGAACCCATCCTTGCGGTACTCCAAATTTAATATTTCTATATTCTGAGCTGACACCGTTGATAACCACAAATTGGGACCGGTTTTCTAGATAGCTTTTAAACCAATTTACAGCCATCCCACGAATGCCATAATATTCAAGCTTAATTAGGAGTATACTGTGATCAATGGTGTCAAAGGCTTTACTTAAGTCAAGGAATGCACCAAGGCAAAATTTTCCATCATTCATAGCAGTGATAATTGTGTTGACCAAGTTTAATACACCCATACTAGTAGAGCAATTTTTCCTGAAGCCAAATTGATGCGGTGTCATGATATTATGATAAAGCAAATAATCGTTTAATCTTTTGTACATTATTTTTTTCCAGAGTCTTTGAGAAGATCGGCAACAAAG
The DNA here is from genome assembly GCF_018143015.1 of Lytechinus variegatus. Lineage (NCBI taxonomy): Eukaryota > Metazoa > Echinodermata > Echinoidea > Temnopleuroida > Toxopneustidae > Lytechinus > Lytechinus variegatus. The sequence continues at coordinate 17,076,302 of NC_054750.1, forward strand.
CAATTCTATTCATCATTACTATTATTAATATTATTAACAACATAATCAAGTATCATTTCCATTCTTTATAATTGTCACAAACTTTATTTTTATTTACTGTTTTATGTATTATCATCCTCAACATTATATAATAAACAACGATAACAAAAGACATTAATAATAATATTCGTATACACGCATCGTATACAATGTATACTCACGTTCACCGGGGCATTCGTATCGTGACAGGCTGATGTCATCTAGTGCAATATTTTCCAAGTTCCCAGCCGTGATTTGGAATATGATCTAACAAAAGGAAACAAAACATTGATCCATAGTAGAGCGGATTAGCCGAACAATTGTGCAAATTATGACTAAAGCATGAAACTTTCACAAGTGTTAGTATATGCCATAAGATTTATTTTAAAGATGGGAGGTAAATTTAAAAATGCCATTTTCGGCCGTTGCCATGGCAACGGAATAATTTCTCAAAAATGACATACATGCCCATGTAAATGGTAAATAAACATGATATAGATGAATAAAATGATAATTTTCAAGCTTCCAATTGAATATACATAAAATTTAGAAACATTCAAAATCAACAAGATAGTTCCAATTGGTCCGTTGCCATGGCAACGGCTTGTTTTTCCCCAGAAAAATAAAAATTTTGATTAAAAAACGTTGTAGAATATGATTTATCTTTAATTTCCCCTAATTTTACAGTGTTAAACAAAGATATTTTGGTTGCTAGAGGTATAAATCATATCTCAAGCCATTGCCATGGCAACCAAATAACAACTGATTTACAAAAATAACATGGTTGACAAGACAATGGGCAGGTGGAAAAATCAACTGGAATTGACTTAATCTGTATGCTTTAGTTTTGACCCCCTCATTTGAACCAAAAATACAGAAAGTGTTCTGCAGGAGTTCTTTATAAAGATAAAACTTTATGTTGCCTTGTTAATGCTTGAATTAAATATAAAAAAAAAACAATGTTGCAAAGATCCTGTTGCCATGGCAACAGCTTATTTCCCTCTAGAAAGGTAAAAATATTGATAAAAATGTAGAATACATGTATGATCATCATTCCAATTTCAATCATTTTTGCCTACTAATCGGGATATGCTTGTGACTAAATTTATAAATATAACATCTTAAGTCATTGCCATGGCAACCAGATAACATCTAATTAAAAACAACAACAACAGGGATGACAAGGTTATGGAAAGATGAAAAGTACAATAAAAATTAACTTATATGTATATGCTTAAGGTTTGACCTATTCAATTGATTTAGGGGAAATAATACAGTGAGTGTTCTGCATGAACTAATTGGAATGATACAGATTGATGTTGCCTTGGTAATACTTGAATTAAATAAAAAGAAACAATGTTGCAAAGAACCCGTTGCCATGGCAACAGCTTATTTCCCTCTAGAAAGGTAAAAATATTGATAAAAATGTAGAATACATGTATGATCATCATTCCATTTCAATCATTTTTGAGGTACTAATCGGGATATGCTTGTGACTAAATTTATAAATACAACATCTTAAGTCATTGCCATGGCAACCAGATAACATCTAATTAAAAACAACAACAACAGGGATGACAAGGTTATGGAAAGATGAAAAGTACAATAAAAATTAACTTATATGTACATGTATAAGGTTTGACCTACTCAATTAATTTAGGGGAAATAATACAGTGAGTGTTCTGCATGAACTAATTGGAATGATACAGATCGATGTTGCCTTGGTAAAAATTGAATTAAATAAAAAGAAACAATGTTGCAAAGAACCCGTTGCCATGGCAACAGCTTATTTCCCTCTAGAAAGGTAAAAATATTGATAAAAATGTAGAATACATGTATGATCATCATTCCATTTCAATAATTTTTTTAAGTACTAATCGAGATATGTTTGTGACTAAATTTATAAATGTAACATCTTAAGTCATTGCCATGGCAACCAGATAACATCTAATTAAAAAAAAGAAACAACAGGGATGACAAGGTTATGGATAGGTGAAAAGTACAATAAAAATTAATTTATATATACATGCATAAGGTTTGACCTAATCAATTAATTTAGGGGAAATAATACAGTGAGTGTTCTGCATGAACTAATTGGAATGATACAGATTGATGTTGCCTTGGTAATACTTGAATTCAAGGATAAAGATCAATGTTGAAAATGGCCTGTTGCCATAGCAACGGATCATTTAGTACCAATTTTTATTAAAAAAGGACTATAGAATCTTATTTTTCTTGCATTTCCCCTAATCTTAGTGTGTTAAACATCGATATGTTTGATGCAAAATGTTTAAATAACATCTGAAGCTATTGACATGACAACCAAATAATATCTAATTTACAAAAATATTAATTTGGATGACAATATCATGGACAGGTGGAAAATACAATATAACTCAATGTGTGAAAGGTTTGGAATTTTGGACAAAAAAATTCACTAGGTATTCTGCATGAGTTCATTAGAATAATAAATTGATGTTGCCTTGGTAATACTTGAATTCAATGATAAATATAAGTAATTCAAATGTTAGTAATTCAAATGTCCCCCCCCCCAGAAAAGTATCAGCAGCTTTGATAAAAACATGGTAAAATCTGATTTTTCTTTCATTTCACCTAATTTTAGGATGCTAAGCATTATATGCTTGTTGTTAATATGTAGATAACATCTTCAGCCACTGAGATAAAGATGTAATTTATAAATACAAAAAAATTACACTGTTGAAATGATAATGGTCAGGTGGAATGTAAAATAAAATTTTACTTAATCTACATAATGTTTGACCAGTCATTAAGTTTTGAACAAAAATTACAGTGAGTGTTCTGCATGAGTACAATAGCATGATAAAACTGATGCTGCCTTGGTAATGGTTGAACTAAATGATATCGATGTTTGCAAATGTGTGTTCGGTTGCCATGGCAACGGATCATTTTTCCTCCAGAAAAGACCATCTTTGATGAAAAAAATACCTAGTAGAATCTTATATTTCATTTATTTCCACTAAAGTTAGGGTGCCAAAGATACGGGTACATTTTTGTTGTTAAATGTATAAATAACATATTGAGGCATTGATATTGCAATAACATAACATTTAATTTACCCCAAAAACTATAGCTGACAAAATAATGGACAGACGGAAAATACAATAAAATTAACTTAATATGCGCAAGATTGGACCTGCTCTTTTACATGTAATTTTGAACAAGAGTTACATTTATATAATATTGACTGGCCTTGAGGGGAACATCAAATATATTGCCAGCAAAAGAATCATATTGGCCCGAGTCTTTAGACGAGGGCAATATGGGTCTTTTAAGGGCAATATATTTGATGTTCCCCGAAAGAAGAGCCAGTCAATATTTTTATTATCATCCAAATCAGATATCTAGAGCAAAAATCATGATAATGGGGATATTTCTTTTAAAAATAGAGTTCTATTGTGTCATGTTAATATCGGTCTAGGCTCTGCACTTTACCATTATGACGTACTAGTACTTGCAAGCTCTCGGATCCAGCGTTGTCTATATTATGACGTATATTGTTGGTGCGCGGATCCTTATGGAGCGTATCTCTTTATACGCATCCACAAATGCCCGGATGTGAGACCAGGGAAAATACAAAGGTATATTTTGCGTCGTCTCTGCATGCAAAGTAAATGCGCACATTGAGACCGAGGAAAATACAAACAATATACCTACCCTTCCCGATATTCAGAAAATGTAGGGCAATACGGTTTTGTAAATGACCAGCTCAGATGTCTGATACGGGTGATAATAAGTGTTATGCATTGTTTCATTAGGTTGACAAAAATACTTATGTTTTGGTAATGTTTGAACATAATGATGAATATCAATGTTGCAAATGGCTCCAGACAAGTACAAATTTTAATAAAAATATGTTTATTTATTTCTTTTTTCCCCTTTTTAAGGGGTGCTGAACATAAAAATGCTAAATGATAAGCACAATCTTGTTTCATTATACATGGTATCGAAATAAGACCTACAAAAATCGTATCAGAGTTTTGTAGGCTCAAATAAATGCCCTAAACTCGATGCTGGACAATTTCGTTCAAAGTATTCGCAGGCGGCCATTTTTAAGAAAGCGTCTTGGGGTGATATGTGTTTTAAAGCTGTTCATCATATCAATATATAAGGGGATTATAGGGGTTGATAACTCAAAATCATAGGTCTATGTAAGGAGTCGACATGGTCTTGATATCAAAATCAAGGTAAATACAGTAAATCATCATTTACATGGAGATCATTGAAATCATGCCTTGTCTGACTGTTTTAGCATACTTGGCTTGAAATATGATATCAAAGCACTATTAAGCATCATCTGCCAGGATACGCCTATTTCCTGCATATAAATATCAGAAAATTGTTACTTTTGAAAATTCCCATCATTTTCTTTTAATTCCTGAAAATTCCCAAAAATTTAAAAAATTCCCACAAAAGTCAAATTTATTCCGATGGAAAGTTTCTATCAAGGAAATTCCCAGTAATTTAGCAACCCTTTTCCCCCCAAAAAAAATCATTACTAAAAAAAATAAAGAGAAAGTGAAAGAGAGATGGATGAAATATTATTTTACGAATAATGTACCCAAAATGAAAAAAAAATGAAATTTTTTGCTCTGTCGCTGGCTCGGTGAGAACATTTTAAAGTAAATTTTGCTCGATACGTCATATCTGGCCCCCTCAAAATTACACTGCTGATTTTGACGAAGAAAATTGTGTAATACTGTGATAATTTTTAAAGTAACGTATGAATCTATTCAACACGAAGTTTAATCTATTCACTGGTTATTTTACATGAAAAGTAGACTGGTCAAATACGATAAATATACCCTTACTGGTTGAAAGGTTAAAAATAATTTAAGCACTCAAGGGTGTTCCAAGATGGTGCCCTCACTGGCTGCCGTGAGCTAAAAATCCACAATTTATCCATTACTTGATAAAATGGCTTTAATTTGGTTTCTATTCATTGGTTTTAAGGATCAAGTAGTACATTTGGCCAAATACAGGGACAGCCAGTGGTTTGGAATGTCCAAAAATCCAAGATGGCTTCGAAAAATTGAATCTAGAATGGTTGCTGATAGCGTACATAGCTCATTTCATATTGGCCTAGAGGATGATATATTGGTGTCTAAATCATTGGTTTCAAGAGTCTAACAATATTAGGACAAGTTACAATGACAGTCAGGTGTGTTCGAAAATCCAGTATGGCTTCCAAAAACTATTCTAAAACGGTTGCTGATACTTGAAAATGGAATAGCTCCTTTATATTCACTTGTAAAATATATTTTGGTGTTGAAACCATAGCTTCAAGAGTCAAATAATAAATTAGGACATAGTTTGTTCAATATCTGTCTGGGGAATATGATTTGTTATTTCAAGGGTCAATACATAAGGACAAGCTACACGGACAGTCAGTGGTCTAGTATGTCCACATTTCCAAGATGGCTTACAAAAAAGTTTTGTAAAACCATGTCTAATGTTACTTACAAATATACATTGGTTGTTCAATATCTGTCTGGGGAATATTATGTTGCTGTCTAAACCATAGTTTAAAGGGTCGTGTAATGCATTAAGACAAGTTACAAGGACAGTCATTGGTCTGGTATGTAAAAAAACGCAAGGTGACTTACAAAAATGGGGTCTAAAATTGACTGTTTTTAATAAAATTTGACGTAGTTCATTCTATATCCGCCTGTGAGATGTGATATTGGTGTCTAAACCATAGTTACAAGAGTCAAATAATAAATTAGGACATAGTTTGTTCAATATCTGTCTGGGGAATATGATTTTGATGTCTCAACCATTATCATGAAACCATTTTTTAATGCATTAGAACAAGTTACAAGGACAATCAATGGAATTACTTAAAAGTGGACATAGTACATTAAAATACACCTTGGGATGTTGTTTTGGTGTCTACACTAGGATTTCAAGGATCAAATGATATGTTGGGACTGGTTAAAATGATGTATAATTGTCCATTTTGCCTGAAAATCCAAGATGGCTTCCATAAATAGATTCTAAAATGGCGACTGTTACTTTGAAGTGGATATGATATCCACTTGTGAGAATCTACCTTGGATTTTGGACAAAATTGAAAACTAACCATCCTTTTTACTTGTCCTAATGTAATAGTGGACCCTTCATACCACAGTGTAGACACCAAAATTGTTTCTTACAGGTTTTATGAACTCTGATAATTTTGGAGTGATAGAAGTCATTTTGGATGCCATTTCGGAACCCTCTTGGATTTTTAGGCAAAATGGACAACTGGATTGGATACATTGTATCAAGTCTAAACATATCTTTTAAAACTTAAAACCAAAGTGTGAACACCAAAATCAGTTTTCCTTGGTGGATTTAAATGAACTATGTCAATTTTTAAGCAACAGGCTCCAATTCAATAGACTCCGATTGTTTGAAGCCATCTTGGATGTTGGAACATACTGGATTACTGACTGTCCTTGTGTCCTTGTAACTTGTTCCAATGTACATGGTGTATTTACTGACTTTTAAAACTAGATATCAAAATAATATGCACTTGGCAGATATTACACGAAATATGTCCATTTGTTAGTAACAGGGACTATTCTATATTCCATTATTGGAAGCCACCTTGGATTTTTGGACATACTTGACCACTAACTTGTCCTTATGTATAGTTTGACACATTTCACTATGGCATAAACTTATTCCAAGATATTAAACAAACTACGTTTTTTAATGCAGCAACAGCAATTTTAGACTCCATTTTCAAAGCCATCTTGGATTTCTTTTAATATACAGGACAACTGACTGTCCGTGTAACTTGTCATAGTGTATTACTTGACCATTGAAACCATGGTCTAGACACGAAATCATATAATTATCCCAGACGGATATGAAAGTGAGCTATGTCCATTTATATATCAACAGCCATTTCAAACTCCATTTTTGGAAGCCGTCTCAAGGTCTTGGACACATAGGACCACTACAGTTTTTCTAATCAAAACTGATACTTTTCTTGGGAAATGAGCAGTTGCTATGGCAACAGATCGTTTGCAACGTTGATATTTATAATTGAATTCAAGTATTACCAAGGCATCATCAATGTTTATCATTCTAATTAGTTCATGCAGAACACTCATTGTATTGTTTCCCCGAGATTGAGGTCAAACCTTATGCATGCACATTAAGTGAATTTTTCACCTGTCCATAGTCTCCATACCCTTGTCATCCATGTTGTTTTTGAAAAAAAATAGATGTTATCTGGTTGCCATGGCAATGGCTTAAGATGTTATATTTATAAATCTAGTCACAAACGTATCTTGATCAGTACCTTAAAATAATTGAAAATGGAAAGATGATCATACATGTCTGTATTCTACATTCTTATCAATATTTTTACCTTTCTACAGGGAAATAAGCTGTTGCCATGGCAACGAGCCCTTTGCAACATTTTTAAAAGAATTTAATTCAAGCGTTACCAAGGCAACATAATTTTTTATCTTTCTAAAGAACTCCTGCAGAACTCGTTCTGTACTTTATGTTCAAACGAGGGGTTCAAAACTTAAGCATATACAGATTAATTCTAATTGTATTTTCCACCTGTCCATTGTGTCGTCAACCATATTTTTTTTTCAAATTAGATGTAATTTGGTTGCCATGACAATGGCTTCAGATATTATTTGTATGTTAACAGCAAACATATCAATTCTTATCACAAAATTAGGAGAAATGAAAGAAAAATCAGAGTCTATAGTCATTTTTCTTATCAAAACTAGTACTTTTCTTGGGTAAATGAGCCGTTGCTATGGCAACAGGTCATTTGCAACATTGATATTTATCGTTGAATTCAAGTATTACTAAGGCAACATCAATGTTGGACATTGTAATTAGTTCATGCAGAACACTCACTTTATTATTTCCCCTAAATTAATTGAGTAGGTCAAACCTTATGCATAAAAGTTATTTTCATTGTGTTTTTCACCTATCCATAACCTTGTCATCCCTGTTGTTGTTGTTGTTTCTTTTACATTAAATGTTATCTGGTTGCCATGGCAATGACTTAAGATGTTTTACATATACATGAATTTAGTCACAAGCATATTCTGATTAGTAGGCAAAAATGATTGAAATTGGAATGATGATCGTACATGTATTATACATTTTTATCAATATTTTCACCTTTCTAGAGGGAAATAAGCTGTTGCCATGGCAACGGGCTCTTTGCAACATTGTTTCTTTTTATTTAATTCAAGTATTACCAAGGCAACATCAATCTGTATCATTCCAATTATTTCATGCAGAACACTCACTGTATTATTTCCCCTAAATTAATTGAGTAGGTCAAACCTTATGCATGTACATATAAGTTAATTTTCATTGTACTTTTCACCTTTCCATAACCTTGTCATCCCTGTTGTTGTTGTTTTTTATTAGATGTTATCTGGTTGCCATGGCAATGACTTAAGATGTTATATTTATAAATTTAGTCACAAGCATATCTCGATTAGTACCTCAAAAATGATTGAAAATGGACTGATGATCATACATGTATTCTACATTTTTATCAATATTTTTACCTTTCTAGAGGGAAATAAGCTGTTGCCATGGCAACGGGATCTTTGCAACATTGTTTTTTTTTTATATTTAATTTAAGCATTAACAAGGCAACATAAAGTTTTATCTTTATAAAGAACTCCTGCAAAACACTTTCTGTATTTTTGGTTCAAATGAGGGGGTCAAAACTAAAGCATACAGATTAAGTCAATTCCAGTTGATTTTTCCACCTGCCCATTGTCTTGTCAACCATGTTATTTTGTAAATCAACTGTTATTTGGTTGCCATGGCAATGGCTTGAGATATGATTTATACATCTAGCAACCAAAATATCTTTGTTTAACACTGTAAAATTAGGGGAAATTAAAGATAAATCATATTCTACAACGTTTTTTTAATCAAAATTTTTATTTTTCTTGGGAAAAACAAGCCGTTGCCATGGCAACGGACCAATTGGAACTATCTCATTGATTTTGAATGTTTATAAATTTTATGTATATTCAATTGGAAGCTTGAAAATTATCATTTTATTCATCTATATCATGTTTATTTACCATTTACATGGGCATGTATGTCATTTTTGAGAAATTATTCCGTTGCCATGGCAACGGCCGAAAATGGCATTTTTAAATTTACCTCCCATCTTTAAAATAAATCTTATGGCATATACTAATACTTGTGAAAGTTTCATGCTTTAGTCAAAATTTGCACAATTCTTGTGATTTTTGGAGCTTATCCGCTCTTCTACCATATGTATGTTGATAGTTATATTACAAAGATAAGGCCGGTTTACGACGACATTTTGTAACCCTATAAGTCCCCTTCCCCTCGACCCTAAGCATGTTAAGGGTTAAGGCGAATCCAAATGGACCTCTGTTAAGTTGACTCTTATGTCAGTATGCAGCACGAAACTTTCATCATGACATGTGAATCGCTATATGATAATTATTGTCCCCACACCTATGAACAAACATCCCTATACACTGTGTAATATCACATGGGAATGTCCCATTTTCACATAGTACTTTGTGTGTCACTGTGGCACAGACTGTTAGAAAAAATAAAAGAAGTTCCTGCAGCAGAGTCTCGAGAACACCTCTAATCTTACCGAATTGCGTAATCTTACAGGAAATTGGTAAAAACCCGTGATTTTACAGAAAATAAACAGAAGATTTTGTAGAAAGCAATAACAGAATCATTCTGTAAATTCATAAAACAAGAATTTTTCTGCAATTTAACAGAACAGGTCTGTTTAAAAAGGGGAAAAGGGTGTTTTATTCAAGGAAATTTGTAAGATTCCATACATCAAATACCAATTTCCTGTAAGATTACGCAATTCGGTAAGATTACAGGTGTTCTCGAGACTCTGCTGCAGGAACTTCTTTTATTTTTTCTAACAGTGCAGGAAAAGGAGTTGTTTATCACAATAATCGTTTAACCTCTTTCGTGTGCCATTTGATTCTTATCTAACAGTGCATCATGTAACTCAGGTTAGAGGGTGACTTCGCGATTGTGCCATCCGACCTTGAAAGTTTTTGTGCAGTGAAATATTAAAATAAATATATTATATAAAACAAGTATTCATTTCCCCTTCATTAAAAATACGAGTCAAGATTATCTTTAGATAAAATTAAATCCTCTGAATCAGAATAGCATAGCCCAGCTTTTTTTGTCTACAAAAAACAGAAAGCTTTAGTGTTCAATCTTCATGAATGAATATAATAAAAAAAAAACGATCCCTCGTCGATAAGAAGTTTGAAAGAATCTTATCTATATTGATCGATGATAACTGTTTTGTGCGGCCCCAAAGGAAAGAATGATTTTTCTCTTTACTCCCTACAGGAACGTATAACTACCTTTCACCTCGACTCCTACAGGAAGATCGTGGGTATTTCACGACAGGATTGCATCAAACCATGGACCCACTACAATATTAACAGGTCCATGCATCAACGAAGTCCCGCATAAGATAAGACAGAATCCCAACCAACCCACCAAAACCCCAATCTGGAATCCTATGAACAGTACCTGGAAGTCGAGAGGTTGATCAATCCTGACTTCAGCTGCCCGCCAAACACTACCCCTCTCACCACCCAAGAACCACTCCAGACCGCCAAGATCTTCTGATGTCTCATTCTTGATGAAGACTCTTATTTGACCGACACCATCGCCTCCGTGCATATGATAAAAGAAAAGTAAGCAAGCGGGATCTTCGCCTTCATTGACCTTAGAGATCATGGGTGAGATCAGTCGAGCCTCCTGACCAGCAGACTGATCGGCAGATGTCATGCGCCAACCCCACCAATACCAATCCAAACGATGAATGTATGCATCGACGGACATATAGCTCCCTGTTGAAGAAAAATAAATTTCACCAGATACAAAGTGAAGATGTGGTATACGGGACGGGGCGGGGGTAATGTGACAGTCAGATCATGGGCGGGGTATTGAAAAACACTTTTCGTATGTTTACAAGGGCATAAAGGCTGGTTTGAGCATGGGGAGGTGCACAACCTAGAGAGGTGGTACTAAAGTGGTATAGGGGTTGCACAGTTGGGAAAATCAGCTGTTGAAAAGAAAAGAAGGGGTACAAATTTCATTTTGCTTGTCAGTATCGGAACTCCTCTGCCTCAGCGGGAGGGTCCAGTGCACCCCAGCCTACGTCCTTGTGTTTATAAGAAACAAACTAGTGATTGATCTCTTGTTACCTGTGTCATCGCCGAGGGTGTGGTCTTTCCTCATAGCGTGCGGATTGGCATTATTCGATGCTACATATTTCAAAAGATTGAAATCATCGGTGTCATCCTGAGTTAATACGCAAGTGTCGGGCTCCTCGAAAGTGCAATTGAATATTTCAAGGGGAATAGGTCCTGAAAAGAAAGTAAAAAATGTGACAAGTTACAAACCAATAATCCTGTGAAAACTTATACTAGTATATGGCAGGGGACGTCCAGCCCCCCCCCCTCCCTTCTCCCCATCGTCGCCACTGCACATCATCTTCTTAACCCCTATATTGCAGCGATTGGAAATAAAGCAAGATGGATTGTAGTTCGGGTCCAATCGAATTCTGAATTTATTTTGAATCCTAACATTAAGTTATAATTAATTAAAAGGGCAACACCTTGGAACATTCTCCTCGGGTGGAAGTAAGACCAGGCCTGTCGGATCATTGCATTCCATATTGTGAGTTCAATGTCAATGTGCCAAAAAGAAAAACTCCTCGTGAAATTCCACTGTATGACAAGGGCGATTGGGACAACAAGCTTCTCTTAGGAACGTAGCCAGAGATATGAGTGCTGATCTTATTAACATGAAGGATACATGCACAGCAGAAGATTTGTGGACCACATTCAAAGAGAAGCTTCTTGATGCCATTAAGACTTACATCCCGTACAAAACTTCTCGAACAAAGATTAGCCATCCCTGGATCAATGCGAGCCTGAGGAGACTAATCAACAAAAAGAACAGACTGTATAGGCTATTGAAGAAGTCTGGACCCCAAGACTTGAAAGATGCAGTTAAAACGCTGAGGCGTGAGATACAGACCCAGACAAAGCAGAACTACTGGAAGTATTTGAACAACATCTTCCCAGGTGATGACCCTTCAAAGCTAGCAGGAAACAAGAGGCTTTGGTCTTACATCAAGAACAACAGAGCAAACTACTCTGGGGTAGCTCCACTGTAGAACGATAGTCACTTGACAGCTGACCCCGAACAGCAGGCAGATATTCTCAATCTTCAGTTCCAGTCAGTCTTCGGAGATGGAAAATCATTTACCAATGATGAATTTCTACAAAAGACAGACATGACAGATCCAGGAATTCCAAAAATGGATGAGATTTGTGATATCTGTACAAGGAGTAGAAAAAACGATGGAAAATCTAAACCCCTATAAGGCTAGCGGTCCTGACGGCAAAAGTGCTAGAGTGCTTAAAGCACTCTCCAGAGAGCTTGCCCCGGCTCTCACTTGTGTCTTCACTTACAACAGGCTTTGTACCAGCAGACTTGAGATTTGCTCATGTGACCCCTGTATTCAATAAGGGCGATCTCTACGACCCAGGTAACTACAGGCAAATCTCACTTACCTCAGTTGCATGCAATATCATGGAGCACATAGTTGTCAGTGAAATGATGGACCAATTCAACACACATGCGGTGTTGGCAGAGACCCAGCATGGTTTACGTACACAGCATTCTTGTGACACACAGCTACTAGAGTTCACAGAGGATCTTACCTACCATCTTGAGAATGGAAAACAATCTGACATCTTGATAACGGAATTTGCTAATGCATTTGATAAAGTCAACCACAGCCTTTTAGTACATACATGTAAGCTACAATGCTTAGGACTCTGTGGCCATACACTTTCTTGGATAGCCAGTTTCCTTCATAAAAGGTACCAAGCCGTACTAGTTGATGGCAAAAGATCGTCCTGCATCCATGTGAAATCGGGCGTACCGCAAGGGTCCGTGTTCGGCCCTTGCCCGTTCCTAACATTATACATAAATGACCTACCCAAGTGTGTGTCCTAAAATGTTTATCTGTTTGCTGACGACACGACAGTCTACGGGTGGTGAATAGTGATGTTGACCAAGATATCCTACAGCAAGGCCTTCAACATCTTAGTGACTGGGAGAAAAACTGGGACATGATGTTCCAACCCACAAAGTACACATCACTGTCTATTACCAGGAGCACACATCCGCTTGATCAATCTTACCACCTGCATGGTCACATGCTGGAAAAGGTGACTGCTGCGAAGTACCTTGGTGTCACTATCCAACAAAACATGGGCTGGGACAGTCATATCAGTGGGATCTGCAGTAAAGCCAGCAAAACCATTGGTTTCCTACGAATAAATCTGAAAATAAGCTCTGCAAAGATCAAAGAGAGAGCATCTAAAGCCTTTGTGAGACCTGTGCTCGAGTACGCCTCCTCAGTTTGATAAACTTCTACAAAGAAAAACATTGATAAGCTGGAGTTTATAGAGAGACGTACTGCACGTTTTGTCATGAACAAGTACCACAAAACTTCAAATGTTAGTGAGATGATCAAGACCCTCGGCTGGCAGACCCTTCAGCAGAGAAGAAAGATCACACGCCTCTCCATGCTCTTCAAAATAACCAACAACCTTGCACATTGCCCAATAACTAACTTAAAAACTTGTCCCACTACCAACTCGCCTGCGTCGTTCTCGAAACAGACAGTTCCAGCTGATCACCTGTAGAACCCAGTACAGAGGATCTTCATTCCTGCATCGCACCGTAAAGGACTGGAGCGGGCTACCAGCTGAGGTAGTGCGATGCTGCAACCCTCGACAAATTTGTGACAAGGTCAGCATGTTAACGGCATCACCAGCAATGTCCTTTTTTATCTAATGTTTCAACAGTACAGTAGGATATCGCAGACAATGTCAAGTCAACTCTTTTTAACTTTGCCATAATAATCAACACCTTGATTGTCGGCTTCAACAGTAAGACAAGACAAGATAAATCTAGAGGGATTTAAAATTTTAATCCTTTGAGATTTAAAAGATGAATCTGTTAGATTCAAACTAAAACCAGAATTCGATTGGTCCCTAACTTCAGTCCATTTGGATCTCTTCAAATCCCTTCAATTAAGGGTGCATTAAGCCCCGGGGAGCTTACCCCCCCCCCCTCAAATCTTGGTTGTTCATCGCGCGATCGTGACGAAACATGACATGCACGTCATTGCTGATGTAATATCTAAAATTGGATATAAAAAAGTTATAAATTACAACTTATGAATAACACAAAGGGGACAAGATAAGTCAACGAACAACAAATCCTTCCATTAGAAATTGCAAGAATGGGCAAAATCATTCGACAGAAATTGATGACAAATGAGATTAATTGTTAGTGAATAGTGGCCTCCTCCCCCATACGAAAATGTTCATGTATATTGATTTGTTTGGGGTCTTTCTGATTATCGTTAATAAAGGTATCATAAAGGAGGAAATTATGTTTTCATGTGTTTAAGAGCAAAACTATATCCATAACCTATATTCTGTTCCCATAGGTGAGTATTTATATTGGGGTTGAACTATGGGAGTTTGTTTATTTTTGTTTAATACATTTTTGTATTTTTTTTGCAATAAGATCAAGTATATACAAATTTGATATAATACACGTTGAGATTATAATCAGTTGGTTATTGAACAGTTCATCTCTCATACAGACTATAAACCAATTGGAATTAGGCCAAATGATTAATTGTCTAAATGGCTATTGGGCCAAATGGCTGATTTAGTAGACCAACTGGTTGTAGATGGCGTAGGACTAGACCATGTGAGAAGAGATAACACAGAAAGTACACAAAGTGGATGTAGCAGACCAATCGGCAATTAAGGTGAAATAAATCAACAAGCCATTCCCACCTGGGATGATGTCATCATTCACAGTGACGTCATCAATAGCAATATCACTTGCGGAAGATGCTCCACACGTGGCTTCGAAAACGATCTGTTGAGGTAATATATAACAGTGTATGAACTATTATTCAAAAAATAATATTGAGTACAAATAACTAAATATCGAGTAAAAATAGAACATTCGCAAGGTAGCTTCGAGATTAATAGGTATACCATTCCTGCGAGAAATTAATTTACCTAAGAATTATACATATTCCCTTTGACAGAAACATTCGTAAACTTTTTTGAAATTTTTAATTCTTACACCTAGAAATTTACAATTTCATGGAACGTAAGTTTACAGGTTGGTAAACATTTGAAGCCACTGACATACAATCGCACCCCTTCCATTTTTGATCAAATGATTTTTCTCCTTTTTCCCCGATACCTTTTCATTTTAAAATAATTCTTGACACCCCCTGAAAGTGCTGCCCAGGTGAGCGTTTCATCAACATTTTTGTCCGACAAGTTGTCAGATCTGACATCTTTCCTTGATTATGATTGGCTGAGACATACTGTTACTATGGTAATTGTCGGATAAAACAGAACTTGTCGGACAAAGTCCCTTCATGAAACGCTCCCCTGGACCTGTGCCCCTTTTCCCCTCCCTGTCCGTGGATATGCCAGGATATTTCTGGCGGTATATCATACACAAAATAAACACATTACTTTATCTTGCTCTGATGGAGCTATATACTCCGATTATATATAACATGACCACAAAGTTCATTTCAATGTAGAGTCAAATGGGAATATTACTTCAACAGAAAATAAATTTTACGCATAATTCATATAATGGAAGTAAAAAAAAAAACCCGGAATACCCGAAAATACAACGTACATAAAAATCTCCGGCTGGCTTCGGAATAGTGACGTTTTTCTTAACCCACTGAGGCCCAAGCACACCGGGGACTTCCAGAATCTGCTGCATTGTGGAAGTGGTGCTTGTTACTGTTTCAGTACCGCTGGGTGCATCCATCTTAAACAAACGAAGGTCGCCCATTTCTTCACCATTCTTACTCGCCCAGAAGGTGATCTTCACACCGTCATATTCATCATCAGCGCTCGTTCCACCTACAAATCGAGGGGAGATGAGGCGAGCATTGGATCCAAACGTTGCACCCGATGCTTCGAAGTACATGTAATGACCAAAACCTGAGAAAATAGTTAAGAAAAAAAGGAATTAGCATTAAGCAGAAATTAACAATTTTAGAAAAAGAACAATGAAAAATAAAAGATTTGGTAATGTTAATAGGATAGTGGTGGTGGTGATGATCAATGATAATTGGGATGGTGATGATGAAGATGATGGTTATGATGACGATAACGATGATGAAGATAATAATGATGGTAATGGCGATGATTGTGAAGGTGATGATGAACGCGATGATGGCGATGGTAATTCAGGTGATTGTGATAATGATGTTGGGGTACCGTGTTAATGGTGATGCAAAAGCTAATAAAATTGTGCTGATGATGGGGGAGATAATAACACCACGAGCCAGTGGCGTAACTACGGGGGGGGGGCACGTGCCCCCCCCCCATCGGCTGGCCAAAAAAAAAACGGGGAAAGGGAGAAAAAGAGGGAAAAGGGAGGAGAAACGTAGTGGGCAAAGAAGAGATTATTGTTCATTATAATTTTATATTATATTATGTTGTATGTTATATTACATAAGCATTTTTTCATTACTTTATGAAACATTATTTGTTTCATTGTTCCTGGTGAAACATTATTTGTTTCATTGTTCCTGGTGCTCGCATAGACTGTTTTACGAGATATATAATCCTGTTGTACTAAAACCTCCCGTTTTCAAATCAATATACACAAATATATTTCCTCGCAATTCGAGTTATTATTGCTTTATGTAGTGACATATTCTTATTTTTCATGACTACTTAAAGTGATTGCCCTATTTTAAGGTCTTAATATAAAACATTTCCTGTCCGTGCTAACGTTCGCATTAGTGAATTGGTGAGATTTCTGCTCTTCATGAACTCCTTAAATCAGTCCTTAAAATGTCAATTTTTCTGATCTGAATATCAAAAATTTTCAGCTCGCGTTTCGCGCTCGCATCATTCGGCTAGTGAAATACGTAGGGTCTTAGTGAATTCCTACAAACAAGCCTTAAAATGCCCCTCTTCAGGTCGGAATATCCTAAATTTTCAGCTCGCGCTTCGCACTCGCAGTATTTGATTAGTGAGATGCGTATGATACTCATGATTACAATGATGACTTCAAAAAGTACTTCATGTGTTTAGATGTAATTGTAACAAAATCGGCAAGCGCTTGGCACTGGCAATAGATGACTATGGTGAGATAGGTATACTCTTAATGGATTCACAAAAAGCATAGTCCTTAAAATATCCATGTTTGGGGTCAATAAATAAAAAATTCAGCTCGCGCTTCGCGCTCTCATCATTTGGTTAGTGAAATACATTCGGTCTTAGGGAATACATACAAACAAGCCTTAGAATGCCCCTCTTCAGGTCTAAATTTCCTAAATTTTCATCCCGCGCTTCGCGCTTGCAGTATTTGATTAGTTAAATGCGTATGATAATCATGATTACAGTGACTACAAAAGGTGTTTCATGACTGTGTTTAGATGTAATTCTAACAAAATCAGCAAAGGATGGCACTAGCATTAGATGACTGTGGTGAGATATTTATACTCTTAATGGATTTTGAAATAGTCCTAAAAATTTCTCTAATTAGGTTCAATATATAAAAAAATAGCTCGCGCTTCGCGCTCACATTGTTTGTTTAGATACACAGTTACATATCATTACAAAAAAAATGCTTATAATGTCCCTTTTTAGCTCTGAATATCAAAAATTTTCAGCTCGCGCTTCGCGCTCGCATTATTTCATCAGTGAGATACATATCCTTCATGTCCTTAAAATATCTCTGTTAGGTCAGAATACCTGACAACTGAGCGCGCTTCGCGCGCTCCCGAAGTGACTCGAAATTTTTGCTGGTGCCCTGTTGCACCCACAAATGTAATAACGCCCACAAATGTAATAACGCCCACAAATGTAATAACACTTTACCCACAAATGTAATAACGCCCACAAATGTAATAACACTTTACCCACAAATGTAATAATTTTTGATCGCCCACAAATGTAATAATGACTTTACCCACAAATGTAATAAATTTGAAGGGATTTTGGCGAATCCGTTCTAAACTAAAATCCTATAGTAATGCGTTCATATAGCACAAAAGTGTAAAGTCTTTTTTTCAGACCGGGTTAATACAACATCAAAGTACAAGTCCAAAGTCTTTTTTCCAGACCCGGTTGTTTAAAAAATTATAATATAAATCCAAAGTCTTTTTTCCAGACCCGGTTGTTTCAAGAATTTTAATAAGTCCAAAGTCTTTTTCCAGACCCAGTTATTTCAAAATTTATAACATAAGTCCAAACTAAGATACGATAATGATATTCCTGTGGAAAAAATGGGAATCGAGCTTAGTCTTTTCTCCAGACCCAGTTAATTAAAACTGGGGGAATTAATGTCTTTGTTGTTGTTTCAACTTATACGGTGTATATAGTGAATATATGCACTAAGAGTAAATTGAGAATCAAGCGTAGTCTTTTCTCCAGACCCGGTTACCTGTTATTCAAACATTATGAATAACAGTTTAAAAACAGTATAAAGACCCCATAATAATAACCGGTGTGTTGGGGTTCAAACCCCGGCCGCGTCAGACCAAAAGACGTTAAAAGATGGGAGTTGCTGCTACCCTGTTTGGCGTTCAACCATTAAGGGGATAGAGCCTCGTCGATCTGGCGCTGCACAGTGGCTGCCGGGCCCACGATCAACTGGGCAAAGCAAATTTTCGGAGTATTTCATGTCTATTTCGAACAATAAATTATGGATTTTCATTTTCATCTTATTAATGCTGGATTTAGCGTAGTCTTTCAGCCCGACCATTTTTTTCTTCAAAAAAAAAAAACGCTAATAGTAAGAATTAAAAAAATCAAAGTCTAAGACCAAACAAACCTTCAACCTAAGAACCTGTTTTAAAAGAGGTTTAGAGTGTTGTCTTTATTCCAGACCTAAAACAGTTACGAAAAAAAATCTTCTGACATAAGACCTTATATTATATTCTCGTGGAATAACACGAGTTTTAAACCGTACTCTTTCCTCCAGATCCGGCTATTAAAAAAAGTAACTGAAAAACTTCAAATCTAAGACCAAATTTCCAAAGTTTCACCCAGTAAAAATATGTCTTTTTAAAATAATACTACTACCCCTACAAAACATTGTAATAACGCGTGGGTAAGGCAGACATCCTTTCTCCAGACTTGGTTACTATTTGAAAAATAAAATAGTTTTTACAAATATTATAAAACGAATACCCAATAATCTAATTACTGTGGAACAACATGAAGACCGATTGTCGAAGGTCGACTTTCCTCCAGACACAATTATTTCAGGAATAAAAAATCAATAAAACTCAACCCCCATCAACGAATCTAAGAACCAACAATCCTCCAAATTAAGACCATGCATGTAGAAAAGCTCATGTTTAGAGCGTTGTCTTTATTCCAGACCCGGTGATTTAAAAATGATTTAAACAATCCTAAAAACAAGAGTCTCATATTCTTATTCTTGTGGAATAACACGAGAATTATGCTTTGTCTTTCGTCTGGATCCGGTTATTTAAAAGATAAAGAAATATTGAAAAAATGACAGCTGAGACCAATCTTCAAAATTAAACCCACTTAAAATGCTTGGGCTAAGAGTGTTGTCTTTACCCCTCACCGACGTATATTATAAATTTTGAAACGACCGGGTCTGAAAAAAGACTTTGGACTTGCATTATAATTTTTGAATTAACCGGGTCTGGAAAAAAAACTTTGGACGTATATTATAATTTTGAAACAACCGGGTCTGGTAAAAAGACTTTGGACGTATATTATAATTTTGAAAAACCGGGTCTGGAAAAAGACTTGGACTTGTACTGTAATATTTCATTAACCGGGTCTGGAAAAAAGACTTTGAACTTTTGTGCTATATGAACGCATTACTATAGGATATTAGTTTAGAACGAATTCGCCAAAAATCACTTCAAATTCATTACATTTGTGGGTAAAGTCATTATTTCATTTGTGGGTAAAGTGCATTATTACATTTGTGGGTAAAGTGTTATTACATTTGTGGGCATTATTACATTTGTGGGTAAAGTGTTATTACATTTGTGGGCGATCAAAAATTATTACATTTGTGGGTAAAGTGTTATTACATTTGTGGGCGTTATTACATTTGTGGGTAAAGTGTTATTACATTTGTGGGCGTTATTACATTTGTGGGCGATTATTACATTTGTGGGTGTAACAGGGGGGCAGTTGCCCCCACCCCCCCCCCCAATGCTGTGACCCACGGTACGCCACTGCCACGAGCGATGTATCAATAATTTTGCTCACTGAGCTACTATAGAAGGCAATTGCGAGGGTAAAAACTTCAATAAAAGCGAGTATTGTAACATTTGCTAACAAAATGGTAACTACCGCTGGCGGTGATTTCTTGAGATTTTCGATCCATCGGGGGGGGGGGGCATGAACGTCTCAAACAGAATACTGCACAAACTTCGAAAATCGAAGGGGTATATGGGGGGGGGGCATCTCTAAGATCGCCGGTAATGGTTACTACATTGCTGGGTTTTATTTGGATTTCATAGTGACTTTATCACTGCCCCAAGAATATTGATTACCTCTTTTTTTCCCGAAGTGATAAAAAAATCTTAAAAGGTCGAATACCAAAACGAGAAAACTGGGTCGTGAATCTATTATCCTTGTTATTCAATCGTAATTTAATATAAACATGACGTATCCTTATGTCGCCTCGTCGCCCCCTATCAAAGTACCCTGACGGTGCCCCTGAGATATTAGATCAATGTTTATATGGTGTAATTGTTTAAAATAATCGTGATTTTTCGATTCCAACTTCTAACGGACTAGTCATGAGCATATGGATAAATAATCAGAGCTGTGCTATCATTGTACTACTCCCTCGTGGAGTCTATGATAGGGGGCGTAAACCCGGTGGAAAACAATGATGTGTATATATATTTCACGACTATAGTGCATGAATGCGACCGTTTACCAACGACTTAACCTATACAACCTGTGACCCTCCTTGCTGGAAAACCTAAAATATTTCCCTGTTGTTTTTTTTTTCAATAAAACATGACAACAATTTGATAATTTTCAGTAACTTAAACATGAACATTTTTAAAACAAACTGAATAAAAACTAGTAAATTGCGCTGCAAACCATTGTCCTCAACCTGCACGAGCTTGGAATTCGTGTCCAACCTTCGTTAACCAAGGGTCAATATCGAGATAGTTCATATGATACATATTTGGTATTTGAAAGAAAATCAATACCGATCAACGGATCCTCCCATTTTTCCTTCTATGTTACGGAAAATGAGACATTTTTGGGGGCCTAAAGGGAGTCAATTTTCATCTTGACCAATAATAACCCTTACATTAAAATCATATGCTTGGCAACTACGAGGATTAATCTAAAAAAAAACAAAGAATTTCAAAGTATTGAGGAACTGATGAAGAGCAAGATAGTGTCACCAGTATAGTGCCTTTCTTTCGATGACCTGTTTAACACGCCCCCCCCCCCCTCCCCCTGAATACCATCTTTCTAGAACTAATAGTAATAATGGGAAAGAATCTGGTTTTCTAGTGGCACTGATGATATCGTTTTATCAGATTCTTATCTTATTCAGGGGTGGTGTCAGTTACATGTATGGTACCATGACAAGGGGGGGGGGTGTTTGTTTCTCGACAGAATTACAGAGGTTATAGATGGTTACACGACCAAAACCATTCTTTTTCAAAGATACTGTCCCTTTCTACTGTTCTCCTTTATTTCCGTTTCTCCCCATTTTTTACTACTTGAAAAAAAAAATCGACAGGAGGGTGGCCCCTGCCCCCTCTAGAATCGCTCCTTACATTTAGCTGGTGATGAAGGGGGGGGGGGGGAGGGGGTGGTACGAACCTGAGGTATGATCTCCTGGTGGCCCCGTTCCTTCTGTTGGAGTCAACCCACTCTGATGAAGAAACTGCAGATCATCATTTGTATCTTGTGTAAAACCACACAAATCTGGTTCATCGAAATTGCACTCGAAATCCTCTGTAATAGAAACATTGAATTATATAGACATCGCATGATCATTCAGTTCGATATAATTAATTTTAATTGACATTTGCATAAAAAAGATAAAATGCATACAATTACAATGGTAAACAGGCATGGGAGACATAAGATTGAGAAATTGAAATACACTTACCAATTTGGAACTACTTGACATTGATAGTTATCATCCATCCATTGACCACATCCCCTTCCCACACACACATACAGTTTTACCTGACATTTTTGGTATTTTCACAGTTCTAAATCGTAAGGACGAGATCAATAATGGGCAATTTAAGGACTCTTGTCGGTTGAAGTTTAAATTCTAATTCATGTTTTATTTTCAAATTATTTTACATTATAAATCTGAATAAATAATCCCCCCATCCACAAAAAAAGTGATATTCAAAAGGTTGGCAAAATACACGAAGCATACCCCTTGCGCTTGGTTACGTGGAGAGGTAAATTTTGAAAAGATTATGTCATGAATAAAACACATTAAACATGAACTAGTGAACCACCATCCTCAGGTCATCATCTACTTCTTTTTCATCATGATCATCCTTGTCATATAAATTCATATAAAATTTTATTAATACTACTCTTCACGGATTATCAACAAAGCAAAAGGATACATTAACAGAAACATTATACAATAATAACCAGTCAAATTCATTACAAATGGAGTTTGATTTGTTCACAAATGCAATAACAAATACACAGTATTGTTACAAGATCATTCCCCTATCACCCTAATGTGGCACACAAGACTTGACAAAGATGAATAAATAATGCTTAAAAATTAATTCGGGATTATACTGTACATTGCTGGTAGAAAAACCATCGTGTTACTGGTTAATAATAGCTGGCCACATGATATCTATTATAGACATTGTTATGTAGATGATGACTTAAACAATTATTTAAAGCACACACACACAAGTCAATCAATTTCAAATACGATATAGTCAATAGTTATTAAGTTAATAGGTCGAACATTGAAATGAAAACGTAGTTTTTAATCATTTTTTTCCTCTCTTGTCATTTAAAACAACATGTAAATATTTCATTTTGTAATTGTTGTAATTGTCAGTGTTAATTTCCAATATCTTTTAAGTTTGATGTATATTTGTATGGAATTATTTTTAATTTATCATCATGTTTCAATAATTTGTCAAACTTGTTCATGGAGTGTGAATGTGTATTTTGTTTTGAGAGTATACAATAAAAACATCCTTAAAAATTACAAAATAAAAAGGGTCGGTGGGAGGGGTTGTAGGAAGGGCCCAGGGCTGAGATTATGCGGTTAGGATATGAAATATCATGTGTTATAAGGTGGACGTGATGGGGTATTATTATTTATTCGGTAAATAATACAAAAATACATTTCAGTATAAGGAATACAAAATGAAAATATCACCATTGGAACGCCAGGGACAGAAAAGGTTAACTAGATTACTGTGGCATTAAGCCTCCTGTCCAATTCCAATGGTTGATATGCAATATTTATATTAATAACTAAACAATAATAAACTACTCGTAATACTAGGGGTGTAGCATGCGTCACGAGTGATCGACAACAATATGTGACATAGATAATATAACACAATATGGACGAATTATGGGTAAAGTAGGTAATAACCGTACCCCCTCTACAGTTAAGAACACAAATGTTAGATTCAATAGGGATACAGAAACAAAAAAAATGAAATATTTTGCAATTAAACATTGAGTAAGAAACGCATCCTAAAAACCCAAAACAATATAAACAAATCCGCATTCATCAAAATGAATTGATAATTACTAGTAAATTAAAATGAGTGGAAATGACGAGGGGGAGGGGTGTAAAATTTAATTCGACTGGGTTTTATTAATGATTTATTTGTGTGTGTTTGTAATATCATTTTTTTTTTTACATATTTTGATTGGTGATTTTTTACCTGATTGCTAAGAAAGCATGAATGCTTGTAAGCAAGCAACCAGAGGACCGACGGCTTAAGGTCCTCTCCGAAGGACCTGGTACTGGGGATCAATGCCTTACCAAAGGGCACTAGCGCACCAAGTGGGAATCGAACCCGGGTCACCGGAATACGAATCCCCCGCTCTGCCGACTGAGCTATCGCACCTCCTCCATATATTGTTTATATTTGACACTAGAAAAAAATTGAGTACGTTTAGTTTATTATATAGTTTTATTGTAGCATACAATCAGGGCAAAGAAGGGGAATATGTAAAGTGTATATTAATTTGTAAAGAGATATATATATTTTATTTTGTATATGAATTGAAGTTTTTGACAAATTAATAAAGACTTCATAACATAACAAAAATATAATAAATTTGACACCAATTTCGAATCAATTGGAAGTATAATTTTGGAGTCATATTATGACATTCATCATAATTATTACAATTTCCTACCGTAAATCATGGGATGGGTTAATTAACAGGCCATCCCACGTGAAATATTGGGGGACATATCTCTATCCCACACCCCTTATTTTTTCCTCTCCTACATTTTTTGCATTATTTTGTGGAAATATTTATATCGTTATGTCAACAAGTCAACCAATTCTAGTACTTGTGTCGATATACTATTTTATAAAGGGTAGAGACATCAAAACCTGAAATCTGGAAAAAAATGTAATGCAAACCTTGACTTTGTGACATACTTTATTGGACCGGTGACCTCAGGATCACGAAATCTAATCATAATCATTAATCTCTAATACAAAATTAAATACTTTTCACACTACAGAACTTTTCCTTAACCCCGGGAAATAGGCGCGGCTAAAGGGGGGGGGGGGGTGCTCAGCCCCACCAATTTCCCGGGGTTAAGCTTATAGCCCATTGCGGTTTCACACTACTAGTACATTTTAGCAAAGTGGGCTGGCACGGATGTAGTACGGTACTATCTGGCCCTGCTAAAAAGCAGGGTTAGCCGGTTTTATTGCGGTGCTAAGATCTGCAGTGTGAAACCAAAACGGGCTAAGGAAAGATGGGGCTAAGCATCATAGCCAATCACAGCAGTCGAAAAGTGTGTGGTTACGACAGACAGTCTGAAAAAAAATAGTATGGGGTAAACTTAGGATAGTATGGGTTTAAGGAAATACAGTATGAAAATCATATTAAAGGGGCGTTGGTTTTGGCCAGGTGGGGAGACTAAGAATGGGAGTGAGGTTAAGTATGACGTCATTCCATCCAAGAATTAGTTACAATTATTTGAATGTAAGAAGAGAGCAAAGCGACCTGAAGAGGAAAACTTTCCATTTTTAAAAGTGAAATAATGAAATTCGGTATGAAATTTGCCATAAGGGTCTGATCACCGGCTGTGTATTCGGGGGTATATAACCGTGTACATAATACTTATGTAATGTATTTGTTGGGATTACAGTAAATATTACTCTGCGAGCAAGCGAGCAAAATTTTAAGAATTGGAAGACAGAATGATGACCAAAATCGTCTTTCAAGTTGTGTGTAATTGTTTAAAAAAATGCGGCGAGTGAGCGTAGTAAGCGAGCCTTCAAAAAGCTTGTTGCTTCAGTCGTTTAAAATGATATGCATAGATTACAGAGGATGATAACGGTAAATTATCAATAGCAATAAAAAAATATTGCAGAAAGGAAATATTCTAAATAGTATTTAAGATTACATTTGGAGATGATGCAGCATTCAAAATTTCGAGAAAAATGCCCCCCCCCCCACATCACGCCAATTTATTCGAAAGATGTTTTGAGTTTGGTTTATAATCAAATGTATAACCCCACTTAAAAGTCTTTGGTATCATCCAATCGAAAATGTAAGTACTTACAGTTCCATGATGCAGCGGGTATAAACTTTGTAATACTCTAAATGTATATAGGGATATATTATGGCAAAAATCTTGTAGGAATAAAATTGAGTCGATGATGTCCATCACTCACTATTTCTTTTGTTTTTTATTGTTTGAATTATACAATATTTCATTTTTACAGATTTTACAAAAAGGACCAACTTGACTGAACCATATAGTATTATAACAGTGCTCATTCCACATGTTCAGGGAGGAATTAATCTTTGTTTCACTTGACAATGAGGAGAAAATTAGAATATTTAATATTTCATATACAGAAATACAAAAGTAGTGAGTGGATGACGTCATCACTCTCCTCATTCGCATGCTGACAAGGATGTACGTATATAACTGTTTTGTGAAATTACTTTAAAATGTCATAACTTTTACATCCGATTTTGATGACATTTTCAGTGTTATTCTTGTTTGATTTTTTCTCTTTTTATTCAAATCAACTAATGGTTGGTGGTGGACTTGTCCTTTAATAATGTTTCCCCACACCTTTATTCTTTTCCATTTTTTCTCATGCGGTAAATCGCATGGGGAAACCAAGTCCCCGATCACCTTGTAGCTTAGGTCGCCGGTTTAAGTCTCATAATCTTGGCCAAACATCTGGCTCTTGAACAGGCCTTGAAAATAGACAAGTAGTTTGACAGTACACATAAGAAGATTTGTTCTTCAGAAAATTTGTTCTTCAGAAAATTTGTTCTTCATATCTTCGTTTTGTGCGGGGTTTTGTGTTGGTTATTGAAAATATTGTTGCCGGTGTTTTTGCTTTTGTGCATGATGATGATGATGAAGGTGATAAAGAAGAGTATGATTTTGACGGTGATAAGATGAATGATTCTAATGAGGAGGATGATGCATGGTTGTGAGGACATGATGAGGATGACTGGTGACGATGATGGCTTTGATCATGGACCTATAGGTCCATGCTTTGATGAAGATGATGACGATAATAACATTTGGTGATGATGGTGGATGGGCTTGGCTTCTATCGAGATGGAGATGGTTATGATAGTTAGGATGATGGGGAAAAGGTGCTGATGATTATCATGATGATCACTTTTGGTGGTATATACAGATGACGTAGATGATGATGATGATGATGCAGTCGTGATTAGAGCAGGGACGTCCCTGGTTATGACTATGGTGATGATGAAATGGTGATGGCGGTGGTGGTGGTGGGTGGTGAGTCTACAACTGTAGACCCACGCTGGATCCCATTCTACTCTGGCAAGCAAGAATGAAGGTAGAACACGGCTTTTCCTATAAATATTAGGAGATCAGCTGTACCAATTTCCTCAAATGGCTCGCTACGCTCGCCCTTTCAGCGCGCTTCGAGCGCCTGAGTTCCCACCTCACGAGCCATTCAGAGCTAGTCTGCGTAACAAACTAGGTGGTGTGGTGATGATGATGATGATGACGATGGTGATCGCTCTGATGATGACGATGATGGTGATGATGATGGTGGTTCTTAATTGTCGCGGTCTGATGTTTATTGCAGTTATTACGGCTACCAAATATATGGCAACATATTACACGACTTTATTATGAGGCTGCATAAGAAAAATTCATGGAATGAGTTTGAAAGCAAGATAAATCAAACTTCAATTCAAGGTACCATCCCGGATATACTTCATTTCTTGCATCATATGAAGCCAGGCTGAAAAATTATAAGTGGCCCCTGATCCAGCATATATAGAATACTGGAGAGGAGGATCGACACGTGGTTGTATTCATGGGATAGAAATATATATGTTCAAATGATCATGATATTTATACCCCGGGTATTTATACAACACTATACATCGGATATACATATATATAAACTGTTAGAAAATTTATCCTTATAAAAGAAGTTCCTGCAGCAGAGTCTCTAAACAGCTGTAATCTTACCAGAGGGAGTGTTTGGTGTATGGAACCTTACACATTTCATTCATAAAACACCCTTTTCTCATTTTTGTTCTGTTAAATTGCAGAAAAATTCATGTTTTATGAATTTATGATTCTGTTAATGCTTTCTGCAAAATCTTCTTTTTTGTAAAATCATTTTAAATAGTGTGTGTGTGATATATATATATATATAATTATATAATATATAAAGACAGCAAGAAAATACTATGGCAATATTACTTATAACTTCGGCCAAATAGAGGACCGTGGGGGAGTGTTCATTCAATTCCCCCGAAAGTCCTCCCATCCTTGTGAAACAGCTGAATACATAACCATGTTCAATTCCCTGGCATATAGCATCGACCATGGAATTGTGCATGGACAATTACAGTATCAAGGGGTTGAAGTAAATAAAAGATTATATTACCTGAATAGACATGATTCCTGATGAGGGATAGTAATAACATCACAACAATAATATAATTTCCAATTCTGCAAACTCCAAGCAACATTTGGATGGCCATTTTTTCTTACAGAGAATATGTTTGGTCCCTATGGTTGTGAACAGGTGTGATCATCAGCATTCTAGATCCCAACATTGAGGAGAAAGTGGAGTAGCACTGTAGCAGAAATTGGACCACGTCGTTAATCCGCCGAGTGCATAGCTGTACCCGTCTCCGCCCCCTTTCGTATAGGTCCATGGTAAGAGTCTGAGCAGAGAGAGGGAGAGAGAGAGAGAGAGAGGGAGAGAGAGAGAGAGGGAGGGAGAGGGGGGGGGGGGCAGAGGGAGAAAGAAAGATTCCGCGCAGAGGGGCGTTCAATTAACTTCAGATTTTCCTGTAAATACCGTCAACTCGGGACCCCTTGCCCCTTGGGACATTGCATCCTGTCTCTCTTATAAAGATGAGATGAGGGTCAGTTTTCAGGTGAACATGAATCGATTTGTCTAGGGTATTTCTACAGATATCCTACAATTATAGAGTTTTTAGTTTTGTGACGTCACATCTGAGCATCACCCGTGTCACGTGATACACAAAAATTTGTAGGGTTCAAGATATCACACTGAAAGCTTCCGTGAAACCTCTACCACAGTCTTTTTCCAATTTCGATGACAATTTCTTTGTCCTTTGTAACATTCAAATCATATTTGGTCATTACTATCATCTCGGTGTCTGGTAATCGACCTTCCCCTTCGACCATTATTACTGCTACTTTCATCACACTAATTTGAGTATGTGAAGCTGCTACTCCCGGTTTCAACTTGTTCTCGGATTCGGGTGAATTGCTAGTTTTCATCTGCAATCCTAAAGCCATAAGGCTCTTTGAAACACGCGAAGTGATCTGACTTTTCAGACTCCCTGGGCCGAATTTTATTGATATAGTTGTTTCCCGCAGCATGCGTAAACTAAAAAATTGCATCATATGTTGGAATTTGAAGTATACTTCTGTTAGGACATTTTTTGTAGATTATAGGGATATTTAGGGTCTGTGCATGCAGACTACTGAGTTGCATTGTTATGAAATTCACAAGAACAACAACGTAAGAAGTGAACTCTGAAGTACGAGTTTTTATTAGATTAGATGGTGAGATATCTTGCCGTGTCGATTTTTGTCGGTATGTCGACAAACTATCCTCCCTAAACTAATTAAAAGTACGTTAACATGTCAACGTAGCTTGCCATGTCGATTTTTAAGATTGATGCGACATGGCGACAACTATCTTAGCAGCCGGCTTACAAATAGCTATGCCTGTTTGTCGTCATTGATACCATTGATACCATACAACAGTCTATTAGTCGACTTGGTGAGAAAATCGACATGGATATAATATGAAATTTTATGGGGGGATGTTGTTTAAATAGAAAGCAGTATAGGTATTTTTAAAAACATTCGCGAGAGAACAAAAAGCTTGACATTGTTCTCCACCAGACTATGCGTAAAAATAAGTAGGTCAGACAGACGAGATGATTTTAAAGAAACTTGATAAAATAAAAGATATTTCAAAATGTAAAGAAGTGATTACAAATACTTGAGGAGGAGGGGGCTCAACGCACCAGCACCCTCCTCCCAATATACCAGTGCTGGGGTATTCATTTATTTGTCGACATACGCGCGGTAAGTGCGTCCTTTAAAAGGATCAGGCCTACACATATTTTTGGCAGCATCATCATGATGATGATGAACGGGAAAATCACAATACATGTTATACAAATCACGGAAGGCCAATGTAGCCCTATCATGTCTATAAGGCTGCAATAGGGGGTGGGGCAAGTAGGATGGTATTCCACCTCTAGCAAGGGGTCAAGTTCACGAGGTCACCTCCTACAGTGTCAAAGCGAAGACTTAGCTTTAAGCCAAAATGGAACAAGACGAGGGGAGATACAACTAATTAGAAGCAAATGGAATCTGCTCAATAGAGAAACTATTTATCAAAATAATTACTCATATTCTTCAAATTTGAAGGTCGAAAAGTTTTTCTTCAGCTAATATAATTCAGAGCATACATCAAGTTCATTAGCCTATATACAGCTGTGGATTCATGATTGACCAGTATGGAACCAATAAACGGGTCTTACTTAAAACAATGACAAGATAAAAAAACACAATAGCTTTTCCATGTTCTACCTTTTTCGTCGAAATGTTTGTTTACTCGTAAATCACAACATCTTGACTTCAGAGGGGCCACGAACATTTCTGTAAACAATTTTTTTTACATCTTTTTTTTAAGAGAGGTTGGCTTTAATTGGTTCACAAGTAGTCTATTATAGCAGTGAAAATGAACCATAAAATCGAAATTGACATTACGTTAGCAGAATTCAACTATTGTTTTGTGTATGTGCTGAAAGTTTTCTTCAATATAGTAAAATATCATTTGATTTGCAATAGACAACATGTAGGCCATCTACTTTTGTCCGTACTCCCGAATATTTTATAAGATATCTAGGGCTTATATTCTGGCCGTTCAGGTGAAATGATTACGATTTGCACAAGAACAGGGAAGACGCAAATCATTGGCGTATATTCAAGGGGAGGGTATCCCCACCCCTCCCCCACAATTTTCGGCCGGTGAGGGTGAATGACCTGTACAGTGACTACCCCTCCTTGCACTTTTCACGACAGAAACTTTTTTAATCATCAAACGATGGATACTACCATGACTATTGTTAATGCGTAAACATATCTATTAATGTCGTAAAAGTTCTTAAAGGTGAATTCACCCCCCCCCAAAAAAAAAATCCAAAAGTTTTACCTCAAATGATATCTACTTATTGAAATAATTACCTTCTTGCCAATTTGAAATTCAGCCATAACTGTTTTATTTCTTGTCCGATTTCTTTCAAACTTTTTCGCTTGATTTTACATGCACATCTGAGTTTGACCATGACAAAATACCTACGTCTAGCTTTGTTGCAAAGACTATACCCCTTGCATCATGTGATAATGTTTATAATTTGTCATTTAGTCATCCATGGGTGGTATGATTCCAACGTTTACAAAATATTGTAATAACTTTGATCATAAACCAATCAATACATCGGTTTACGACATAGGGCTATATGTCCACCACGTCCAGACCGGGGGGGGGGGGGGCGGGGTTCAACAGGCGTCCACCTGGCGGAACCCACCCCCCCCCCTATGGCGGATCCAGGATTTTTTGAGTGGGGGATTGGAATTTCGATACCGATGAAGCGATTCATCAAAAATATATTATTCAATTTATTCAATTTTAATTTTACGGCACTATACTATTAATACCAGTTGTGATTATTTTATTCCCTAGAAGCCGTAGCAGAATATTTATATTAATACACACATACACACACATCTATATATAATATATATATATATAATATACATAATACATCAGAATAAAACAAGTGGAACGCCTCTGACAGTCTCGCCTGCATTACGCGACTAAAAATAGCAGCAGTGCTGACTTTGGAAACGACTATAGAATAATCATTTACATAAATACCATTCATATGATGATAAATTACTATTTTCATTGACCCTAAATGACATTCGACCTTGATCGTGTAACCGAAGACATGTGCAAGATGATCAGTGATACTTGATCACACATTTGTCCACATTTCATGAACTACATCCATCAATTTTCTAAGTTATAATAGCAATACCCCCAACACCGCTAAAGTTCATTGACTTTGGTCATGTGATCTGAACTCACGCATGATTTTCACCGATATGCTTGATTATGTGTCCAAGTTTCATGAACTAGATCCATATTCCTTCAGAGTTATGATAAAGAAATAATAATAATAACGTTTTATTTACCCGAGGTATCCACTTCAGTTAGGAAACTGCTCTACCAGCGGGCCCTGTATAACACAACATGTTATTAGAAACTAACCTTAGTTAAGATTTCGTTTTGATTCCCCAACATAATCTAAGTTCATTGACCCTAAATGACCTTTGACCTTGGCCATGTGACATGAAACTCACAAATAATGTTCAGTGGTACTTGAGTCCCTTACCCGTCTTGCTATAGGCATGATAGGCTTGAATCCTGACAACTTTTATGAATCTATCGGCACAGAAGACTTTATGCACCTAGGAAATAATTTTTTCCTTGAACGGATTGTTCATCTGACGTAAAGTTACTTTTATTTAATGCAGCCAAACAAAGAACATATTAATGATGTTTTGGCGGAAATTAAAGCTTTAATACTATGACGTCACATGCGTGCTGCGAGAAGTTTCCTCATGTAGCCAAAATTTCTAAAAAAAAGTGGGTTCAGTGTATCATCAGACACGCCGTTTCACATACTCGTATCTGAAAAACAAACATGAATGTTTGTATGAACAATTAATAAATTACATGGGAATTTGGAATTCATAATTCTGATTACATATGTCGCCACAAATAATCGAAACTGATCAAGGTCATAGCTCTTAAATTATTTTGCTGATACTCGTTAAATCGTCACCAATTTTCTAAACTACACCTATTGGAAAGAACACAGTGTTCTACAATGTGTCACACAATGTAAAATCACCTTCAAATTTTGAGCGTTTAAACAGTGTGAATCACATGTTCTCATTGTCTACTATGCCAACATACTGTAAAATTCCACACCATGGAGGTAACCACAGTGTGAAATTCCTTTTACACTCAAATTTGAGCATCTTAACAGTGTGAATAATATTTTCACATAATCCACTATGAGAACACATATGTCTACTATGGCAGCACACTGAAATTCCACAACATGGAGTCAACCACAGTGTGAAATTCCTTTCACACTCAAATTTGAGCATCTTAACAGTGTGAATAATATTTTCACATAATCCACTATGAGAACACATATGTCTACTATGGCAGCACACTGAAATTCCACAACATGGAGTCAACCACAGTGTGAAATTCCTTTCACACTCAAATTTGAGCATCTTAACAGTGTGAATAATATTTTCACATAATCCACTATATTCTGATAGTAGGTTTAACTTACACTCGGATTTAAAGTTTTGGTTTAAGTATGGATAGCCAATTGTTACATAAATCACCAACAGTAGAGATATCATATTTTAGCTCACTTGGCTCTCAAATCATTTATGATTGTCGAGGAAGTATATAGATGATTGTCTTCATCATCGATGAATCAGGAAAGAGCACAGTAAACACAAGAAAAATACAACCTAATGAAAATGTTGATACTTTTGGCTTCCCATACTTAAACTACAACTTCAAACAGAATACGGTCATAGTGATCTCTCTGTGTGACACGGACACTATGTTCTTTTCACTCCAGCTGGGATATATTCTTTCTTTCACCATGTTCATGTAAATCATCTTTTCAGTGGTCTACCTCTTTCAAATAAACACAGTTTGCTCTATATTACATGATTTATATTCCAGATGAAAGGGAAGCCATCCTGGAGAGGCGTGGCGTAATTAAATTCGAATTTGAGCGATTGCTTGGATCTTCCATTAACCTTAGTCATGTTAGTGTGCCTCGATCCTCTTTCTCTATCGTTTAGCACATAAAATCCCCATAAACCAAAACATTTGTCTACGGAGTCACTGTGACCCAATTATATTCAAGTTATTTTTTTATCTGAGGAATGAAAGCAAGAAAGGATTTATTATGTCGATACTGTTTTAATATCAATCACTTTGAGCTTTTCATTTTCTTTTTAACAAGCCAAGCTTATAACAGTTCGGATTTCGATTACCCGGGTTCGATTCCCACTTTTATAATAGTACCCTTTGGCAAGGCATATATCCTCATTGCCGGGTACCTCGGAGTGGATGTTTATATAGGCTCAGGTCATCTGGTTCCTTGCTTGCCAGAATTCATGTTTTTTTAGCAATCAAGTAAAAACATGTCGTGATTTCATTCAGGGGCGCGTATCTGAAAAACCTCAAGAGGTTGTAGTATAGTCACAGAAAATAATTCAATAATGCAATCCAACCGATATAAAAAAAATCAATGTTGTTATTGGAATCTTTGTCAACCTTGAACCTTACAATATGTGTAAATATAAAGGCTTATGTGTATCCCAGGGTCCTGGAAACTCGTTTTCCCACAGGTGGTGCATGTACATGCAAGAAATGAATATATATGTAATCATATATAATAATAATAATAGTGATATAGGTATATTTAACCAGGGAAGCCACCTTCATTCTAAAAACTGTTCTCCCAGTGGGCCCTGCTATTATTACCCCGGCTTTAGCTGGGCTGCCTTGACGCTCAAAGCATTAAGGAATTTCTTCCTACCGGGTACCCATTCACCTCACTTGGGTTGAGTGCAGCACAGTGTGGATAAAATTCTTGCGGAAGGAAATTACGCCATGGCTGGGATTTGAACCTACGACTCTCTGTTTAAAAGACTCAATCCACTGGGCCACAACGCTGCACAACATTTATATATACATGAATGTTTCGTTTTCCTACTTTTTAAAGTGCTATAGCCCATTAGGTTGATCATTCACAGGGCATCATTTTCTTGAAAGATATTAAAAATATTCGTATAAATACTTAAAATAATAATAAAAAAAATATCAATACGACTGCATGGGCATTCGGTTCTCCAAACATTTAAGGGACAGTCCCAGAGCCCCGTTATATAGCGGTTATTATACAACTTCCAAGAATGTTCTGTAATCTGATTGGTCCAAATCGGATCACATGATATTCAGCGAATTGCACTATGGCATCCAAATGCACTATCCTGCACTCTGACGTCATACCAAATACACTATCATGCACTCTGACGTCATAGTGCGGGAGAGTGTAAGGTCTGGAATTAAGAATTATCTAGAATTAAGATCAAATATAGCATTATAGGGGCAACTCAGTAACATGGGGTCGGAAGGGGGGGGGGTGTATAAAATAATGCACGCATTTTCATGCACAGAGGACCCAAAAATAATGAAATCTGTGCTCTACTTGTTAATGAATTTACTGCACTCGGTCCTGCAGACCTCAGTGCGATATATCGATGGGCTCTTCTCGCACATCGTTCATTATTTGGCCCTGCATGCACGCGCTTACATGCATTATTTGTATACTATTATGGTAACTTTGCCATTCAATGGTGACGTCCATGGTAACGCTAATCAACAGCCAATCAGAATCAAGGATTCCATGCAAGTCACCATTGCAAAGCAAAGTTAAAATAATGGTAACTTTTTAAATGCATCCGGGGTTCAGGAGACTAATATATTCTTTGAAAAAAAAAGTTTCGGAGAGGGATCTATGGTTGCTCCATATTTGAAACCTTTAATAGTTCCCCAGAATGTTACGACATACCACAAACCACTTTGGTTCTTGAGCAAATTAACAACCTTTACGGGAACCCTCTATCTCGAGGGTTCCAAATTCGGGACAAGAGAGTTCCGATACGCACGTTTTGTTTCTAAGAGTGCACCTCCCAGACAGAAATTAACTACATTTTTATAGATACTTTAACAAATATATAAATTGACGGGACGATCTGTTCGCCTCGCTAAGCGTTAAGGACGTACTCCGGCCTGAAGGCTTGGAAATTATATTACTTGAATGAAAAGAGTAAAACTTAATGAAAAAAAAAATCATCCAATCTGATTTACAAAAATATAAAAAGTAATTGAATTGCAAAAATTTCCCAATATTACGTGAAAATAATTTAATTCATGTCGCTATGAATAAGCAATAGGTGGGTCGATGATGTCGTACCCCAATTTTTATCCATATTTCATTTATTATTTTGTATTTAAAAATGTCCCCTTAATTTTCACAAATAGATTTTCAATGATGATCTGACAAATAAATAAATTAGCCAATCAAGTTTTTAAGTTCTAGAACAACACAAGGCACTATCTCTAAGACAGAAATAATATTCTTACAATACTTAAAATGTAAAAAAAAATGAAACTCTTGACTGGCCGTTCCGTTCTCCTGCAATTAAATGGGCAGCCCAGTAGCCTAATCATTCACAGGACTCCATCTCCCAGACATAATTTAACTTTATTCTTACAATACTTAACAAAAATCTGACTGGGCGTTCCGTTCTCACACAATTTATGGGGCAAGCTCCGTGGGCTCCTCATTCAAAGGACACCATCTCCCAGACAGAAATTAACATTATTCTTACAATACTTTAAGAAAACAAATATGTCTGGACGTTCCGTTCACCTACAATTTAAGGGACACGCCCAGTAGGCTCATCATTCACAGGACACCATCTCCCAGACAGAAATTAACAATATTCTTACAATACTTTAAGACAAAAAATCTGTCTGGGCGTTCCGTTCTCACACAATTTATGGGGCAAGCTCCGTAGGTTCCTCATTCAAAGGACACCATCTCCCAGACAGAAATTAACATTATTCTTACAATACTTTAAGAAAACAAATATGTCTGGACGTTCCGTTCACCTACAATTTAAGGGACACGCCCAGTAGGCTCATCATTCACAGGACACCATCTCCCAGACAGAAATTAACAATATTCTTACAATACTTTAAGACAAAAAATCTGTCTGGGCGTTCCGTTCTCACACAATTTATGGGGCAAGCTCCGTAGGTTCCTCATTCAAAGGACACCATCTCCCAGACAGAAATTAACATTATTCTTACAATACTTAAAGAAAAAAAATCTGTCTGGGCGTTCCGTTCACCTACAATTTAAGGGACACGCCCAGTAGGCTCATCATTCACAGGACACCATCTCCCAGACAGAAATTAACATTATTCTTACAATACTTAAAGAAAAAAAATCTGTCTGGGCGTTCCGTTCACCTACAATTTAAGGGACACGCCCAGTAGGCTCATCATTCACAGGACACCATCTCCCAGACAGAAATTAACAATATTCTTACAATACTTTAAGAAAAAAAATCTGTCTGGGCGTTCCGTTCACCTACAATTTAAGGGGCAAGCCCAGTAGGCTCATCATTCACAGGACACCATCTCCCAGACAGAAATTAACATTATTCTTACAATACTTTAAGAAAAAAAAATCTGTCTGGGCGTTCCGTTCACCTACAATTTAAGGGACACGCCCAGTAGGCTCATCATTCACAGGACACCATCTCCCAGACAGAAATTAACAATATTCTTACAATACTTAAAGAAAAAAAAAACTGTCTGGGCGTTCCGTTCACCTACAATTTAAGGGGCAAGCCCAGTAGGCTCATCATTCACAGGACACCATCTCCCAGACAGAAATTAACAATATTCTTACAATACTTTAAGAAAAAAAATCTGTCTGGGCGTTCCGTTCACCTACAATTTAAGGGGCAAGCCCAGTAGGCTCATCATTCACAGGACACCATCTCCCAGACAGAAATTAACATTATTCTTACAATACTTAAAGAAAAATCTGTCTGGGCCTTCCGTTCACCTACAATTTAAGGGACACGCCCAGTAGGCTCATCATTCACAGGACACCATCTCCCAGACAGAAATTAACAATATTCTTACAATACTTTAAGAAAAAAAACTGTCTGGGCGTTCCGTTCACCTACAATTTAAGGGGCAAGCCCAGTAGGCTCATCATTCACAGGACACCATCTCCCAGACAGAAATTAACATTATTCTTACAATACTTAAAGAAAAAAAATCTGTCTGGGCGTTCCGTTCACCTACAATTTAAGGGACACGCCCAGTAGGCTCATCATTCACAGGACACCATCTCCCAGACAGAAATTAACAATATTCTTACAATACTTTAAGACAAAAAATCTGTCTGGGCGTTCCGTTCTCACACAATTTATGGGGCAAGCTCCGTAGGTTCCTCATTCAAAGGACACCATCTCCCAGACAGAAATTAACATTATTCTTACAATACTTAAAGAAAAAAAATCTGTCTGGGCGTTCCGTTCACCTACAATTTAAGGGGCAAGCCCAGTAGGCTCATCATTCACAGGACACCATCTCCCAGACAGAAATTAACATTATTCTTACAATACTTAAAGAAAAAAAATCTGTCTGGGCGTTCCGTTCACCTACAATTTAAGGGACACGCCAAGTAGGCTCATCATTCACAGGACACCATCTCCCAGACAGAAATTAACATTCTTACAATACTTTAAGAAAAAAAAAATCTGTCTGGGCATTCTGTTCTCCTACAATTTAAGGGGCAAGCCCAGTAGACACATCATTCACAAGACACCAATCTCCCAGACAGAAAGTAAAATTATTTCTACGAAACTTAAAAAAAAAAAAATATTCTTACAATACTAAAATGTAAAAAAAAATGAAAATCTGACTGGGCGTTCCGTTCTCCTACAATTTAAGGGACAAGCCCAGTAGACACATCATTCACAGGACACCAATCTCCCAGACAGAAAGTAAAATTATTTCTACGAAACTTGAAATAGAATTCTTACAATACTAAAATGTAAAAAAAAAAATGAAAATCTGACTGGGCGTTCCGTTCACCTACAATTTAAGGGGCAAGCCCAGTAGGCTCATCATTCACAGGACACCATCTCCCAGACAGAAATTAACATTGCTCTTACAAAACTTCAAATGAAAAAAAAATCTGACTGGGCATTCTGTTCTCCTACAATTTAAGGGGCAAGCCCAGTAGGCTCATCATTCACAGGACACCATCTCCCAGATAGAAATTATCATTATTCTAATACTTTAAATAAAAAAAAAATCGCTAGGCTCATCATTCACAGGACACCATCTCCCAGACAGAAATTAACATTATTCTTACAATACTTTAAGAAAAAAAAATCTGTCTGGGCGTTCCGTTCACCTACAATTTAAGGGGCAAGCCCAGTAGGCTCATCATTCACAGGACACCATCTCCCAGACAGAAATTAACATTGCTCTTACAAAACTTCAAATGAAAAAAAAAATCTGACTGGGCATTCCGTTCTCCTACAATTTAAGGGGCAAGCCCAGTAGGCTCATCATTCACAGGACACCATCTCCCAGACAGAAATTATCATTATTCTAATACTTTGAATAAAAAAAAAAACTCACTGGGCGTTCCGTTCTCCTACAATTTAAGGGACAAGCACAGTAGACACATCATTCACAGGACACCAATCTCCCAGACAGAAAGTAAAATTATTTCTACGAAACTTGAAATAGAATTCTTACAATACTAAAATGTAAAAAAAAATGAAAATCTGACTGGGCGTTCCGTTCTCCTACAATTTAAGGGGCAAGCCCAGTAGACACATCATTCACAAGACACCAATCTCCCAGACAGAAAGTAAAATTATTTCTACGAAACTTAAAATAAAAAAAATATTCTTACAATACTAAAATGTAAAAAAAAATGAAAATCTGACTGGGCGTTCCGTTCTCCTACAATTTAAGGGGCAAGCCCAGTAGGCTCATCATTCACAGGACACCATCTCCGAGACAGAAATTATCATTATTCTAATACCTTAAATAAAAAAGTAAAAAATCTGACTGGGGGTTCCGTTCACCTACAATTTAAAGGGCAAGCCCAGTAGGCTCATCATTCTCAGGACTCCATCTCCCAGACAGAAATTAACATTATTTCTACGATACTTAAAATACAAAAAATAATATTCTTACAGAGCGTTCGGTTCACCTATAGTTTATTCTTGC
Source organism: Lytechinus variegatus (assembly GCF_018143015.1). Lineage (NCBI taxonomy): Eukaryota > Metazoa > Echinodermata > Echinoidea > Temnopleuroida > Toxopneustidae > Lytechinus > Lytechinus variegatus. Next base: position 17,116,242 of record NC_054750.1, read on the forward strand.
TTGGATAGCAGAGCGAGACTATAGGCGCCGTTTTTCCGATTGCGGTGGCGTGGTCAACATTGGAATCTTAAACAAGGTTAAGTTTTTGAAATGTCACCATCACTTAGAAAGTGTATGAACCTTGTCCACAAAACTTGGACATGAGGGTAATCAAGTTTTACTGAACATCCTTCCTGAGTTTCAGGTCACATAAAGGTCAAAGGTTATTTGGGGTCAATGAATTTAGACCATGTTGGGGGAAAATCAATATGGAAATCTTAAGTAAGGTTAATGTCGTCATAACGTAGAAAGCATATGAACCTAGTTCATTAAACTTAGAGATAATGGTAAAAGTCTATCACTGAAGATTCTGTCCGAGTTTCATGTCACGTGATCAAGGTCAAAGGTCACTTAGGGTCAACGACTTGTGCCTTGTTTGGGGGATTTGAGGAATTGTCATAACTTTAAAGTTTATGGATCTAGTTCATGAAAATCGGACATAAGTGAACCAATGTCTCCCGAATATCCTGTGCGCGTTTCAGGTCACATGACCAAGATCAAAAATTAAAGGTCAATGAGCTTTGGTCGTGTTGGGGGTATTTTTTGAATTGGCATCATAACTTAGAAAGTTTACGGATCTACACATGTAGTTCATGAAACTATGACATAAAGGTAATCAGGTATGAATGATTGTTTTTCACGCGTCTTAGGTCACATGATCAGGGTCAAAGGTCATTTCGGGTCAATTGACATAGTATCATATTGGGTGGTTTCAAGCCAGATGTTGGCCTTGGTATTGGTGTTGAAATTTGGATTGCTTTCCCTAGCTTCAAAACTTATTCAGATATTGAAAAAAAAAAACTGATCCAGATCACATTATTGACATCTCAACAACTAGTGAGTGACTTTTCGAGACCATCTTTGGTGTTATAATCGTTTAAAAATTTACCTAATACCAACACCAGAAGGTCAACACTGAACTTGAAGTCACCCATTGTCATATGAATGTTGTGTTTTGTGAATAATTATTCAATAGCTGTTTTCAAAGTCAGCACTGCTGCTATTTCCGATTGCGTAAAGCATGCGAGACTTTCAGAGGCGTTCCACTTGTTATGCATTTTCACCACTTTTCAGCTGAGCAATTTGCTGAAGAAATGCTCCAATTATCGGGCTTCGAAAATGAATTATCTTGTGATTTCCTACCGGCGTGGCGTCATGAATACCGTGACGGCATGCTGTGTGAGAATCGATGTGATTCCATAGGGTTTTCCAACATCTTTAAAATCAAAATTTCAATGAATAATATATTAGATTTAATTTTAATATAATTTTCTTTGTTAATTGAGGAACTCTTTTTTGGGTGAGGGCGGGGGGGGGGGGGTTAAGCGGGAAGTTACCTCCCACCCCATCTTTACATCATTGTGTGTATAATGTGTTTGTGTGTGAAAGTGTGCAAACATGTAAACTTATGGAGTGTGTGTACACAAGCTCTCCTGCCTGATTTTTCTTATTAATTTATAATGACAGCGATGCGTGCGAAGAAAAAAATCCTTTCCTTACTTCATTCAACTAATGTATATTAACAATGCTGATTGAGGATGGTATTACTGTGCGTAAGTTTATGTCGTATAAAGAAGCGGATTTTTCATCATTTTTTCGACCTTGATACGGGAAGGGGGTGATTGTACACAGGCCCTCCTCATGGAAATTGGGGGATGTATCTTCCCATTCGCCGCAACCCACACATCAGCCCCAATTGGTGTTAAGCACATACGTGAATGGATCAGAAAGACATCCAATGCACTTTGAAATGCTCCTGCGCCAGGGGGAGGGGGTATAGACACAAATTCCCAGCTGCTGCTTCAGTATAGTCTCCCATCCCCGTGCTACGAATGATGGAGAGGCAATATACCTTGTATTAAATGACTAAATTTTCAAAATTTCTAGGCTCAAGCATCCAGAAGTCCGCCCAGTGGCGTAACTACGGGGGGCATGGGGGGCACGTGCCCACAATCGCCGGGGGAAACGGGGAAAAGGAGAAAAAGAGGGGAGAAAGGAAGAGAAACTTAGTGGGGAAGAACAAAATTACTGTTCATTATTACATAAGAAACATTTTATTTATAACTTTATGAAACATAATTTGCTCAGGGCCTATGTCTTCATTGTTCCTCGCTTTGTTTGTTTAGCGAGACAGGTACGTATCATATAATGAAAAAAACAATGCATATTATATCCCTTTTTAGATCTGAATATAAAAAAATTTCAGCTCGCGCTTCACACTCGCATTAAGTAATCAGGAAATACAAGGCGTTTAATGGCACTGTTCTTAAAATGTCTCTACTATGTCAGTATACCGGCAACTGAGCGCGCTCACTTAGTGACTCAATGTTGGTGGTGCCCTCCCCCCTACCGTGACCCAAGCCACGGTATGCCGAGTCCGCCCCCCCCCCTCAGAAAAGGTGCCTGGAGCCGCGCCTGCCCAAAAATGCCAAGATAGGATATCTCCTTTCATGCCAGAGTATTTAAAGGATTTATAATTAGATTAATAACTATATTTCATAATCAGGCAATAGGCCTTATTCATAAATTGACTCGACCATTCTCACGTGATGCGTAATGCAGCAGATACAATTCACTTTCGTAACGGCCCAATTCGGAGATTCATGTAATATAAGATTTAGCGTGGGAGTAGGGCGGTTGCGCAAGAGAAATTCTGCGGGGTTTTTAAATAATCAGTACAAAGTAGAGCAGTTTTACCTTTTAAAGGGCATTTATAGAATGAATCAACGAATTTAAAATAGTATTAATCATTTGTCGATTAAAAAAAGCATATCATTGTTTTTGTCTATTTTATATGTGCGTGTGTCTGTGGAGAGTAATATTGCACCCCGGCTCTTCCCCACGTCTAGTAAAATTCTCTCCGTCGTACCGTCTCTGATCCCACATTGGGCTATCGTTTAAGTTTCATAAAGTTTGAAAATGTTTGCGTTCTGTCATTTAGAGTGTGGTAGGCCTAGATCTGCCATATTTTTTTTAATAGATTTTGGCATACCCCAGCTGAATAAAAAGTACATTTCGATCCCTGTGCCCCCCGCTTTCAACTAACTCCACCACCCCTGTAAGCAGTGGCGCACCGCGAGTCAAGACAAGGAGGGGGCAAGATCAAACTTACATGTAATTTCCATCCTTTAGGCAGGTAAAGTGACCTGAAAAGAAACATATTAGGGCTGGTTTGTGCACTTTTGTAATCATGCACGTGATACCTATTTTACTAATCAAATATATTGCGGAACATTTTGAACATTTTGGATATTCAGATCAGAAAAAAGACATTATGGACTGTTTGTAGGAATTCATAAAGAGCATAAGTATTTCACTAATCCAAAAATATGATGCGAAGTGCGAGCTGTATTTTTTTTTTTTGATTAACGCACGGGGGGGTGCAGGCAGAAGCATGTGTCAAAAACAAAGCTCAAAGCACGAGGAATTAGATTCAGACCCAATGGGCGTGGGGCAGGCACTTTTAGAAAACAAAAGATGCGTGTGCCAAAAACAATAATAAAAGCTCGAAGCATGAAAAAAAATTATTTGGTGTATATTGACTTGAAAACAAAATGATTTAGAGCCATAATATTTCTCTTGAACGGGGTTATGTATCTCATTAAACAGACAATCCGAGCGACAGTAACGGTGAACATCTACATAGCATCAGTTTCAGATTTTTTTTTCTCATTTCCAACAAAAATACAAAATTCATAGGGCTACAGATTGCATGAAATTAAGCAGTTAACGTAGAATATATACAATTTTACTTTTTTTATTATAAATTTGAAACCAAAGTGAATCGTAATAAAAGATATGGGGTATACTTCCTTTTTTTTCTCTTTCATCTGTTTCTATTTCTTTCTTTCTTTTTCTTTATTTCTTTCTTTCTCTCTTTCTTTTTTTCTTTCTCTCTCTTTCTCTTTTCGCTCTTTTTTTCGCCGGCCGATGGGGGGGGTGCATGTGACACCCTCGTAGTTGCGCCACTGCCTGCAATAAATAAATTCTTGACACCAAACAGAAATACATTAGACAATGAAATTACAATTTCATTTATCATAAGACATAAATACATTTGGTATAAAACTGAATTATTCCCCATCAAGGGTCTTTATAAATAGCCTAAACCTTTTCGTGTGTATGGCCCCATCTTACAAAGAAACTACAATTGATGCAATCAACAACGAGATCTACAACAACTATAAAGACAGCAACATCAACATCTAAACTGCGTGTTTATTTAACATTTCTACATAATGATATATGCAACTCGGTGTAAAATTGGCAGAGGTACTGTAAATGGCAAAAGTAAAAATGGCATAGGTAAAAATGGCATAGGTAAAAATGGCAAACGTAAAAATGGCAAACGTAAAAATGCCAGAAGTATTAATGGCAGCGGTAAAAATGGCAGCGGTAAAAATGGCAGAGGTAAACATGGCTGAGATAAAAAAAAAGATCACAGAGGTATTTAGACTTAAACCCCATGCCAAAAAAATCCAAAAGCCCTTCCATGTACATTAGATTAAATAAGAAATGTTCTGAGAAGAAGATTACAATTAAAATGTTGGACTAGTGAAAAGGGCAACCTCTTTAAATCATCCTGTAGATTTTCAGCATCAACTTGATAACACTTGAGTTAGTATTTCTTTTTTTCTTTCCTGGACTTACATGCACGGTCTTCTCATGTCAAATCGCTCTTTGAAGCACACTTTGGATTCCAAGTATTGTACTTAATTAAACAGGAAATTCACCCTGACATAAAGTTTATCGTAAAAATAGCAGAAAACAATTAAAATTATATTGGTGAGGGTCTTAGGGAATCCATGAAAGATTTTAAAATCTATTAGAATTTCATATTTTAATGGTGACGTCATTTGCGAGCAGTTTTCCCGTATACGGTGTAAAAATATCAATGAAATTTTATTTTCTAAAAAAATAAATGAAAATATGTTTTTTTATTGTACCTTAAGTATATACTCATACAAATCATTTCCCATCCACCCCTGAAAGATTTTTTTTTAGCCAAAATTTGAAAAGTAGACCTATATACATTTTGGTGCATAGAATACGGGAAGCTGTTCGTATATGACGTCACAGATAAGAAACTCAAATTTCTAATAACTTTCTTAATCTTTGATGGGTTTTCCTCAAACCTTCACCAATATTATTTTTTCCGCTATTTTTACAGTAAACCATTTATCAGGGTGAACTTCCCCTTCAAAATCGATAGAATGGTACCTATAAGAAACACGTCACCTATGGTTATTTTACCTCTGCCATTTTTACCTCTGTCATTATTCCCTCTGCCATTCTACCTTTGCCATTTTTACCTGGCACCTTCTATTTTTTGTGTGTTTACAAAGGACATTGTAAAATATGACGATTGGTGGATTGCCATTATACTTGAAGTGATTGGATCAATCGTATCTCTTTTTACTGTACTTGATACTTGATGTGGTAATCCATTTGGCAGCTCATACAGAAACTATTCTGGGATGATGAATAAAGTGAGCCACTGAAAGGAGTCACATCATGGTCATGAAGTGCAGAAATGGTGATGGATAGACACAGCAATATTGTATGTGTACAGTAAAACATAAAAACATCTCGGCAAAATTAACTTAATGAATTGAATATCATTTGCACATATAACAGAATAGGGGGAAAATCGAATAAAAAACCCAAACTCTTGGCAAATTCAATATCTATCTTTGAAAAACTACATATATTATACGTACAATAGCAGTAGGGTCCCGGGAGTATAGGCCCCCTCATATAACGAGTGAGTATAGGCCTGAAGTCCGGCCCCGGAAACGGCAATTACAATCCTCACCTTCTCTCTTTTTCACACAAGCTATCTCGGCCTATGGCCCTAAAAATGAATTTATTTTGTTCATATGACTTAAAAAAGAACTTGATATTACATTACCCCGGCATTACCCGCAGATCCACAGATGAATGAAGAGAGGAAGATCACGTTCACCCTACCGAATTCGTATACGAGTCTCCAAAATTCAAAAGTCCCGGCTTTAAAACGAGGGAACTTCTCATGGAACACTAGCACTGCCAGTGATCACACACAGTAAAATAGTACCAGCCAATCGAATGGAAGGAAATTCGTAGCTTGCAACACAATTGTAAATGAAAATCACTGTGAAGGCTCTTCGTGAAATAAACTCTGACAATGATCGGATACCGATGCATTGAGCTTGACCACTGGACTCGACCCTTTAACTTGAAATTCAATTGATAAAGCTTTCATCAAAGGGCTCAATTGTACGTACTGTCGCAACCGCGAAACCAGTTCCAGACATGCTTTTGTGTGAACGATCGGTCAGGTTGCAGGGGCAAGGGGGCGGGGGCGGCATTTTTGTACAGAAAAAAGTCTTCACTTCCAATCATTAGTGATGTAGGACCTATGGCAGGAAAGATTTGACAATAAGCCAAAAAAAAGTTTCACTAGCCATTTTGTTCAAAGAAAAAAATGGGGGAAAGGGGTTCCTCAATTGCACGAAATATTCCCCACAATATGCGTTATTTTGTTATGACTTTGGCAAAAAAAAAAAGAAAGAAAAGGAAGAAAAAAAAGACATCGAGGATTCTATTCAAAGGTTAAAAGTGTACATCAAAACCTATAGAGGGCAGGCAGCAGTTGCGTTATGGGTAACAGGTTTTGGGGGGTCCAAAAAAGATTTTTTTTAATGCTAGAAAGCGAAGAGAATAAGCAAAAGGATTTAGACCTTTTTACTAAATACAAAAATATATTTTTATTGTGTAAAATTGGACACAATAATGTTTCACTATTTATATTTCCTGTTTTTTTTCATTTCCTTGGTCATGAGGGAGCACAAGCACCTATACCCCCAATTGTACACCAGTGAGACAAGTTTGAATTTGAACCTGTACAAAGCTTCATTCACTTGACATGAAAATTTTATTTTATAGTTGTAAACATTGCTACCAGTTTTGGACATTTGAGATGTTTTTGTATGACTTTGCACAATAGCACAGTCAATATTTCTAACATGTTTATTTTAGACTTTTAGTGTCATGGGCGATATTGTTAATGTCATTGGTGTAAGATTTTTTTTAATGAGCTTCAGTTACGCTAGCAAGATTTGTAATGACCTAAAGGCCGGGAAGTTCACCCTGATAAAAAGTTAATGTAAAAATAGCAGAAATAACAAGGATTGAAAAAGTTATTTATTTTCTTAATACTTTGTAGATTCATATAAGAGTAACCTTTCCACATATTGTATGATAAAAAGTAAAGGAAATGCCATTTTTCAAAAAAAAACGAAATTTTCTAAAAACTTCATTTATTGTACCTTCAGTATATCCATATACTAGCGTACCTACGGGGGCAGTCTGCCCCCCCGACGAGCTTGCAGACCTTTTTTTTTGCTAGTCATTTTTTTTTCTGGTACGAAATCCTATATTTGTGGTTGAAGACCTTTTTTTGCCCCCCCCCGTGAAACGCTTCTGCTTATAGGTAAGTTATTTCTCACCCGCTCCTTGAAAAAAAGAATAGTTTATTCATCATTCATGAACATTAAAAAAAATGAGGCATTTGCACTTTGTATTCTATTAAATATGGGAGAGCTGTTCGTGTATGACGTCACAAATAAAAAAAACTTTAATAACTTTCTTATTTTCCTCGAAATTTTCCCCATATTTTTTCTAATGTTTTTAAACAAGCTTTTCTTGAAGCTACCATACATACTCTCACGTGGATCTCGGCTTGGGTGTGGAATTGCTGTAATTCCGACAAAGTATTTATCATTGTGACAGAATAGATTGGTAAGTATGATTGCTTATCTTAATGTTAGTTCTTACGCTTCAGAAAATGCGTTATAATCATTGAAATTACAGGTTTCATTAATGTTTAAACGTGTTTGCCTGGAGAGGCTGTGACAGTGTGCAGTCACACAACATTAATAATATCAGTCCCGGCAACTAAAAATTGTGTCGGTAGCGATCGCAACGGGTTCGCGTTTAACACATTTCCTATTCTGCCAACACACAAAATGGGCAAAATTCATTGAGCCAGTGTATCAACATTTCAAATCCTTTTTTCATAAAATGTTACGATCTTTTTCTATTATATCTAAACTTCTTATTTCTAGTCAATTTACTCACATTTGCATCGCCAAAATGTTGTTTTTAAGGCCGTTTTCGAGAGCACCACCTGTCCGTCGTCACACGATGGAAGTCGCCATTTTGGAAAATATGACTCCAGAACCGGGTTAATCTTGCAAGTTACTTTTACTTGTTGACACCCTCTAGGGGCATCAAATAACCATGTGTTATGTATCATTAAAATCGGCAGACTTCTACAAGTTAGTGATGATTTCAGTTCAATGTCGGCAATGTTTTTCGTTACAAAAAGGAGTTTTTTGGACACTTACGCACAACGAACAATTGTGTACAACGGATAGCGGAGCGTGAACGTAGCGGTCGTGTACATTTTTGCTTATTACATGACGTCATCCAGCCCCTGCCGAGAACCAATTTATGAATGAAAATATAGTAAGCATGCGCAGTGCAAGCCTTTTATTTCCCCACACAGAATTCCACCAAAACAAGTGTGCAATTCTCTATCACCTCGTACCAAAATCGACCTAGAATTTCACTTTCCCGTATTTTATATGAATTATGAAAGGTATTCTCGGAGGATCTATTTTCTCACCGATACTGCACAGGTAAGCAAATTTCGATTACTTCTTGCTTTTCTGTCAAAATCTTACGAATTAGCGTCTATATGCCATCGTGTTCGTTGGAATTTGTAGAGTCTATCGCAACGTGCACAAAGTCAATTGGCTTCCGGGTTTCGGAGCGTCGCGTGAATATGCATGAAATTGCAGAGTTTTGATAATTTTCGATCGATACCGGAGCGATCCGATCACGAACCAAAACTATCTACGGCGTACACAACGTGACCGGATATCGTTATCGCTATCGATACTTCCGCACGCAGTCCGAAGGAATTATTTTTGGGACCACGTGGTCATGACGTGATCTGCGCGATTGACCAATCAGCGGTCTTCGAATCGCTGTGCGGAGACGATCTATCCGTTGTACACAGTCTATGGACAATTGTTCGTTGTGTTACGGTAAATCGTGTTTCTATTTTCTTACTTCAAAGCCGTATAAACAGAAAATTTCCCAGGGAACAGTCAAATATCAGATATGAATTAATTCTTTGAAGTGTATTTGTATCAGAAAATCTAATTTTGATATATAAGAATGTGTCGCATAGCTGCGCAAGAGGCGAATGCAAGCCCATGTTGTGCCGCCTAGAGTGTGATTTTGGTGCCATGGCTGACCGAAAGGAGTGAGTGGGCGTGGTGGCCGTGGGTGTGGTACTTGATGCATGTATGTTATTGTTAAACCCATTGAAATTAGTTGTAGGTGATAAGTTGTGCATTTGATTTCTGCATGAATTATGTGTATTGATGATAAATTAATGATAATTTCAACTTAATATTTCAAGAAAAAAAAACAGGTGGGAATTAAAGCACGTTTAATTCCAGTCTCATTTTTTTCATGGTGTACAGGCGCAGACCATGCATTGACTGCTGCCTGGTACTGGTATTAAAATGAATAGATACATGACTATATCTATATTCTGTTGTTTTGTGTCATCATATCAATAAGCTGTCTCATCAATTCACATGATGTACACAATAATGGGTCCCTGTTTTATTATGTTTACTAGGAGGGAGATTATTTTGTAAATGTGATTTTAAATGTAGTAGAAATTCAGATAATGTCAGAGACTTGCTTTTTAACTTTATATATTCCAATATATTTAATGTTAATATATTCTATAATTCTAAGCAGTGGAGTACATTTCTAGCTACTGTTGCAGCTCCAGCTGTCTGATCTCGCATTCTCAGATCTGCAAACAAAAAGAGACATCATGGTAATTATACAGAATACAGAGTGAACATGGACAAACAGAAAGAAAAAAAAATTTACTTGCAAAACTTAATTTTCTACTTTTGAATGATATAAATCTTACAGATACCGGGAAGTATAGTAGGACATTCATTTTTATTTTCTGATTAAAGTCTGTTGAGGAATGAGACCCCCAAGAGTTGATTAATTTTTTTTAACAACGCAAAGCATTCCATGCATTTCTCTTGTCTTATTCTAATTTGTTATCTTTCTTCTTGTATACTATATTTTCACAAATAGAAGCTGTTTGAATAAGAAAAATATGAAGGTAACACAGCCATGCTCTACAAGATCACCTCTTGTGTTGCATTTTAGTCAAATTAACTTAGTAACCTACATGAAAAAAAAGTATGGAAGTTTCTTAGATCTACAAGTACCTGTAGATCTGCCACCCAATGGGTACTTGTTTTGGGTGGCAGAAAAGTTCTGCGTATAGCGTCCCTTTAAGAGGCCATATCTTCAGTTATGGTGCTCCAATTGTAATTTGGTCTTCACCATTGAATTTGTCTTGAAAAAACCTTTCAAGTGATGTATAATTTGTCTGTATTTAAAAAAAAAAAAAAATCATGTAATATACATTGTAGCTAGACTGTCGGCCCCTACCTCAAGCGATGCTCGTGCAGGCTCCACTCCACTTCATTCTTGGCGACACCCCTATACTTACCTAGTCTTGAGGACTCCATGATGATGTCTTTAAAAAAATTGACATGTACTTCTTCATCATTGGAGTCTTGAATCCCTTTCCATACAGACTTAATACTCTAGTCTAGGCGTAGACAGCTGACAGCCGTCTGTTTCGAGGATTTTTTAAACATTTTTTTTTCTCCTCGTAGTCGTACGCAGACGGCTTGCTATCGTGCAGCGACCATTAGGGGACTTGCAATGCAAAATCCCCCGTCGGGGCTCTTCAATATTTGTCTTTAATGAATAAAAATTTTGAAAATTAACGTGACCAAAATGCAAATTTATATTCCCTCTTGGCATTAATTGCCAAAAAACAGAGAAAAATGAAGTTATAAGGAACAAAAACAGTGACTTATGACATGTTCAAAACTCTGTTGGATAATCTCTCCACTATCATAAAAATACTCATATCATAACCTTGTGCATGGGATGAGTGGGTCCGTAGATGTTCGCGGCCAGCACTCATTCAATGAACAAGGTTATAATATAACCTTGTTCTCAGTTATATCTCCATGTGTGGCGAAATAAGGGTGGCAATGTTTGGCTTATTTTCTCTTTTTCTTTGGGGCAAATGCTTGATTTTTTTACACTGACAGTTTCCATTACACCTATTATTCATACAACTTAGCTCTTATTTAAATTTGATTCTTTAAATCATTTTTTTCTTAATTAAAAATGGAGATCAAAAAATGAAAATTTTCTTGCCATATTACTTTCCACCAATAGAGGGCGTACCCAAATATATGCCCAAAATTCAAGTTTTTGAGCACTCTGGTGAATGAAAAAAATTATTCTCAAGTTACTAACAAAAAATAAATTGCAACTGTATGGAAATTAGTAATTTTGGTCACAAAAGTGATATTTTAATGATTTTTTAAAGTGTGTGCTGTGTACAACATTAGCATACCATAGTCCTACCTCTAGATTCCCCACAGGCAGGGTGGTAGCAGTGAACAAGTGCGATGAATCAGGAAAGCGGCCAGTATGAGAGACTCTCCAATATGGAAGACAATCTCCCATGTTGGAGATCTGGGGCCCCGTTTCATAAAGGACTTGCAATTGTTGTAACTTTGCCATAATGGCAACTACTATGGTAACAGGGCTCAGCAGCCAACCAGAATCAAGGTTTCCATGGTAGTTGCCATAATGGTAAAGTTACAACAGTTGTAACTCTTTATGAAACGGGGCCCCTGATTTGCAAACAAAGAGATGATTTTTTTTTCCTGAGGTCAGAAGCCCATATTGTCTTGGATGATAGCAAAAAATCCTTATGAAAACAAAAGTAGACAGAATTTTAAAGTAGATGGTGAAAAGGTGTAATTTTTCATAAGGAATCTGCTGTTTGGTGTATTTAACAGTGGCATGCTGCTTTATCACCTCTGATGTGAATTGGATACAACCACACACAAGTGGCTGTACATGCTATTTTGTTTAAGACACATACACTTTAAACACTGCCTACCTGAAATATATATCTTGTCAAGCAGGTGAACAGACCGTAATAATGCCAACAAAAACTTTTTTTTGGTTTTTTGTCCTAGTAGAAAATGACATTCAAAGATCTTACCAAGGATGGAAAGGGATCCCCAAAGAGAAAGCATTTGGACATGGACAGCTCCACTGATAGTGCTAAGAAGGATAGGAAAATAAAAAAGATCAAGCGAGAGACAGAATCGCCAGCTCAAAGGACAGCAGAGACTAAAAAAGCAACCAAGACGCCAGATGGAAAGGATAAGCTCTCCAAGTTTTCGGACAAGAGGAGGCCAAGTGCCAAGAAACCAGTTCCTAAGTCAAAGGAGAATTCTGCTGGTAAGCCAGGTCAGAAGGGAGGCAAGTCATTCCCAAAGAAGGGGAACTTCAAGAAAGATAAGGATAAACCTTGGAAAGGAGGACAGAAGCGCAAAGGAGGCAAGGATGACATAGGTAACTGTTTCGTAATTTTGCATAGATTTCAACCTAATTTAAAATGTCAGATTGAGATACATGTAGAAGACAACCATACATAAAAGATTATGCTTGACATCTTGACAGATGAAACATGCATCTACTGTAATTCATTATAGTAACCATTTTTCTTTTGTTCCTGGATAAATTTCAAAATTTCTCAATTAATAATGACCAATTTGTCTGACAATGACATGTAATATTTTTTTTATTTTTTGTATTAACTCATGAAATATTTGTATTTTATATCTTGATCATCTTCATTCATAAGATTTGTCTACTATATTTTTGTATCCATAGTCAATGTATTCATTCAATTTTGCTTGCTTTATTTAGTTCGTGTTCATTTAAATCTATAAAGAAATAATAGAAATTATATTGTAGAAAGAAGAACAATTAAGTTTTCATTTGAAAGAAAAAATTTTCATGTTATTCAATACTTGAAGAAAGTTAAAACCCTGGAAACAAGTTAGCCTGACTGTGAAAACAGAAAAATAAAAGAACAAGAGCAGTGAAGGTTTGATAAAGCTTGCAAAAATTACAAGAAAGTCATGAGCATTTAATTTTGAGATCAGTAATGATCCTCCCATTGGCAATGCGACCAAACTGTGTGATGTCACCCTTGTTCAACTCTCCATTTACTTTTCTACGTACTTTAAGTTATAGATCACTTCTATCCATACATGTACATGTATGTCAGGTGTTTTATTTTCATGGGATGACATACATGTACATGTTTGGGGTGTATTTTCAGTGTACAAAGGGGAGAGTTGTACTTCTGTGACATCACAAATCTTGGTCGCGTTGCCAATGGGAGAATCTCCATAGCATCAGTGATTTCCACAATGAAATGTTCATACCTTTCTTATTGTTTGTTCAGTCATTTTCAAACTTTCATGCATCTTTTTTTTATTTTCTGTTTTCATACAAGCTAGCATGTTCCAAGAGTTTCATTCTCCTTTTAAAGCTCACAAACTGATGATAATTTTGTGTATATTCCATTTGAGTCACATTATGCATAGCATAAATATTTTGAATGTTTCATTTATTGTTGATCTTGACTTTTCATTCATTATCATGTTGATATGAAGCAAAATTGAAATATAAAAATAAACAGAATTAAGCATTTATTGTCGCCTTATTTTTCTTTTCACCTTGACCATTTTCCTCCCAGAAAAGAGTAAACGGCTCAAATTGGAGGAGTTGAAGAAGAAGGAGAGAAAGCAAGTCAGGAAGCAAGTGAAGAGCAACTTTGAACTAGCACAGAAAGCCAAAAATGCTTGGGAGGTTGTGAGAAAGTAGGTACTCGTATTGCTTCTTTGAAGCCTCCATTCTCTGTACATACACATATTTGTAGAAACATACCCTAAAAGTTTTAGTTGTCTCTCCAACCTATTTGCATTGTAGAGATGACAGATGTCATTTTTTACCCTTTCTTTGGGAACTTGATGGATTAAATACATGTATGGGTAGTGCATCAGTGGGGATAATTCATGGGGTTCATAGAATTTCGAAGCATTTTTTTTTCTGCCTGAAAGTGAAACACATTAAAATCTCAAATTTTAACGATATCGTAATATACATGTAAGAGGTAATAGATATCTTGAACACAATATCCAATCATTGTCTCTAATTAAAATTTGGATGTTGGCTTGTTACATATTAAACTTGTACTCAGTAACTTAAAATTATACATGTATGTTTACCACAATCCACAACTTCTACTTTTTCATTTTTGTTCAACCCTCCTCACTATCATGTATTTATTTTGGGTCAACACTCAACAAGGCAAACTGCTCTTTTTTGTTGACCCCTCATTTGACATAAATTGTTCTCTTATGTTGTTATTCTATAACCATGTATGTATATATTCATCATTGTTTTTTACTTACATGTATTGACTTTTATACAGTGTACATGTATGAAATGAATGAAGTAAAATCAATTCAATCAATATGTCATCGAGAGAAACCATTCAATATTAAAAACTAAAAATCATACTACTGAAATTGAAATATTTCAAATTTCAATAATATAATACTTCCAGACAGAGGAAATAGTGAATGTGTGACGTCTGCCTCTCACTTCAATCATCTGCATACTATCCATGATGTGTGTATCATTATTTTCTGAAAATAACAGAAGTATGTCAAATACCTTTTTTTGTTATTTTACTTTTGATTTTGATAAAATTTCCTGTTTTCTTCTGGATAGCTTTTTATTTCTGTTTTCTTTTTCGATTTCAAATAATTTCTGTTGGCATGGTTTGACTATTGTAGTCTTTTACGTGGTTTTTATTTCAGACATAACTGCAAACCGGAAACTAGAACCAAGCACATAACAGAGTTATGTGAACTTCTTGATGGGCGAGTATTAGATGTAAGTTATGCTTTTCATGAAGTACTTAAAATGCTGGACAAATTATGTGAAAATGGTTAATCTATTTCCGCACAAGTTGTAAATATACTCTGTACAATGATTATGCTAATATGGTGGTGGTTTTATGAATTCACAACGACACAAAAAATAAATTGCTTATATATATCTATTAGAAAGGAATGAAAATGCAAAAAAATCAATCTTGAATTCATGTGTTTTAACCCTGATACATGCAGATCCACAATTCTTATTTGCTTGATTGTTTTCTGTATTCACGCAGTTAGTGAAGGCACATGACACAGTTCGAGTGATTCAATGTTGTGTTCAGTTTGGGACACCTGAGCAGAGGACAAAGATCTTTGAGGAAATAAAAGGTATTTACTCTTACAAATATGCACACAATGAACATTCTTGGTTACTTCTGAAATTGCATTTATTACAGTAATTTCATTCTGTTTGACACAAATAGAAAACTTGAGTTTTTTTTTTCAAATTTAAGACTTGAGACAGTTCAGAAATAGGTCTGTTTTAGAGTTCTGACATGAGTAGCCACATTTTTATCTGTAGGATGCTGTGATTTATCCATAAAGCTTTGCAAATTGTGAATTGTCCTTCTTGAAACATAGCAGCTAAGAATCAGACAATCAATTTCATGTACAATACCAGGGGTGTGAGAGTTCAGATTTTTATCTGATTTAAGATTTTTTTGTTCTGATTTTCAACTGAATTTCAGCTTATATTTGGCTTTTTTCCGTACAAAAAGTATGGGAGCTCTTTTTATTTCAGACTTTTTCAATACTCTTCAGCTTTTTTCAGATCTTTTCATTTGTGATCACTCACACCCCTGGTACAATATGAATTTCTTCCAATTTTCATTTTCCCTCCAGATCACGTTGTGGAGCTCGCCAAATGCAAGTACGCCAAGTTCTACGTGCTGAAGATGTTCCGCTACGGGTCGAAGGAGCAGCGACAGGCCATAATGCAGTCGTTCCATGGCAAGGTCTGTCAACTGGTGAGGCACAAGGAGGCTGCAGAAGTGCTGGAGGAAGCCTACAACAACCACGCCAATGCCAAGGATAGGTCGGCTCTCTTGGAGGAGTTCTATGGAGCAAGGTTTGCTGTCTTCAAGGTATTATTGTAGGCCATGTCTTTACTGCTCTCATATATCAATATATGATTGGGAACTGACAGCTGCAAGCTTTGTTTTAAAATGATCAATGCTATGACATCTGTATAGAGCTATGTTTTCAGAGTTCAAGGTATAAGTAGGCCACATTTTAATGCTCTCACATATCCCTGTATGATTGGGGACCAAAAGCTATAGACTTTGTTTTAAAATGATCAAAACTGCCTTTTTTAAATATTTCAACATATTGTGTGACTGTTATTTGTGGTATCAAGTGTTATGAAGTCATTACCAAAAAAAAAATGACACAAAACTCATTGAAATGCTAATCACATTGTCTTTTCTTCTACAATTGTGGATCAAATATTTTAATGATCTCTTTTGTGTACCCTCAGTTGGTAGAGCGTTCGTCTCACAACCGGGACGTCGGGGGTTCAAACCCCGGCCGTGTCAGACCAAAAGACATTAAAAGATGGGAGTTGCTGCTACCCTGTTTGGCGTTCAATGATTAAAGGGATAGAGCCTCATCGATCTGGTGCTGCACAGTGGCTGCCGGGCCCACGATCAATTGGGCAAAGCAAATTTTTGGAGTATTTCATTTCATGTCTATTTCAGACAATGAATTCTGGATTTTCGGATTTTTCATTTTTTTGTGTACCCATTTTCTTTCCTCAGTCCTCAGATGTACACAACCTTGAGGAAATCCTTGAGAAAGACCCAACCCTCAGACAAGGCATCATGGATCATATGCTTAAAACACTCACTCCTCTTCTTGATAAGTAAGTTATTTTATCTTCAAATGAGACCCGTAAACCAACCTCCCCCTTTCCCCCGTCCCCCACCCCACTTTTAGAAAGATCTAACCTGTTGACAATATGCTATCGTTTATATACATATATTTCACCCCAAATCCAGTCTTCCCCTTCCCCACCTTGTTATGTTATTCTTGTTGGAGGGAAAATGTCTTCTAGCCGCAAACCAGAAGTAGGAAGTGGGTTTGAAAGTGCCGTTTTTCCCAATGTTGGAAGAATCAACAATAAAAATTTACATTTCTTGAAAGTATTCCCTAATTATTATCTTCATTTCATTCATTTAACCCAGTCAGATTTTATTAAGAAATTGAAGAGTGCATTTTTGCTAGTAAAATCTGGCTTACATATATGTTTAGGGACCATGTGTCACTGGTTATTTCGAATAGATAAAGAGTTCTTGTATAAATTATGATTTAACCCTTAACAGGGGGGGAGGTGAAATTTGACACCCCCCTTTGATGAATTTTGTCACTACTCCGCTGCACAAAATCTTTTGACTGCACTGGTTGGTAACTTTTTACTTTTAAGACTTGCACATCTTTTCAGACCAAATTTGCGGCACCAAAGTACATGGTTCCGAAACTTTTAAGTCACATTTTGTAAGACCCAAACTGCTCGAAAGGTGAATCCGTGTACAAAGTCAATGCAAATTGAGCTTTCAACCAAAAAATCATTCATGTGATTATATTTACTTTTGTTGGTTGAAATGGATCCATTTCATGCTATTTATGATTGCAAAAGGGTTCCTTGACATATTTCACTGAAAGAAACAATAGAAAAGAAAGGTTAAAAAAACACAGAAATTCATAAGAATTGAAAAAAAACAATGAAATGCGAAGGAAATTAATTACGTTTTGGCATTTTTTTTAGATATTTGTTAGAAATGTGGTAATTGCTATTTTCACAAAAAAAATTAGCATTCATAAAGTGAGTTAAAGTGTTAAAAATTCTTGAAACAAAAATCACATTCAATGTGATTACAGCTTTTATCAGATATGTTGTATTATTGTTACTCATCACTGTTCTTTTTTTTCCATTCTAGGACTGTAATCAAGCACACAATCGTACACAAAGCCATATATGATTTCTTACTTCATGCCCCTGATAAAATGAGAGCAGTAAGTATTATTTATTTTCTTCAAACCTTTTTGGAAAAAAGGGTATTGGTATGAAAGAATAATCACTCAAAAGAATATTTTAGTAACCTGTATAATGATAATTTTTCATCTTAGAATATATTAGAAAATGTGTTCCCCCTCTCTTGTTTGATTGGGCAACATCGCCATGATGTTATTTTTTTTCTGCCAGCATGGTGATGGATTAATTTTTGATGACTTAAATATCCTTAACTATATTTTTTTCAAATTTTGACTTAACTAGATTATTTTTTTTTATTCAAAGAATCAAAGACATGAAGTCTCTTCACTTTACATTTCTTTGAATTCCATATAAAGGTGCCATGAATATTTCTAAAAAGACACTTCCCATAATTCCCTTGTGAATCTATAATTTGCCCCTGTTAGTAATCCTTTATGTATTCAAAAGTTGAGAGATATAAAAAAGAATGTTTCTATATATGTTTTTTTTTTCATTACAGTAATAGTGCTGTCATGATACTAATTTCCTTTGTAATTAGGGGCTGGTAATTTTTCAGGAGCCGTTTCTCAAGGCTCTTTGTAAGATAAATAAATAAGCATGACTTAATGCACAAATGTTGATCCTTCCTTATCATTAGAGGATACACCATATTGTTCTGGTGTTTCAACAAAGACTGAATTTCCCAAATCCTTTATCGAACATTGGTGAATAATAAACAAGGCATCCACATGTTGGTAAGGAAAAGCAAGAAATTTAATCAAGAAAGATTGGATTTTCCTTCTGCTGATGCATGTGATTCCAAAGGATTTAGAATCTGATAAGGCCCAATAAAGTGTTACCAATCTTGTGTTAAGTCATGCTTAAAATGTGAACAGCTTGATGAACCACAACTCTAGAGTCTTTTTATTTTTATTTTATTTTTTGTTTATGGGTGTCGTTGTGGTCTATTAGCCATGACTCTCGTCTTTCAGTCTGAGAGATGTGGGTTCGATTCCAAGCCATGATGTGTGTTCCTTCAGCAAGAAGTTTACCCACATTCTTCTGCACTCAACCCAGGTGAGGTGAATGGATACCCGGTAGGAAGAAATTCATTAAATGCTTGAGCGCCTAGGGAGCCTAGCTATTTAAAGCCGGGGTTATAGTTATAGCAGAGCCTGCTGCGAGAACAGTTTTCAGAACTGAACTGGCTACCCTGGGTAAATGTGCCGATATTAGTAGTATTATAAAGTCAGATGTTCATACATTTTCTCTCTAATTTGAACAGGAGCTAATTGAAGCTATGAGGGATGTTGTAGTCCAGATTCTTCACACACAGGATGGGGCACGGGCAGCTATGCATTGTCTCTGGTTTGGCTCAGCAAAGGTAAAAGCAGAGTTGCTAATTTTCCGGATTTTTTCCTTTGCTGAAAAATATTCCGGAAAAAAAAATTGATTGTCAAAGTGAAATCCGTAAAAATTTCCCCTCCAAATCTTGTCACGGAGTTCGCTACGGAGAGCGCAATTTCAATTTTGGATGGCCAATTTGCGCAGACGGAAAATTATTAGCGTTGTGCGCAGCATGAAGTTTAGCTGGTACTGTACTTGCACGGTACGCGCGAGCAATACATTGTAGCAGTTGCAAACGCCGCCCTATACCCTGCAGGGATACGGGTGTCAGCGCTATCCCAGTCGGGCGATCGCCCGGTAGAACCGCTCGAAGCACGGCCCGGTGTGGCTGCGATTGCCTGCTGCTGCGTGAGTGATTGGTTGTCTGCCACGGGATTTCAGCTAATCGGCGTGGAACTGCATATTTTCCTGTATTTTCAGCTGAAAACCTATTTGCTACCATGAAATATGTGTTCTCTGGTGCGTATTCATCAATTCATATGTGTGAACTATCCATCATTTTGATAGAAATTGTGATTTATGGATTTTCAATAGTATAGGATTGTCTTGTTGATGAGTATAGTGAGTGATTGTATTACCGACCGGCCTTGTATTACCGAACGCGCGCATCATATGCGTCAGAAAATAATCAAATACGCTCAAACCTTTGCAACTTCCTTCCAAAGGGAACTTAAATAGAAAAATGATGAAAAATTATCAAAAACACACTTTCGAAGTCTTTATATCCTCAAAACAATAAAATATGGTCAAAATACTGTAGCTCATGAGTGACTTTGTTGTTTTCCCAACTTTTCCCATAGAAAACACACGTTCGGTAATACGATACCTTTTCAAGTGACCAAAATATTTCACTTGCGAAGAGGGGTCCGATTGGAAGCTGATGTCGTAAAAATGAAAAACAATTTCGGCAAAATTTCTGCATATTTATATTTTGTAGGTATTTGTGTATTTATGGTGAAAGTTTGGTGAATTTTATTGGAATAATGTGTTTGATATGATCAAATTCATGAAAAGTGTTCGGTAATACGATCCACTACCATACAGTGAGTGAAAAAGGGCACCCCAGCTGCTACATACACCCGTCCCGAGTCGCACCCATTGGCCGCAGCATATTAACCCGCAGCAGGTTAACCCGTACCGTAATGAGTACGGGTTACATGATTTTTTTTTTTTTTGAGCACCTTTCTTGCCTATGATATGAAGTTTATTATGTCATTAATTATTTGTTATGTACTACTGTAGATTAATGATTTCAGCCCTCTAAAGAATAAGAAAACGTTCCAGCTTCAGGGGGCTTCGCCCTGCATGACCCTGCCAGGGGCCCTGGGCGGGCCCCTGGACCCCCGGCCTGGGTTTTCAGGATTTTTTTGAGCTATCAGTTAGCATCTCTGTAATAGATCAATTCTTGTATTTCTTTACATAGTCATGAGAGGCTTTTTGGCCAACCACTTTTCCTTATATGAAATAGCATAGGCCATGTGGCCCTGGAAAGCTTGGGTGCTGCCTATGGAAAATAATACATGCAGCAACTCCAAGGAAAATCTTGGGGGGTGCTGTGTGTGTTATTTTCCATAGACAGCAGCACCTGGAATTCTGGTAGAATGTAGCAAAACTGGTAAATAAAAGAAAAATTATGTGCATTTTTGAGAGGAACTTTTTTTTTTGCTTATCAAATTTCTTGGGACCAATTGACTTTTCAAATTGGCACCCCCTGTAAAACAGATGTTCCCAGGCCCCTGATAAGCCACAAGTAAGGACTGACAAATCAAAGAAAAAAATTGAACTGAATGATAAATTCCAAGTGCAGGGAAGGTTAAGGATTGATCACTTGTAGTGCAGATGTGAAGTCCTAGGAAACCTGATGGGTTTAAATGGGGTTTGTTTCTATATTGAGAAACACTGGAGCTCTCTGTTTAGTGCATGGTGTTGAGTATAATGTGATTGACCATTCTGAAAAAAATCATTTACATCATTATCAGTTATCACATCATTATCGTCACCATTATCACCAGTCATCATCACTGTTGCCATCAACATCATCCTCAGTACCATAATCATCACCACCACTTTCATCATCACCATTATCATATCATATTAAATTGATAAACAGAATATGATTTTCTTTTAACAAGTATACTTTTTCTCCTTGAACAGGATCGGAAAGTGATGATCAAGTCTTTCAAAACCTTTGTTCTGAAGATCTGCAAGGAAGAGTTTGGACACAAAGTACTTTTTGCACTCTTTGATTGTGTAGATGATACTAAGATTGTTAGCAAAGTCATCATTGAGGTAATTTTTTGTTTTTATTATTTTAATTCAAATAGTTCAGTAATCAATAAATAACCATGATTTTCAGGCATGTGTGCACTTTATAGTTAATTGCGTCATGTTGACCAGTGGGCATTTCATAAAGCTGTTCGTTGAGTTATGAATTACTTTTTTCATAAAACTAGAATGCATGTCATTTACAAAAGGAAAGGGTCATTAGTCATGCATAGAGTTGTTTGTAACTTATAGTAAGGTTTATGGAACATCTACCCAGTGTTGTCATGATGTGTATACTTAAAAAAAAATAATCCAGCATGTGCAGCTCAAAGGAATACATGACCGATTTGACAGGATGATAAATAGCCCGATAATTCTTTTGAGAATTTAAGCGATGTGATATGGATCAAGAGCATCTGCCTCACGCATGTGTATATCAACAGTTTTTTGCCAATGTAACAGATGTTACATCACCGATCCAAGGCTCCCTGATATTCAATTTGGGAAAACAATGCTTCACATTGTAGTCATGAAAGATATACATACTTTATGCATGCATAAATGGCTTTGATATCATGGAGGACTGAATGCCCTTTCATTTATTGATCATCCTGGCTTAATCTGAAATATATATACAGTGTCTGAATTCATTGAGGTTTAGGTTGACTGACCCAATAATGTCATCAAGTTACATAGTAGTTTTATTGATGTGTTTGAAGCTCGAACAGAGTGGCTCCTGTACAAAGCCATGGGAATTGATAGAATCCACTTGCCAAAAGAATGATTTGGTCGATCAACACAAATGTCTTAATACTGCTGGCTCACCTATGAATTGCGTAGATCTGATGTGTAATGCAATGGTATTTTCAATTCCAATTGCGTAGGAAATGATGAAGAATGCATATGAAGTAGCGACAGATCAGTACGGACGGAAAGTCTTGCTATACCTTTTAGCTCCAAGAGATGCTTCTCACTTCCATCCAGATCTTGTAAAGCAACTACAGAAAGGGGATGGTAACCAAATCAGGTAATTCAGTTTTTATTTGCTTCTAGTCTTCAAAGGGCCATCCTTTTTTGCATTTTAGTATTTTGTATGCCATTGTGATCAATGTGGCTGCCTGAATATTTATGTACCCCCAGTGAAATGATTGTAAATTGAGTTGTGGACTTGGCCAATTACACTAATTTCATTCGGAGTGATTTGGTATGTATGTGCTGTAACTTGGGCAAACATGAAAGAGGTTCTGTCGAAAATAGGTATGAAGGTTTTTTCATCGTGCTCTATTTAAATATGGTAATGAAATGCTGAATTGCAAGAAAAGAAACATTATATTCTTACCGTAATGCAGGTGTATCAGAAAAAACTTTACACCTCAAAATCACATCACTATCTTCACCCTCAACAACAACATTATAATCATCACTTTCATTATCAGATTTGTTATCTTATCATAATCAACATCACTATTATTATCATCATATTATCACCATCATCGTCAACATCATCATCATCACCAACATCAACATCACCATCATCACCATCGTCACCATCATCACCATCATCATCACCGTCATCATCATCATCATCATCACCATCATCATCATCACCATTATCACCATCACCATCATCATCATCACCATCATCATCATCACCATCATTACCATCATTACCATCATCATCACCATCATCACCATTATCATCACCATCATCATCACCATCATCATCACCATCATCATCACCATCATCAACACCATTACCATCACCATCATCACCATTATCATCACCATCATCATCATCCCCATCATCACCATCACCTTCATCATCCTCATGACCACAACCACCATCCTTTTACAGATCTACATATTGACAGTATACACTACTAAAGTTTGTACCTAAATCTCAAGCACTACATGCTTGTTCTGGCTTGATCATGATGATATGTTTGTTTTCCCTTAATGCTGTAAATACAGTAAAAAGGACAGTGTCGTGAGAAGAAAGGAGCTGTTGGAAGCTGTATCTCCTGCTCTACTGAAGCTTCTCATCACACACACCAAGGAAATGGCTTATAGTAAATCAAATAGTCAACTAGCACTGGCTATGCTTCAACATATACATGGTAAATATGAATGTAAACTCTATGTAATGCAAGTTTTATACTCTCTCTAAAATATTACAGTCTGACCTCTCTTATCCAGCCTCCCTTTATTCCGGTCTTTCTATTATCCTCTCATGCACAGGCAGATATTCTCTTAAATTAAATCTAATGAATACATGTACATGGGAAATGTGATTACAACAAAAAAATATCAACATTCCTACACAAACTCATGTTTATAACAAATATTTTTTTCCAAACTATGTTTGTATAAAAATATCCTATTGAGAACATACACCTGACAACTTTGCATGTGTGTGCAAGAGGACACACAATTGTTCATGCTCGTCTCCTATGTAGATCACATGCCCAAAGATATTTAAAACAAGAATAACAAACATCAGATGTTTTGCAATCAAACACAGCCCTCTAAACAAAAACACTGAGTTCTACTCTAAAGACTGAATAGACAAGAATGATGACAATATGTGCTTTTCGTTGATTTTGACTTATGGGCAGAAATACATAGGCATCAACAGGCCTGCCAACTACTACTTTTTTCCAGGAGTTATCCCCCTTTTTAAAGATTTTTTATCAACCAAAAAGAGGAGTACTCCGTTTTCCATTTTTTTAAGACAAAAAATAAATCAGCCCAAATATGTATTTGTGATGTGGGGAAGTGATGTAAGATTAATATTGTATTTCAACAGTCATAATTTCTTAATGTTTAAATATAAAAATGCTAAACTTGTCTTAATTACCAAAACAAAAAGAGAGGGAGAGCACGTTTCATTGAGCAGAAAAATTGAGACTGCCCTTTTTTTCATTCTCAAATGTCGGCAGGCCTGCATCAAACTTGTTTTGAAGTATAATATTGAGTGTTTAATTGCTTCCTGATGACCTCTGATCTACCAATATTCAACATTTTTTTGTTCTGCATGTGTTGATTCTCACTATATCACAGGTGATAAGAATGCAGTATACAGTATGTTGGCCACACTGGCAGCTGAGGAACTCATTCCAATTCTGGTCAATGATCCTAGTAAGATGGATGATGTAAGTAAAACAAAATAGAAGAAGCTTTTTTAACTATATTCTGTTTCATCAATACATGTATATTTTTTTAAGTCTTCTTTCCGTCATTAGTGGATCTTATTTTCTTCATTTTTCTTAGGTCCTATGACATGAAAGATGAATCAATTGTTAAAGTAAGCTCAATTGTCTGTGGCTAAATATATATAATAAGTAACATTTGGCAGGTGTTTCTGCATTTATTGAAAATTCAAAATATGAAACACACTGTAATCATAATGAATATAAAGAAATACAAAAATAAATGAAAGAATTACAAATTGTGACGATTACATAATAGAAGAATAAGTTACATAGATATACATGTAAGCAATAAATAACTTATAAAACAAAATGCAGTGGCCAGCTATCATAAGCAAAATGCTTGAGAGCATTACATTCAAATGCAATCATCTATATTTGTTACTCCTGCGCCCTGGTTGTAGAATAAGAGAGTATCATCATCACAATTTGATTGATAGGTTGTAGATTACATGTAATTAACACAGGACATGCTTTCATGAAATTTACTCCATGAAGATATAGAATAATGGCAAGCTTGTAGATTACAGGAGATGGGAAATGTACAAGAAATTACAGGTGTTGATATCAGGTCTTAATTTGTAAACAAGGAGGAATGTAATTTACTATCTGGAGGATGGACCTTCTCCTTTCTCTTCCATGGCTACTTCAGTTTTGTCTATGAATCAAAACCCTAAAATAGGGGGGGGTGATTCACCCCTCGACATTTCCGCGACCATTGCTCTGCGCGAAATTTATAATGCCTTGGTATGCGGTTGAAAAGTACATGTAATGCAACATTACATATATATGTAAAGTGCATGTCAGACCCCAAATTGCTCCAAAACTTGATTTTGTTTACAAAGTCAATATGAATTGAGTATTCTCATCCTATTCATAATGATATGACTATTTTAACTTTCATCAGCTTACCGGTAAATTAATTGATTGTGGCACAAAGTTTCTGCAATAAATTTGGCACAAAAATGAAAGAAAAACAAAAGGTTGAAAAATAAAGAAATACTTAAGAAATTCATAACACATTAAAATACATAAGAAATTCATTTTCAAACCAGAAGTTTTTTCAAACTGGCATTCTAGGAGCTTTTTTTAGTGAATTAGAGCAAAAGTATGATTTAAACATAAATTAGCATAATTAATTCATATTGAAAAAAAAATATAATTTTTGAAAAACTATCCATACAGCCTTAGATCACATCCCACACGACTATCATGCCAATTTTCACAGCATTCGCGTGATCGGTGGCTGAGATCCCGAGGGGGGGTTGATTCGACCCGGTCATATAACATCAAAAAAGCCTGGCTAGGTTTAGGGTTAAGGATGCAAATTCATTACATTTAATGGTGAGAGAGACATGAAATAGTTTGAAAGGCAATCATACAACATACATATACAGTGCGTATCAAAAAAAGTTTACACTTTGGAAAAGCCCCAGGAATTAAAAAATATACAGCATGTGGGTATTTTGTTCATATATAATCTTGGGTTTGGGTCTCATCTATCCAATGAAGGTAAAAGTTTTGACAGAATGTTGCACTTGAGTGAGCACTGTCGATCTTTGTACAGCTCGCAGAAATCTGTTTGCGCAGAAATGCTTGTTTTCACGCTGTGTCAGGGGGAAAGGGCGAAATCAAATTTACCTGGCGAACATTTCTCATACATTTCCCTTGCACTTTTAGTCAATTGAAATAAAACAGATACATTCAAACATTTAGTAACAATTTTGCGACCTAAATTAAAAAACATAAGCCCAACATTTACCCTTTTTTGTGCCGGCTGGATCTGAGGACATAACTAAATCTGAAAAAAAAATATTTCAGATATCTCCAGCACTTTTCACGTTTTTAGCATTTAAAGTGGGTTTACATTTCATTTTTTTGTTAACTGATTGTTTCTCCACACCTTTTCCAAGCTTGACAATGATTAGCAAAATGAAAATCAAGCCTTAGCCATTTTATGTAAATCACAGTTCAGTGTAAAGCAAATATCTTCACGATGGCCTCGGTGTGCGGGGGAATGGGGTGGGGTGCAATGCACTCTTCGAAGTGTTTTGGGCAAGGAAACAAGTTAAAAAGATAAAAGATATCTTCAAATCATTTTTACTAGCTAAATTCAACGTGCTCTTCATGATTAAGGTCTACTTTTATTCGCACAACTATTTCAAAGTTCTGCGCAAATCATTTTCACTAACTTTTCAAAAGTAAGTGGTGCTCACTCAAGCGGAAATATTTTTTGTCAGTAAAATCGTCATTTGCTTAAATGGATCTTTACCAATGTTAAAATGTGCAAAAATCTTCAGGATATTGCAAATGTATAATCTTACAGGATTTTTTCAAAGTGTAAACTTTTTTTTGATACGCACTGTATTGAGAGTTTATTGAATACAACAGAGATCCCATTCATTCATATTTAATGACCTTCTTGTTTGGAATTGAATACTTTCTAGAGTTGACCTTTACTTCCTCCTGGGTCAAACTTTTGTATCTGCAGCGCATGAAGGGAGGACTTAAAGAAGGGGAAACAGAGAAATTTATCACTTGCACATTAACCTTTAAGTGTGGGCTTTTTTTTTTCTTGCCAAAAAATTTGATTACATGTACAATCCTTATTTGCAGAATATTGTTCATGTTTGTTTCAACCACATTATTTTGTACGGTTCTTAGTATTAAATTCAATAATAAATTCGATATCTAATTTATTTTAATTTTATGTTATTTGAATCAGTTTGATATGATTAAAAGATTCAATTGAATTTCATTTTCTCCTCCCTCTTCTCAGATGCACATTGTTGAGCATCCGTCTGGACATCTTCTCTTCAAAAGGCTGTTGGCTCATGAGAAAACAGAGAGAGAAAAAGGAGGTAAGAAATTATAATCTTGCATTATTTTTTTGTTTTCAGGATAAAGTAATAACATTTCATTTGGCAAGAGCTTCTTTCAGAATATGTCTGATGTATTTAGATGAATAGCCATCAATGATCTGCTTTCGAGTTTCCTCTTGAATCTGTCTGATAATTGATAAATGTGTTGAATAATAGCCATTAATATCTTGCTATATGATGTGTTTTGTTATAGATGTGCAAAGCTCATTATCGAGTTGTCTGCTAGAGGAGTTATCAGATGAAAACATCAAATCTTGGCTCAGGATAAATAGAGGGGCCTTAGTCTTGGTCAGGTATGTTTGATATTTTTAATTTGTGTTTTTACCTAGCCTGACCTAGGAATGCTGTCCGACCAGAGGGGTGTTTCACAAAGATTTATGTATGACTTAGAGTCGCACTTAAATGCCGACGGTATGTGATATATAACGTTCATGATCTGACAATGCGGTCAAGCCTATTATACCGCATGCAACTAGACTTTCAAGTGCGATTCTACGTCACACTGGAATCTTTGTGAAACATGTCAAAAAGTAAGAGTGATGCGAATACACATAATCTCTATGGCTCGTATTCTGAAGTCGAGTTTAACTTAAACTCAGGTTTAAAGTTGTGGTTTAAGTATGGACAGCCAATTGTTACATAAATCACTAACGGTAGAGATATCATATTTCAGCTCATTTGGCTCTCAAATCATTCATAATTGTGTAGGAAGTATAAATGATGATTGTATTCACCATCGATGAATCAGGAAAGACAACAGTAAACATAGGAAACATACAAATTAATAAATAATTTGACACATTAAGCTTCCCATAATTTAGCACAGAGTTAGACCATGGTCTAAGTTAAACCTTACTTCAGAATACGGGCCATTGTATCAGTAGCAGTGTTGCACACATCTAATGAGCATGATACATATATATGTAAAATGTAATTATGCAAATTTTGCAAATTAGAATTCAAGTGCGACTTGAGTTGCCATTAGATCTTTATGAAACACATCCCTAGTTAATCAGGCAGGTGTTTCATAAAGCTGTTCATAAGTTAAGAGCGACTTTAAGAACGACTGGTGATCCTTTCTTGTTGTAAATGGTATATTCATTGGCGATTTGGTTAGGTTCGTTAGAAAGGTTCACCAGTCATTCTTAAAGTCGCCCTATCTAGGCCGGGGGGGGGGCCTCGGAGGCCCCGCTCAATGAAATTTTTTGACCACGCAGCTCGCTGAGTTTTTACTTTCAAGTCTTGCGCAACTTTTGAGACCAATTTTGCGTCACCCGGGTATGTGGTTCCGAAATTACGCAACATTATGTAAGTGCATGTCAGACCGAAAATTGCTCAAAAACGTGATTTCGTGTACAAAGTCAATGCAAATTGTGTTTTCAACCAAAATTCATAAATGTATGATTATTTTTAGTTTTGCCAGTCTAAATGTATTTATTTTATGATTTTTATGATCACAGAAGAGTCCCCAACAAATTTCATTGAAAAAACAATGAAAAACAAAAGGTAAAAAAAACAATGAAATACATAAGAAATTGCAAAAAACAATATAATACATAAGAAAATGATTTGATATCACAATTTTTTTCATGTACTCTTGCTAAGGACACCACAAAGAGTTTCTATACCAAAAATTAGTACATTTGGAGCTTTATTTAGGGAGTTAGAGGAAAAAGTATGATTTTGCATACTAATTATGCATAAATTAGCATAATCACTTAATAGCGATTCGCATGAAATAAATTACTATACAACTTGTAGATTATGTCCCAGACGACCCGTGTGCCAATTTTTCGGCGCGATCGCGCGGTCGACGGCTGAGATCTTAGGGGGGGGGGCCTGGGAGGCCCCCCCGGCCATAGGAACTCCCAAAATACCCTGGCCTAGAACTTACGAACAGCTTTATGAAACGGCCTCCAGGCCTCCTGACAGGTGTGTATCCATACACGCAAAATGATCAGATACATGAGCAATGTAATGGGATAGTAATTGAATAGGAATTTATAAATCAGAAAGTTTTATATCTGGAATTTCAGAAGGAATTGTGGTCTTTGGGGATGAATGTCATTGGTTTGTACAAACCCCTGCAGCAGTGTTTGACTTGTATCCTATTTTATGAAAAAAACACATGTTGCTGAGCTCTCTTGCTTAGCCTTTAACTCTTCATGCGTTACGTTCGCATTATTGCACATCCGTAGGCGTGTTTCGTTCGCATTTTTGCAAAACCACACATTTCCCATAGACGTCCCCTGTCTCATTGTTTTTCGAACAATTGCATGCCCTGGAGCATACTACTGGGGTTCTTTGATATATTCTCTTTCAAACACCACTTTATTGTATCTTTTCTAGTAACCCCCACTGGTCTTTATACTACATGTATAGTATAGAGATCAGAGGTAACCCCCCAAAAAATCAATACATCCTGATCACAGCCAGGAAGTTCATTGAAAAAGGAGAGGAGAAAATCAATAAAACCCTCCTCACAAACAATACCATGGCCAGGTTTATTGTTAGGAGTCTGTGACTCATGGCACGATTGTGAATGAGACCCTTTCAATGGAGTACAGTACCTTGACCAGGCAAAAATTTACTCTCTTTTATTTTCCACTATATATGGGCTATTTTTATCAGATTATCATGATTTTGGTATCAATACAAAGCTTATGTAATGAACAGTCCAAGTGGATAAATAAAAATCATGCCACTAACACAAGAACCAAAGTAAAAGGGGGGCTAAATTTTGTTGGAAGTATTAGGAGAAAGCATTTAGAAAATGTAATTTACTATACATTTTTCCATAATTTATCCAATAAATTTATATACGATAAGAAAGCTAAGGAAACACTCTACAAGTTTGCTACACATTTTCTTTCAAAATGATCAGATAAAAAGTTATCGCATTCTAAATAACAGATTGTATTATACTGCGTAGAGGGGATCACTGCTAAAATAATGCAACACACAGGGGGTTTACAGGTGAACGCATGAAGAGTTAATAGACAGGGCCATGATGTTTATATCAGAAACCCAGTGATGAGTAGAAAGAGACTAACCGCTCAAACTATGGTGAATGTACCAGCCACAGACCCTTTAGGAAACTGATTAGGATTTATTGTGTTAACCATTGTTCCTGGATTGAATCCATTCCTTTGGATGTAGAATCCAATTAGCGACCATGACATTCTCTTCAGTGAGCCCTTGCCCCATGTCTTGGCCAGAATCCAAGACACCTTGAGATTTGGTACATTCACCGGGTCACATCAAAATTTACACAGGGACCAAATTGCCTCCAAATTGCTCAAAAGTGCCATGAAAAGTAAAAAGAAAAAGAGCCCCGGAAAAACCCCTTTCACTACATTGTAAAAAAATTATTCAATTTTCCAGATGTAGTTGTGAAAATTAGCCCCCTAAAGTAAAATATAAATTTTGTGCTTCCTGTGTAATATATTATTGCTAGTGAGTCTATTCTCACTTTCCTGCGTGGCATGCAAAGTGAAAATTACCTCGGTTCCAAAGCCTTGTCAAAAGGCTATATCTTGCTAAGTTTTTTTTTGCCAAGCTTTGTAGCATCATGTCTAAGAAAGCTTTTCTGTTCCTTTTTCTTATCACATAATCTTAGCCTTGCGGATTGTGGAAATGCAGATGCCACAGAGAGGATACGCACGGTGTTACAGGAATCTCATAAGAGCGTTGCCAAGCTTACATCAAATGCAGTCCAAATTCTAAAAGAGAAGTTGGACCTCAAAACTTGATAATCAACATGTGCAGTCATTTTATGGAATTGTAAAGGTTTCATGTAGAAGATGGATTGATAATCGTTTGTCTACCGACAGGGGCCGCGGAACGGTTTGCAAAGTGGGGGGGGGGGCCGAGCCAAAAGTAGGGGGGCGCTGACCATTCATAAAAATCACAATTGTATGGTCATTTTTACATTTTTGTACATGGTTTTTGAAAAAAAGTCCCCTGTTTCCGTGGCCCCTGACCGAGTTCTACTTTTCCTTGAACTGAGACCTTGTGCATGCACTTCCAGTTGGAAACATAATATTAAGTTATGGGCAGCTGGAATAATCATTTTATAGTCATTTTATAGTCAGCACTGCTGCTATGTTGATTCACTTAATACAGGCGAGAATGCCAGAGGCACTCCACTTCTTTCCCTCCAAATCTTCATATTTTAGACAAATTAAAAATAAACACTTGACAAAGGCATTTCATATTTTTGCTAGTTACTTCTCAACACAACTATTTTCAGATTTCACTGTTTTGTTTAGTGGTGACATACATGTATCATGATAGAAAATGTTATATAAATCATAGATTTATATATATTTCTATGAAATGATGTTTGAAAATATAATTATAAACAGTAGAATGCGTTTGGCACAAATATTATTTTTTTCATCAAAGAAAATTCCACTTGAAATATACTTTAATCCTAACAGCTTCAAAACCATGTGAAAGAACTTAATATGCTATTTCATCTAATGCCAAATTTTGTAAACTTTACGATGTTTCACAAGCAAACAAATATCACTGAATTCTATGGGTGTATGTTAACTTTTGGCCTCAATTGTAATTATGGATGTCCATATTGTATACTCAGTTTCTAGCTTGTTCCCAGTAAATAAAATTGTATTGATTGATATGATAAAGATCTGATAACTCTACTCAGATCTTTATCAGATCAATCAATCTGTACTGGGTACAAGCAAAAAAAAAGAAGATATTTACAATATACGATCCCCAAGCCTTAACATTTCATATGGAAAGGCATTTCGATTTTTCACTTTAAACAATCATTTACTTTTAATTGCATTGCCAATTTAGAGTGTGTAATGATCGGTCTTTTATTATATTTGTTTATAATGAATGTATGTAGCTCAAAGTACATGGCCTACCATTTCACATGATCACTTGTGCATGGCTCCAGTAACATCGTCAAGCTATCTGTTATCACCCCCCCCCCCCCTTCCCCTCCCTGCCCTGAACCAATTCCAAGTCAACTCAGAAGATGATGTAAAATTATTCATTGGAATATTATGTAATTCTAGTTTTGCAGTAAGGTCAAGGTGAGGGCTCATTTTTGTATTAAGAACGTTACTTTCGAATTGTTCTCTTTGTCTGCTATCCTTTACATCAAAATGGAACATAGTGTATTATAGTTTGAAGTTGATAATAATAAAGACAATACAAGTTTCATATAATCCAATGCCTGGAAAAATATCTGTAAACAAGGAAAGTATGGGATGGGGTTGGAAGAAAATTAATAGTGATAAGGGGATATCAGAGGTAAATTGACAGGGAGAGAGAGCAAGAAGGGGGTGAGGTGAAAGATGGGGTTAGGGAAGGGGGACTAAACAAGAAGAGGAGGTTGAGAGGCAAATTGACCTAGAGAAGGAGAGAGAGAGAAGATAGGAGGGGGGTACAGATTCATAGAAAGTTTGGATATGAGTGAGAGGGCGAGAGTGTGGGTATGGAGGCAGTGAGAAAAGAGGAGGTTGTGATAAAAGGAAAAATGAGGATGCAGAAAGGGAAGGAGGGAGAAGACAATAGAAAAAAAGTGATATTGAGAGAGTGAAAAGGGAAATGAAAGAGGTAATAGACAAAAACAAAATGTGTCTGATGCGTGGGAGAGACGGTTACCCACAGAGAGAGATAGTGCAGGGGGGGTTGGGTGAAGTCAACAAGACATATTTTTATACTCTTCACTGATTTAAAAATAAATTGTGTTTCTTTTCTGCTATAACAGAAATAATGTGAATACCTCATACTCGGATGACAAATACGTGACTTTGGGATGGGGGCAAGAGGGGCACATGTCCCTACTTCCATATCTTCCCTGTGAGTTCGCATTTGATTAGTATTCTTGTCCTCTGAACTTAAGCCTTCGAGCAATATTTTTCATTCTCTGTCTCGTGGCCCTTTTCAACTTGACATCGCTAAGCATCAAGACTACCATTTTACTATTCCAAACATACTGTGACACATCGTTCAGGAGGAAAACTACTGCATCAACCCTTGAATCGTTATCAATAAAGCAAAGCGTTATCATGGTCAGAACATTCGTCATAAAGCTAAACAACGCTACCGACACAAGGCGAATAACGTTCTTTAGTCCCCGATGTCGTATCCCTTCTCGAACGCCTTGAACATCATCGCGTAAGTTGTCCCTCGATGGGTTCTCGTCATCGGCGTGTTGTTGAACCGCTACACGGCGAAAGCGTTTGGACTGCGATACCGCTTTTTGTATCAGAGCGAAGTTGAAGAATATTATCAAGCTCAATGGCAATGACATGGACATCGGCAGCATAAGAAGATATGGGAGAGTCGTCGGCAGTGTTGCCTGAAAGCCTTCTGGGGAACATTCATGCATGTCGAGAAACGGAAAGTGGCGTAATGGCAGGAACATCAGAGCACACAACACAGAAAGCAGAAAAGTAAGGATGGTGAATACTTTCACTCTCCTAATGGTAACGTAAATCGGGTATTTTAGTGGAAAAGTGATGTAAATGTACTTGTTGATTGCGATGGCGGACAACATCCAAGTGGTAAGGAGGAGAAGAAAAGCAAACGCGAAACACGATATTAAGCACACTTGAACCACTTGAATAGTATCCAGAGATTCGAGGACATTAAAACCAAAGAAGGGTCCAATGACAGGGTAGACGATCAAGGAAACGATGTCGAGTGAAATGATTAGCTTGTATAGAAAGGTTTCCACGTCGGTGAAGTCCAAATCATCGTCGGCCAAAACGACGGCGATGAAGAGGTTTATCGTTATGGTAATGAGCGGGACAACGGCGAAAAGTACTGTGCGCATGATTGAAATTGGACCAAACATCGTTCCCTGCGATACACCACCATCTCGGTCTTCAAGGGTGCCTTCGGTAGCCATGGTAATTGGCCGATGCTATAAAATAGGATAAAATGACATAAAAAACACTTCAAACTAAATTTATTATTATGTCCGTGTATAGGATAAGCTAACATACTACCAATTCTAAAATGAATGCAAGTTTTACATGAAATTACGCTTGCATGCCCAGTATATTTGGTTTGCACGCTTTCTTTATTGCATTGAGTTTAGATTATTATACAAACATACAATGAAAATACGTAAAGAAAAACAATCTTACCAAATATTAAAAAATACAAATTGTAGTTCTTGTCAGCGGAAGTCGGAATGCTATATGCATGCAATATGGCTGTGTTCGACGTTACTTAAATCTCGGCTAAATTAGCACTTCAATGTCCTTTTCTGAGGATCGGGGCTATTCATTTGGACATAATCATTCCATTAACTGATTTGAGCTGCGGTAATGATTAAGCCAATAATATCGCTGCTTTTTCACAGATTGACTGATGTGTGCTTTTTTTCTCTCATCAATTTTGTGTAATGAGATGAAATGGTACTCGGGTGTGATTGAAGAAGTAGGACATTTTCGTATTAATTGCGATGACAGAGCGAAGTCAGTGGCGGAATAAAAAAAAGGTGAAGGGGCATCATATCCCCCTATGATTTTTTCCAACAATGTGAAAATAACAGATTATAGAAAATGTGTAATGCAAGAAAGAAAAGGGAAGGTATAGAAGCAAGAGTATCAAAAGAAGAGGAACGGACCGCGAGCTATTATGATTAATCTGTTATTCAATTGAGAAAAATAAATAACATAGTTAGGTCGCTTGTACCTCTCGCTGTCAAAACGTTCCGGCGCCACCCGTTAGTGAAATGGTCAGTGTGGAAGCGAAACGAGAGGTATATTAATATTCAACGGTCATCATTCCGAATAACAGGAAATGGCCCAGTTTTTCTTAATGCACACGCACTATTTATAGGGCCTGCTGCTTAAATCGTAATTTGACCAGGAAGATTTATTATCAATGTATCATCAAAAATATGTTTGATCTTGTAAGTAAATCAGGTTGTATATGATAATAATGATATTTGTGAAATCTATATCTATGTTTAAATCATTCTATAACCCACTTCGTAGTAGGCTTACTATTATAACTATTATTATCATTCGTCATCATTATTATTATTGTCATTATCATCTATTTCTGCCCTACTCATTTTTATTCTTTGCTTTTCCGAATCATTAATATTATGACTATTATTATTACTATCATCATCATCATCATCATTAATCATCATCATCAATCATCACTTTATCCATTTATGCCCTATTCATTTCATTTTTTTTTTGCTTTTCCGAATATTTTGCCCCTCCTGCTTGGGCGGAAATCCTAGGGGGACGCGTCCCCCTACTCAAAGTAGTAGGGGGCACAGTATCAAATGCCCCCCCTACTATTTGTGGTCTTTTATGATGGTAAGAAATACATCATTAAAACATCAAAATAAAACATGTATTTTAGGACGAGATGACCTTAATTTGGGGATGAGAACTTTTTTTTTGCTTGTCAAATTTATTTTCGTCGAATTGACCTCAAATTTGGGGGTAATACCCTTTTTTATTTTTGCTTGTCAAATTTTCCAGCCCCTTATCCCCCCTACCTTTTGGGAGAGATTTCCACCCCTGCCCTCCTGGCGAGGTTTTCCAGCACACCACTTATTCTGTACACATCCCCCGCTTACCTGTGTACACGTACCTCGTGTTCTTCATTGAGTAACAATAGACTACCGTATATACTCATGTCAATCATAAAGTCAATTAAAACCATTTTGTATCAAAGTCAACCAACCTTTAAAAAAAGGACAACCGAGTTCGCATTTGTGCGGCATAAACTTGATATGGATAAGGAATATTTTTTTGCCTCTACCCAAGGACATATCAAGTATTGCTTATAGAAGGGGGAGGGGCATATTTGATCCTGAAGAGGATTTTGTCAGAACAATTAAAAATTGACAACTTATATGGAAAGAAAATCTCGCTTATAAAGGAAGCGATGTCGGCACAAACTTTTCCTGCAAGGTATTTTTTTTAATAAGTTAACGGGACATTTTTATAAACGGGTGAGGGTATGGGCTGGTGTGACAAATTTTAACTAAAAGGTACTATAAGTTTCCATGGTAATTACCATCGTTACGAAGTTGTTAATATGACATGAAATATGTCCCAGGGCCACGTGCATTATGGTAATTTTGTCATGCAATGGTAACTAGCATGGAATCCTTGATTCTGATTGGCTGATGAGCATCGTTACCATGGTAGTTACCATTGGATGGCAAAGTTATCGTAATAATAGTAATTTTTATGCAACTGGCCCCAAATCTAATTCATCACCGAATAATAATAATGTTAACATGTTGAAAGCACCGATTAATGTTGATAAAGAGTGAATAATATATTCAAAGTTCATAATGATTTTAGTTTATCTAAAAATACATTGGAGAAATCTGACAACAAATATCGTGACTGGCATTATGAAAAATTAAGGTCTTAGAGATCGGACAAATAAGAAACGAGAAAACAGCCGTATTGTGAATTTAAAATGGACGCAAAATGACATCAAAATAGTCCAATAGACGGTCTCATAGGCCATGTACAAGACCTGGAAAAGTTGTTAAGTACAAGTTTTTTTTGTTGACTCGTGTTCTAGATGGGTATTGAAGTAAATTCAGCTTGGTTGCCACCTTGGCAACCTTGAGCAATTTTTTAATTAGCTTAATTAGCATAATCATCTAATTAGCATATAAAGGGGGGGGGGGGTGAAACAGCACGCCAAGGTGTAGTGACAAGAGTTAAATCTCTTACAATCGCAAACCACTTTGCACTCGAGGTAAATGCAATATAACTGCAATTATATTATTGTTTCACGGTGAGCGTATGAGAATTAATGATCTTTGATGGCTCAGCGGTAGAGCGCCCGCCTCATTAAAAAATGGGTACTTGTTTCATGTTCATGATGTTAAAGAACGGGCCCCGTTGCTATAATATAGTATTTTTTTCCAGCCAATTGTATTTTTCATGAAATCCTTGATATTGCTGATGGGTCATGTTACCATATACCACTGGATGGTAAAGTTATACCATAATAGTAAGTTTTATGCAAGAGGGCCCTGCAATGTACACTGCATGTGCAATTTTGTTTGTATCTTCAGATCGTTTTTGAATCAGATAGCCATCATTTTGTTGAAAACTACTAGTAGAAATGATCTTATTGAGAAAGTCCCTTCGAATTGAAATAAACCGGATAGAAAAAATTAAAATCAGAGCAGAAAAAACAATCACCATACTGGTTAAGGGACAGAAATTGTGTTTCTAATGAATGGGGACACCAACATGAAACATTTACATATGATCACCCCAGAACAAGTGAAGTAAGATTTTTATGCTTATTTCCGAAAGAGAGGTCATAATCAGATAATGAATTAGGTCAGTCATCGATTCATTTACTCAACAATATACCCTTTTAATCGAATGTAATGCTGGAAAAATGTTTCAGTGTTTTACTTATATGGGGTCGCCAAATGTTTATTCTCCATTTTTTTAAAGTGTGTTTGAAGTGGTCACTTTTTATTTATGTATGTATAGAAACCAATAATACGATATTAATAAAAAAATCATCTTTAGCAAATAACACTGATAACATAAAATGGTACCATTGCTATGTCACAATTTAGCATTAAGTTGGGGCGCCAAAGTCATCTGCAAAGTGTAATAATGACTATATTTTCATAATCTTAGAATAATTATTCTTTAGATATATTAAAAACTATGACGAGGCTAAGAATTGAAATATCTCACTTTAGAAGGTTAAACTTGATTCTACACTTAATGGGCAATGTTTCCTGTGTAACTGATTTTGGGGACAGCAAAGCTTACACGGTGAAGACATTAGAGATTCACTAATGCCAACTAATAATCATCTCTTAAATGATTTCAGATTTTTATTTTCAAAATCAGCTTTTTTGTGTACAATTTATGAGACTGTATAATCTATTCTACTCCAATTCAAGGCTGTAGACTAGTATTTTCACAACAAATAAGAATAAATGTCACACATTTCTGCCTAAAGATTAATTATTTACCCCCCCCCCCCCCATCAAGTATGCATGCTTTTCCTATGGAAAATTAAATTTCAATCCTATCATTGCAATTTAACTAGGAAAGTAAAAGCTAAAAATGACATCGGGTTTGTACTTTCTTAATTATGGTTTGATGAAGTCACTGAAGGTGGTATTTTGCTATTGAGTCCCTAATTTACGGAAACAACCTTATGAATAAAAAGAGGAACTTGATGCCCGAAAATCATTTCGGAAAGTAAAGTGGAAGCATTATTGTCCCGTGCAGTAATGCTTACAATGAAAGGGGGAACTTCATGGGGGTGCGTTTGGTCACTCATGCGAATCGAGTGTACTATCTGTACCAGAGTACCAGCCAGCGTACTATGCTTTTGTCGAGAGGCTTTTTGTATTTATCTCTATCATCGTGCAATCCTAGGTTTTTCAAGCATGCACACAATAGACAGTGAAATTATATTGGTTTCAAAACATTTGTCTCCGAGTTCCTTTTATACTGTACAAGTCTGCAACCGATGTTGATATCCCGTTATTTTACTTTTTGCACCTTCGCGTACGGATACTGTGCCATGTCAACACCAAATTCTCCTGGTCTAACTTTCTATTGACCTTTTTTTTATTACCTGCATGTTTGTATAGAAATGTGAGTATTGATTTGATTTGATTTACTACCTCATTCTCTGAACACTGTAGAAGTAACTTGGTATTTGTTTTATATAGGTTCAATAGTCTGAAAACACATTTTAAAAAGAAGTAAACGCAAAGACAAGTTTCTCCTTATGATAAGCTAGCACCTAGCGGCAGAAAATATATATATTTGCAGGCCAGTGGGTGTTTTTTTTTTTGGGGGGGGGGGTTGGGATGGGGTCGGTGTACGATGATACGTTGTATTGTGTGTGTGCTCGAATTTCAGAGACTAAAATATTGTCCCTTCGGTGTATTTCATAAGGATTTTTATAAGACTATGCTTCAGTTAGTTACTGTATATGCACAGGAAAAAAAATAGCACGTTGTTTAGGCCTGTCACTCTAACAAAAAGTTGTTCATTTCTTTTAATTGTTAAATCTTTTTAAACAACATATGTTAACAGTTTAAACAGTTGTTTAACATGTTTAAACAGTAGTTCTTAAACAACGTGCTTGAAAATTTAGATAGCGTTTTACAGTGTAAGGGAATCCCCCTCTTTGTTATTTTTTATAATAGCGAATAGAGTAGGTAGTTTGTAATGTAGATAGTATTTTTTCAGTTAAAAAGTGGAAAAAGTTAATGCCTTATGTGTGTGTGAGAGAGTTTGTTAAAGAAAAGTTATGCTCATTGGTTTCAAAAGCTTAGGAATTTGCCCTCTGAAAATCGTAATCGTTTTTTTTCCCTCGCAACTTGATTAAAAAAAATCTTTGAGGCCTACAAATCCATTGTTTTTTTTATAGTTCTTAATATAGAATATGTCTTGAGATTAATAATTATTATAACACACCAAGTGATGGTAACATTCTGTTGAGGTATTCGAATGAAAAATACAAATCGAAATATACAAAAATAAAGACAGGGAGAATTTTTTAAAATAAGTGGAGAATAATGATATCAGGACTAAAAATAACTGTTACAAATCCAGTGAATCCAAAAGAGGGCGACCACTTTTGCACCGGAAATAATTACAAATTGAATTCTGAAGTGCAGACTAACACCTTTCATTTTGAATGTTTACCTTACAGATTAAACATGTTAAAGATAAAATAAGTAGTATGACTTGCATTGCTGTTCCAATGAAATGTTGAGAATATGACGCATAAAACATCAACTTAATAATGTTGGTTGTCATAGCTCTTGCAAACAATGCAAATTCAACTCATATTTAAACAAGGATCTGAAAAGAATCTGAAAGTAAACTTCTTGTGAATATCGATTCGCACAAAGATGGTGAGTTAAAGGCAGTGATGTCACAATGACATGCACTTTGAGCAGATCGAGTCATGACCGTATAAAATGGGAATATATTTATATTCTTTCATGGTTAAAAAAAAACCGATTCACGCATATAGGCATATTAGTATCCTAACAATGCAAATGACATTTGGTCCCTTAAAAATGAATGTTGTTTTTTTTTACTTTTTTTATGGGAGGGGGTATTGAAGGGATGGTCCGGGCTGAAGATATTTATATCTAAATAAATAGAGTAAATTTCACAGAACAAAATGCTGAAAATTTCATTAAAATCGGATAACAAAATAACGAAGTTATTGAATTTCAAATTGTATCAATATTTGTGAATAGTTATATCGTCATGAATATTCATTAGGTAGGCTGATAATGTCACATCCTCACTTTCCTTTTTCATATGTTATTACATGGAAACATAAATATTTCATTTTTTCATACATACGTAAATGATGTGTCTCCATTATGATAAAATAAGTTGCGGCAGTAAATACCTAATGCCCTTAATCAGTTGTCCATCCAATTGTTTTAGTTCTTGGTTGAAAAATATTGAATAAACCTAATTTCATATCATAAAATACAAAAGAACAAGTGGGGATATGACGTCATGAGCCCATCTCATAAAAGACATGCCAAGAACTGTTTCACTGGAATAATAAAATTCAATAACTTCGTTATTTGTTATCCAATTTTGA
Source organism: Lytechinus variegatus (assembly GCF_018143015.1). Classification (NCBI taxonomy): domain Eukaryota; kingdom Metazoa; phylum Echinodermata; class Echinoidea; order Temnopleuroida; family Toxopneustidae; genus Lytechinus; species Lytechinus variegatus. The sequence continues at coordinate 17,157,622 of NC_054750.1, forward strand.
TCAAATTTTCAGCATTTTGCGTTTTGAATTTTACTATATTTATTGAGATATGAATATTTCCAGCCTGGACCATCACTTAAAAAAAAAGGTGAAATGGATTGGTAATCCTTAATAATGACAGGGGAAGGAATACGTTTATGCGATCCAAAAAATTACTATGAAGTTTCTTTTGGCGCGAAGATGGTTTTATATAAACAAACACAATAATATATTGGTGAAAATTTAGTGGCGACAGGTTAAGATAATATAGGGAAGTTTCAAAGTTTGGGTTCTCTGACGCCACATACAAGCAGCTGTCCCATTGGTCATGTGATATAAATTCAATAAAATACAGTTCTCTCAGAATTTTGAGAATGATTTTACCGGTGCACTTATCATATCATCAATCTTTTGAGAACCTGATTCTATACGAAAAAAAACATGTATGTTTTCAGTCATCATGAATTATTAACATGAGTAAAAACTCACTATGGAGCGGCTGCTCGCATAAGACGCCAAAAAAATCAAATCATTCTTAAATTAAAAAAAATCTTAACTATCTTATTCGTTGATGACTGTCATCAAATCTTTACCACCCCCTTTTTTCTGATATTGATACAATTTCATCGCGATAAACTTGCCTTCACTGATTGAATGAACAAACTTATAAGGGTTAGGGGTATAAACAGAAGAGAAGAAGAAAACGACGAAATAAATCAAAATGGGGAATCAAGATCCAATCCATATTATGACATTATTTAAAACGGGGAAATAGTTAAATAAGAGAAGCAGATAGATAAATGAAATTTTGCACAAAGTTGAACAAATAAGAGAGTTCTGATTTTTTCCAACGGTGTCACATGTTTTAATCTCAGTGTAGGGGATCAGGGGCGGCGGAGCGAAGTTGAAAGTAGGGGGCACATGGAATAAAGGACACCTTTTCTTTCGAAAAGGGCACTATCTTAAAACAAAGAAGAAATGACCTATCTACAGTGGCGTAATGAGCGAAATATTTTGAGGGGGCTAGATATGGCGTATTGCAACAAAATTATGAAAAGTTGCGAGCAAGAAGAGCGAGCGAACTAAAACTTTGAAATTTTTTTATAACGAAAATTCAATTTTGTGATAGCTTTTGATGTAATTTTCAGAAAATAATATCATATTTCACCCTAATCATTCGTTTTCTTTCCATTTCTCTTGTTCTTAATTGGTCATGAAAAAATATGGGGGAGGAAAGAGCGCCCCTATGTGTACGCCACTGCTTATCTACCCCAATCACATGAGCATCATGAAACTTAAGGCACGTAGGATTATTCTTACAAGTTTTTCCTTCATAGGTAGTAACATGAGATATTGTTTTCTTGTTTCAAGGGCACTCGTTTACACATAAAACGGGCGCTTCTCGGGTGAAAGGGGTGCAGAACACGTTCGTGAGGGACACTTTTCTTTGGTAAAAACGGGCACTACTTAAAAGACATAGGAGAACTTGCTATATAATGGCATAAAGCGGGTCCTTCTCGGGTATGAAAGGGGCACAGAACGCAATCGTGAGGGGCACTTTTTTTTTTAGTAAAAAGGGGCACTGATTCGACAAAAGGGCTTTTGGGGTACTGTCTGTAGGGGAAAGGAGACTGCAGCATTTGATTGTACACCATTTATATTACAATACAACAAGCGAGTATTGAACATCTCTCTGGATGTCGTTAGAAATCAAATGCAAACACCTTTACATTTTTAAGCATTTTGAAATTCAACATTTTCTATGTCAAAGAAACGGTTCATTAATCAAGTATTTCATTGCATTGATCAATGTTTATTCCTCGCCGTGCTGCGTATTGCGAATTTGCGAACTGGAATCCATTGTGTCACTGTTACTAATGTTTACTTTGATATGCCATCTAGATTTGACAAAACTTCTATTCTGTTCATGAAGTGCTCAACATAGTTGGGATGTCATTTTTGATGTAGATGTACAGTGGTGTAACTACGGGGGGGGGCATTGGGGGGCACGTGACCCCCCCCCCCCCCATCGGCTGGCAAAAAAAAATGAGGAAAGAGAGAAAAAGAGGAAGAAAGGAAAAGAAACTTAGCGGGAAAGAAGAAATTATTGTTCATTATCATAATTTATAATTATGTTATGTTATATTACATAATTTTTTTTCATAACTTCATGAAACATAATTTGCTCAGGGCCTATGTCTTCATTGTTCTCTGTGCATGCTCGCATTGTCTGTTTAATGAGATATATAATCATGTTGTACTAAAACCTCCCATTTTCAAGTCAATATACACCAAATATATTTCTTCGCACTTCGAGTTATTATTGCTTTTATGTAGTGGCATATGCTTTTTCTTCAGGACTACTTAAAGTGGTTGCCCTATTTTAAGGTCTTAACATAAAACATTTCCTGTCCGTGCTTACGTTCGCAATAGTGGATTGGTGATATATGTCTGCTCTTCATGAATTCCTATATCAGTCCTTAAAATGTCCCTTTTTCTAATCTGAATATCAAAAATTTTCAGCTCTCGCTCGCATCATTCGGTGAGTGAAATACGTATGGTCTTAGTGAATTCCTAAAAACAAGCCTTAGAATGCCCTTCTTCAGGTCTGAATTTCCTTTCCTTCGCGCTCGCAATATTATTGGTGAGATGCGTATGATAATCATGTTTACAATGACTACAAAAAGTGCTTCGTGTGTTAGATGTAATTCAAACAAAATCAGCAAGCGCTTGGCACTCGCATTAGATGACAACGGTGAGATATGGAATCCATTGTGTCACCGCTACTAATGTTTACTGTTATATGCCATCTAGATTCTGACAAAACTTCTATTCTGTTAATGAAGTGCTCACCATAGGTGGGATGTGCGTGCATCTCATCATTTTTAATGTAGATGTATAAACATCTGCACCAGCCATGACTGTCGAACATTATGGAGGCGGGGGTTCTGGCAGGGCCGGCGGAATGTAATTTCGGTAAAATAAAGGCGCTTCATGCTGTCGAAATGGGCATATTGGTGCTAACGGGTATTTTCACCATGAGATACTCATCTGCGTGAAGTAGTTTTTTTTTTAGTAATTAAGCTGAGCAAAACCTTTTAAAGTATTTTTGATTGATAAGATACATAATTAAGGGTTGACTTATTCCTCGAGCGAGCGGTTTGGAAAAAATCAAATCTGAAGTTGTGAAATTAGCTTTTTGGTCAATCAAGGCGCTAATTATACTGTTAAAAGGGCATCCTTTAGGGATGTTGTGAGCGCGAATCGCGAGCTCACACTTTCATGTAATAAATAAGACATGAAAATTTAACATTCTGAGCAGTTTTTGTTAACATGAACGAACCTGATAAGGACTGCATTTAGTGACTGATGAAAAAGTCACCATATCTCACCAATCGAATAATGCGAGTGCGAAGCGCGAGCCTAAAATTTGTGATATTGCAAACTGAAAACTAGACATTCTAAGCAATTCTGTAACCAAGAACAAAATTAAAGAACATAATATTATGGGCTTCTTGTTTACTTCCACATGCCACGCCCCCTCAAAACTTTTGGCTCATTATGCCACTTAACTAGAACACAATTGTATTGACGTCTATTCAAAGTCACTTGTATTCATTCGCGCCATTTTTGTAAGATGAATGTAATTTATTTCTTGAAAATCTTGTGAGCACGTATCGAATGTAATTTAACCATGTATGCTGAAGAGCACTGGCATACAGATGTGGGGAAGGGGGGGGGGGGCTCATGATGCCCCCAAATTTTTCACGACTAAGAAAAAAAAGAGACAAGGAAGAAGAGAAGGTTGAAATATGATATCATTTTATGAATATTATGCCAAATATACCACAAAAAAGTATGAAAAGTTGCAATTGAGAGAACGAGCGAATAAAAGCTGACATCTTTTATAACGAAAATCCAAATTTGTGATTCCTTTTGATGTAATATTCAGGAGAAATACCATGTTTCACCCTTCTCTCTTTCGTTTTCTTTCCGTTTCTCTTGTTTTTAATTGGTCATGAAAAATATGGGGGAAGGAAGAGCCCCCAAGCCCCCCTATCTGTATACGCCACTGCTTATCTACCCCACTAACATGAGACTCATATTCTTACAAGTTTTTCCTTCATAAGTAGTAACATATAAAATAAAAATGAGAACATTGTTTTCTTGTTTCAAGAGCACTCGTTTACACATAAAACGGGCGCTTCTTAGGTGAAAGGGGTGCAAAACACGTACGTGAGGGAAACTTTTCTTTGGCAAAAGGGGGCACTAATACGAGATGGAGCACTTATTAAAAGGCAAAGGAGCACTGGCTATAGGCATAAAGCGGGTCCTTCTCAGGTATGAAAGGGGCACAGAACGCGTTCGTGAGGGGCACATTTTGAGTAAAAAAAGGGCACTGATTCGGAAAAGGGCACTTAGGGCACTTCCCGTAGGGGAAATGAGACTGCAGTATGAGTCATTGGATTGTACACTATTTATATTACAATACAACAAGCGAGTATAGAACAAGTCTCTGGACATGCTGGATGTCGTTAGAAATCAAATGCAAACACATTTACATTTTAAAGCATTTTGTAATTCAACATTTTCTATGTTAAAGAAACGGTTCATTAATCAAGTATTTCAATGCATTGACAAAAGTTTATTCCTCGCCGTGTTACGTATCGCGGATTTGCTAACTGGAATCAATTGTCACCGTTACTAATGTTTACTTTGATATGCCATCTAGATTCTGGCAAAACTTCTATTCTGTTATGAAGTGCTCAACGTAGGTGGGATGTGCGTGCATCTCATCATGTTTAATGTAGATGTGTAAACATCTGCACCAGCCATGACTGTCGTACATATGGAGGCGGGGTTCTGGCAAGGGCGGCGGAACGTAATTTCGGTATAAAAAAGGCACTTCATGTAATTTCGAAATGGGCATATTGGTGCTAACGGGTATTTTCACCATGAGATACTCATCTGCGTGAAGCAGTTTTTTTTTTTTAGTAATAAAGCTGAGAAAAGCCTTTTAAAGTATTTTTGATTGATAAGATACATAATTTAGGGTTGAGTTATTCCTCGAGCGAGCGGTTTGGAAAAAATCAAATCTGAAGTTGTGAAATTGGCTTTTCGGTCAATCAAGGCGCTAATTATACTGTTAAAAGGCCATCCTTCAGGGATGTTGTGAGCGCGTATCACGAGCTCACACTTTCATGTAATAAATAAGACATGAAAATTAAACATTCCGAGCTGTTTTTGTTAACATGAAAAAGATGTGTATCTAACTAAAATGTTAATATGCTGATCAGAAAACGAATCTGATAAGGACTGCATTTAGTGACTGATGAAAAAGTTACATATCTCACCCATATCTCACCAATCGAATAATGCGAGTGCGAAGCGCGAGCCTAAAATTTGTGATATTGCAAACTGAAAACTAGACATTTCTAAGCAATTGTGTAACCAAGAACAAAATGAAAGACCATAATATTATTTACTTCTAGTTTACTTCCACATGCCACGCCCCCTTTAAAAACTTTTGGCTCTTTATGCCACTGAACTAGAACACAATTGTATTGACGTCTATTCAAAGTCACTTGTATTCATTCGCGCCATTTTTGTAAGATGAATGTAATTTATTTCTTGAAACTCTTGTGAGCACGTATCGAATGGAATTGAACCATGTATGCTGAAGGGCACTGGCATACAGATGTGGGGAAGGGGGGGCGGGGGGCTCATGATGCCCCCAAATTTTTCACAACTAAGAAAAAAAAAGAGACAAGGAAGAAGAGAAGATTGAAATATGATATCATTTTATGAATATTATGCCAAATATACCACAAAAAAGTATGAAAAGTTGCAATTGAGAGAACGAGCGATTAAAAGCTGACATCTTTTATAACGAAAATCCAAATTTGTGATTCCTTTTGATGTAATATTCAGAAGAAATACCATGTTTCACCCTTCTCTCTTTCGTTTTCTTTCCGTTTCTCTTGTTTTTAATTGGTCATGAAAAATATGGGGGAAGGAAGAGCCCCCAAGCCCCCCTATCTGTATACGCCACTGCTTATCTACCCCACTAACATGAGACTCATATTCTTACAAGTTTTTCCTTCATAAGTAGTAACATATAAAATAAAAATGAGAACATTGTTTTCTTGTTTCAAGAGCACTCGTTTACACATAAAACGGGCGCTTCTTAGGTGAAAGGGGTGCAGAACACGTACGTGAGGGAAACTTTTCTTTGGCAAAAGGGGGCACTAATACGAGATGGAGCACTTATTAAAAGGCAAAGGAGCACTGGCTATAGGCATAAAGCGGGTCCTTCTCAGGTATGAAAGGGGCACAGAACGCGTTCGTGAGGGGCACATTTTGAGTAAAAAAGGGCACTGATTCGGAAAAGGGCACTTCCCGTAGGGGAAATGAGACTGCAGTATGAGTTATTGGATTGTACACCATTTATATTACAATACAACAAGCGAGTATAGAACAAGTCTCTGGACATGCTGGATGTCGTTAGAAATCAAATGCAAACACATTTACATTTTAAAGCATTTTGTAATTCAACATTTTCTATGTTAAAGAAACGGTTCATTAATCAAGTATTTCAATGCATTGACAAAAGTTTATTCCTCGCCGTGTTACGTATCGCGGATTTGCTTACTGGAATCAATAATTGTCACCGTTACTAATGTTTACTCTGATATGCCATCTAGATTCTGGCAAAACTTCTATTCTGTTCATGACGTGCTCAACATAGGTGGGATGTGCGTGCATCTCATCATTTTTAATGTAGATGTATAAACATCTGCACCAGCCATGACTGTCGTACAATATGGAGGCGGAGGTTCTGGCAGGGGCGGCGGAACGTAATTTCGGTATAAAAAGGCACTTACATGTAAAGTCGAAATGGCCATATTGATGCAAACGGGTATTTTCACCATGGGATACTCGTCTGCGTGAAGTAGTTGTGTTTTTTGTAGTAATAAGCTGAGCAAAGCCTCTAAAATTATTCTTTATTGTTAATATACCGGTACATAGTTTAGGGTTGATTTATTCCTTGAGCGAGCGGTTTAGAAAAAATCAAATCTGAAGTTGTGAAATTAGCTTTTTGGTCAATCAAGGCGTTAATTATACTGTTAAAAGGGCATCCTTAGGGATGTTGTGAGCGCGAATCGCGAGTTCAAACATTCTTGTAATAAATTAGACATGGAAATTAAACATTCCGAGCTGTTTTTGTTAACATGAAAAAGATGTGTATCTAACTTAAATGTTATACCGACCAGAAAACGAACCTGATAACGACTGCATTTAGTGACTGATGAAACAATCGAATAATGCGAGTGCGAAGCGCGAGCCTAAAATTTGTGATATTGCAAACTGAAAACTCGACATTCTAAGCAATTCTGTAACCAAGAACAAAATTAAAGAACATAATATTATGGGCTTCTAGTTTACTTCCACATGCCACGCCCCCTCAAAACTTTTGGCTCATTATGCCACCGAACTAGAATACAATTGTATTGACGTCTATTGAAGTCACTTGTATTCATTCGCGCCATTTTTGTTTGATGAATGTAATTTATTTCTTGAAAATCTTGTGAGCACGTATCGAATGTAATTAACCATGTATGCTGAAGAGCACTGGCATACAGATGTGGGGAAGGGGGGGGGTGGCTTATGATGCCCTCGAATTTCTTACGACCAAGAAAAAAAAGAGACAAGGAAAGAAAGAAGGGTGAAATGTGATATTATTTTATGAATATTATGACAAAATCTACCACAGAATTTGATTTCACATGAAAATTAGGAAATGTTGCAAGCGAGCGAGCACAAACTTTGACATTTTTATAACGAATATCCAATTTTGTGATACATTTTGATGTAATATTTAGAAAATAATATATCTATCACAAAATTGGATTTGTGCAATAAAAATGTCGAAAATTTTGCTCTCTCGTTTCGCTCACTTGCAAAAAAAAATTACGCTATACGCCATATCTAGCCTACTCAAAATTTGTGGCTCCGATTACGCCACCGTTGAACAGGTCCTGATTTTCACCAGACATGCTGTGGAAAAACAAATAAATGTACGTGATAACAACAGAATTTATCTATTGACCCACAATGCTTACGCGGATGGTATTCTGTTATGCAGCAATTATGATGGCGAGACAAACAAAGAGAGAGGAGAGAGGGAGAGGGGGAGAGGGGGGGGGGGTCGAGGAAGGGAGGGAGAAAGGGCCGTTGAATCGGGGGTGTATTTGGAATTCAGCCTCCTACTTTTTTTCCAAAACCACGTACAAAATCATAAAAATGGCCAATTGATTGTGATTTTTTTTCCATGGTCAGCCCCCCCCCCTCCATTTTCAAAACCGTTCCGCGGCCCCTGGGAGAGAGAGGAGGGAAAAGAGGGGATTTACACTATTGAAAATAGACTACATGTATACTCATTATTAAATCATATTGCTACACATGGCCGTACGCAGAATTTTATTTCGGGGGAAGGGGGGCAAGACACATTTTTTAAAAGAAGCTCGAAAGCGAAGGAGCAAAGCGACCCAGCTTTTTATTAGGACGCTCTTGCATTTCCTGAAGTGAAAATTACTCGTGCAAAACTTTGAGTGAATTTTTGTGAAACTTTCAGCAAAATTAAGACATTTTCAAAATTTCGGGAGGGGGATGGGAAACATGCCCCTGTGCCCCACGTTTACGGTTGCATACGGCTATGTTTCCACATTGATCTCTCATTGCAGTGTCATCATTATCCTCATGCACCACCTCCATTATCATCATCATCATCATCATCGTCATTATAGTCTTCAGTTTCATTATCATCAAATTGTTTAAGAGTTTAACTAGGTATTAGCGTTACTAAAAAAAACAGTCATTGACAGAGTCGTTGAGCAAAGATTGACAAAGAAGCACACAGCGTCGGCGGTCATCCGAATCGTCGTATCAGTAGAAAATGAAAGTCCGTCTCTATTCATAATTAAATTTCTAGGCAGCAATTTTTTTTCATTTTCTGAGATATCAGATGATTTTTCATGGCGGTGACATACAAATTTTTGATAAAATGCGCAAATCCCATTCGAAACGTGTATTGTAACAGAGCGATACGACGTTTTGACTGACCGCGATTTTAATGCTCGCGGTCAGCCAAACCGTCGTATCGGCGCTGGGCACTGCATTGACTTTTTTTAAAACAAGTGCACACCTAGTTACCAATAATGCATATAGCATTTCCATTTATTTGAAAGCAGGATAAAAGAGCATTGTAGATTAAATGCCTTGCCCACGGGTATAGGTGCCGCGGCCGGGGATCGAACCCCGGACTTTCCATGTATAGCCAGATGCCTTAGACCACTCGGCCACGGCACCTCCACTTTGCACCACCACTTTGCACGTAAAAGCGATACGACGTTTTGACTGATCAAGCGCATTGAAATCGCGGTCAGTCAAAACGTTGTATCGCTTTTCCCTATTTTGTACAGGGAGAATTTAACTTAAACCGCTGAAACCAAAATTACAAGCATTAAGCTCTTTTGCGATATTTTCTCGGATCCTCAGTTTTGTGTAAAAATAAACATACCAATGTCAAGCAATTTTCTTAGTCTTTCCAACCATGTATTTTCTATAGCAATGAATATATTGTAAGGCTGGGGAACTAAGCGTAAAAAAATTCTAGTAAACTTTGAAGTCGATTTTCTCTGAAATGGGTTTGCACTGTTGTATGTGTGATACGACGGTTCGGATGACCGCCGACGATATATACAAGAATGGCGTATCTGACAGAATATGTTACGGATAGTATATTGATTTTTTCCTTGACAGATCAAAATAGAAATGGACATCACGAGGCGTTTTTGCATCATCTCCTTGATAACTGTGCATCTCTTTGTTGTTCCATCGAGTTCCAGTAAGTATCTATTTGCGTTTTCATTGTATACTTGAAAATCGGAATGAAAATTAAACGTAGCATAAGATATGGTATTTTGAGTGATGTCAGAATATTACCAAAGAGCGATTCGTGTGAAAATTGTTTCCGAATGACCCGTTAAATGGGAGTCCACCATGCCGTTAAGTTTGATTGAATAAAAACGGGGCAGTAGATCATAAAAATATGAATGAAAATTTGGCGGAAATCCTTGAAAATGCAGCACTTTGTGACATCACCAGAGTCAAGCTTCAGTATGCACCCTGTTATGTAAACTATGTTCGATAAAACAAGATCTCGATTGGTTTATATTATGATAGGTGCAATACGTTGTAATATCACCCATAGGTATCGAACTAACACCAATACTTTGTTTTAAGACCAGAGTAAACTGATTAGTGTGTTTCTTTATGTACAGCAATTAACACCAGATTTTGCTGTGTACTTGTAAGGATATAAGGTATAGACATTAATATTTTCCAGGAATGTGTGTATTGTATTATTTTTGACAAATTTCTATTAAAGCTATTTTGAGTTGGATTTATTTATGCGCTCACATGGCACACTGCAAAAACTTCGGTGTTGATTTAACACCAGCCCGGAACATTTCCACACCAGAGAAGTTTTGAAACACCAGTTTGGAATCAAACCGATGCTGTTTTAATACTAATTTGTGTTGTATAAACACTTATCTGGTGTTAGACACCAAAACGAAACTGGTGTTGATTAACACTAATTCTCTGGTGTGGACATAGTTATATAGATTCCGGGCTGGTGTTTTTTGCAGTGAAGCAATTTTCTTGATACGGTCTTACGAAACAAAAATGTCATTATTGCTATGCAGCTGACAAGTTATTCGTTGCCGATGCCCACGAGAACGGCGGGAGCATCCTCATGGCCGAAACCGACGGGTTAAGCTTCGTCAATGCCACCTTCAGCACACTTCCCCTCACTGGACTCCGACAGCCCATCGGTGTGGAGTATGATCCAAGGACAGAGATGGTGTATTGGACGGACGCTTTCCTGCACACCATTAACAGAGCCGTCATTGACGGTTCTATGCAGGAGGTCATCGCTCAACTGGACCAGACAAGCATACCAGAAGATTTTGAATGTATGTTAAAAAAAATACGATCACGACAATTGCAAGCATTATGGGTTTTTACGGGCCTTTACTTCCTTCAGATAATAAAGTAGGTTGGGGGCGCCGCGCCGCCCAGTTGTTCAAGAGTCTCCGATAATTTGATTTTCTATGTACTGACGATATGGGAAATGGATTTGTAAAGAAAAAATATAATCATAAAAGAAGAAATATTGGTCATATAATCCATATTTAAAAAATATGACGCCGCCTTCAGGTTTATCTGCCCTACCAAAGTCTCCTGGCTTCGTCCCTAGATATTATGTGTTATATATTATTTTCTTTTAACAATTAAAAGATATGTTGCCTCGATTTAGATTAGCCAAAATTATTTATACATTTGATATGCCTGACATTCAAAGCATTTATTTACGTATAGCAGCTTATATGGAAAATACAGTACAACAGAAAATGCTCATCGAGACTTATTTAATAAAAGCCATAACATAGATTTTGGTATACTTTGTCAAATGCGAACATTAAAATTTGATTTTTTCCCTCTCAGATCCTTTTGGAATCGCCCTGAACCTAGATGAAGATAAGGTCTACTGGGCTGATCAATATAGCGATAGGATAGAGATTGCTGATCTGGATGGCTCTAATCGAGAGGTTTTGATATCAACTGGCTTCAACACAAACGCGGCTGGCGTAGCTTACTCACGAATAAGAAGGTATCGACACTGAAATAGTTTTATTGAATTTAATTTGACCAAATCTTGTACATCTCCGTGTAATAATTGTAATTTTTAGAAGCTTGCAGATGGTGGATTTAATCATTTAATGCATTTTGGCCTCTAAAACTAAGATTTAATCATGATCTATTTTAAGAAGTAACCAAATCACTTTACTCCATTCAAACATTGGTCTACTTTGATTTGATCGCATTGTATACATTGACCTTCTATTTCAGGAAAATATTTTGGACAGAGCAAGGACCGGAGCCTAAAATTGAGATGGCCAACCACGATGGCACCGGTCGCCAAGTCCTAGTTGATAGCTCCCAACTTGTAAAGCCAAATGGAATATGCCTCGATTCTCCAGGTGAGTTAGAATGAATTCACCAGGAGGGAGGGGGGCACTGCCCCGTTAATCTTTAATTCCTTGATTACTCCTTACAATCCCTCTCGCAACCTTAGGTCTTCTAGTCCATCCTTACTTGCTGCACCACAATCTCATAATTCTTGGGGGAATCAATCATATTCAACTGGGCCATTCCTATGGGATTAACTTCCAAAAAAATGCGAAATGTTTCTTGTCTCACCACTTTCAGACGTTCTCTGAAAACCTGGTTATTCACACAAGCTTTTAGGTAATTGTTATTCTCCCCCTCTTTTTTTAGTAGGTTTTCTATCTTTCTTTTCTTTTTTCTTTTCTGTATTGCGCCATGAGCGTCTTTTAATGATGGATACCGGATTACCGGCGCATTATTATTATTTATTATTGTTGATTCGCACCGTATCCTCGCTTTCTTTAAAGGCGATCCCTTTTTTCATGATCAACAATTTTCATTCTCAAAATCATGATGTTGGCCAGAATATGTTGTGCCCCCCTTACAAATGGAATAGATATTGATAAAAAAAAATCGCTGGTGATGATAATGTTTGCATTTTTCATTAACATAATAGTATAATCGACCGAAAATATCTGAAGATAAATTGTTAGAATTAAAGCAAAATCTGAAGTGGTTGTGTTGGGGGAACCATGCAGATAAACAGTGTAGGCCTACTGTTTAAAATATCAAGTCATCTTACCCTCCACCTCAGACATAAATCTTATCACTTAGAAATTAGCCATTCTGAAAGTGATTGACATTATAAAGACGCTTTATTATACAATCTGGGCCGAATGAGCTGATCAACAGCGACAGATTGGTTTGCTTTTTAATATTTAGGCCTATTGCCTAAAAAACTTGAAAATTGTAAGTAAAAAATCCTTAAAACATTTATTTGAGCCCTAAAACCGTAATTTGTAAAAGTTAACCACGTTGTATAAAATCTGTATAATGTTCTTTAATTTTGTTTTGCTCTTAAGAGCCCACTGAATTGCTGGGCATGATGACCTTTCTAAATTTCGGATAGATTGTTTTTCAGAATGTTGCGTAAGATCATCATTGACAAACAGCCCATATTTTCTTGTGTATGCCTGCTTATAAAAATATTTTTTTCCTAGAATCAAAGACGATTTATTTTAGGATTTTAACATTACTTCAATATTTCATGTTTATCCATGCAGAGTCGAACCTTTATTGGACCGATACGGACAGAGACAGCCTGGAAAGCATAAACTTGGATACTATGACGACATCAATACATTTCATGATAAACCTTGATATTCATCCGTTTGGAATCGCAAATTATTTTGAGGATTTATATTTCTCCGACATTCTATCGGAAACTGTGTATCTTGTCGACTATCCCGATCGCAGCCTGGCTCAAATTGATCGTGCTTTGCCCTCACCTGTTGATATTCATATCTATTCAGGTAACCCTTTCATGTCGAAAGATTTATTTTCGAAGGAACGGGGGAGAGTACGTGTGTGTGTGTGCTCGTTGGTGAGGGTTTGGGTGTGTGTGTGTGTGGTCGGGGTTTTAGAGTGTGATGCTGTTGTGAATTTATTAAAGATTATATTCCACCCATTGTTTGATTTGGTTATATTTCTCCAAAATAACAAACCTTATCATCGCATATTACCTAATGTAAAAAAAAATGAACGTGAAGTACCTGAATCATCTGTGATTTGAATTGTCAAAATCCTGCAATCATGTTAAATAAATCATAAACATTACTTAATAGACGGGGCAGTCATATAGCTGTCTTTAAAAGGGCACCAATTAGTAAACCGTTTTTGATGAAGATGGGCGCCAGTTCGAAATGCAGATCAGGGCCACGTCTTACATGTCTTACAAAGAGTTGCAATTGATCCAACCAATTGCAACTACGGAAAGCCAGCAAAGTCAACATTTAAAATGCATGTTTTTTTTTAATCTACTGTAGATATTAATGTATTTCCATAAATTCATTGATTTCTTGACAATCTAATGTGTTCTCCTTCGTTTAAAAAGGACATTTTGCAAATTTCATGTAGAAAAATTTTGACATGAATTGATTTCCATAGAGTTACGATTGATTTGATCAATCGTAACTCTTTGTAAGACGGGGCCCTGGAGTGGTGCAGGTGGACTTGTAGCTAAATTGTCTAAGCCCCCCCCCCCTCAAAAAAGGAGAGATGAGAGAACGAAAGAATAAAAGTAAACCTATACGGATTTACATGATATGATTTTGAGAGTATGGCGTATCATGCATGCACAGTTGTAATATATTTCTTTAAAACATGCTTTTGGGAATGCAGGGTCTTGCTTTACATAACAATGTACAATTACATGAATAAGGTCAGTGATATTCACATAATCATGAAAAATACTTTATTTTTAAGTGATATAGACCAATGTTAAATTTTGTGGAAAGGCTAAAATTGTATGATATTGTTTCTATTCTTTAAAAACTAAATCTTGAATCCACCTTTGTACACCCCAAGTCACTTTTCAAGTTTAGCTAATATGATTAAAAATTAATGAACGACGATAATGAGGATTGTTTTCAAGATAATAGCGATATGTCATAAAACATTAGTTAGTAAGTCCCCATTGTACCTATATAATCTGATTACTGAATATGTCCCACAAAGGAATCTCCGTTCTTCTAGCCAGAATTTATTAACTGTACCAACATCTAAAACATGTTCGTTTGGTGATCGTGCCTTTCAGTTAGCAACACCTGTACTATGGAATAAACTGCCTAATAATCTGAGGGCCATCACATGTACTTCCACCTATCTTAAATCTTTAAAAACATACTTGTTCTCATATTAGATTATTTGGTTTAGGATAGGTATGTTGCAATGTTTTGTTAATCTTTCATTTAGTATTTATGTATTTAATTCTAAGTATACCTGTATTAGACTTAATTACCTCCTTTGTAAAGCGCGTAGAGATTCTGTAGAATATTATGCGATATATAAGCATCTACTATTATTATTATTATTATAATGCGTATTAATTCAATTCTTCAATTTCTTAGATACAACTTGTCCAGGCTTCAACCTTTGCGCCGCCACGGGGACATGTGTTTTGACTACTCGGCAACCTGAGAACAAATTTGTATGCCTTTGCCGACCTGGATACACAGGGATTTACTGCGATGAAGGCAAGTTCGGTTTTCAAAATGCTGTATGCCGCACCCAATTTTAAACAATGATAATGCAGGAAGTATTAAAACTTTAAAAAGAAAAATGACAAAGAGGCGTATTGAGACTGTTAGAAAGGGATGAGAGTCCGCTCGAATGTATAAATGATATGCCGTGCATGTTATTATTTTTTTTGCGAAATCAGTTCAGTACAATTCTATGATTATTTATAGAGTATAACGGTGAATGCTTGCTATTTTTTGTGAAGAAAATGAACATATTACTTCATTTATTTAATCGACAGCATCGGAAATTAAGGGGATACGGGCCATTTGATCTGGAATGACAATTGCACTATATACTGTATTTTTTAGATCTAAAACATAATTTATTTTTACTAATTTACTACTGCTGCTACTATTAGCACTACGCTACTATATCTTCTACTTCTCCTTCTTCTTCTTCTCCTTCTTGTACCACTTCTACTACTTCTACTACTACTACTACTTCTACTACTACTACTACTACTACTACTACTATACTACTACTTCTACTTCTACTACTGCTACCACCACCACTAATATACTTCTACTACTATTGCTGTGCAGCAGCTACTACTACTACTACTACTCCTATACTACTGCAGCTACCTACACCACTATACTTCTACTACTATTGCTGCTGCTGCTACTACTACTACTACTACTACTACTACTACTACTACTACTACTACTACTACTACTATTACTACTACTACTACTACTACCTACTACTTCTACTACTACTACTACTTCTACTACTACTACTACTTCTACTCCTATACTACTACTGATACTACCGCCACTACTACTGCTACCTACACCACTATACTTCTACTAGTATTGCTGCTGCTGCTGTTGCTACTACTACCACTACTACTACTACCACTACTACTACTATATACTTCTACTACTAACAACAACAGCAGCAGCAGCAAAGAAGGCTACTTCTTACTATACATCACACGGTAGGGGACATCTTTCGTCCTCTTATATTGTTCAAAATTCCCTCTGACGTAGATTCAATTACCCTTAACGTTTTATTGTTTTAAGGGAATATACTCATTGTTTCCCCAACGTCGATTCATCATGTGCGTCATTAGGCAGGTAGTAATGATAACAGTGAAATACTTATGAAGATTGTGAAGATTATAACATTATCATGACAACAGATATCAAGGAATGCGATTCATCGCCTTGCATTCATGGGAGATGTAGTGAACCTGAAGTTGCTTCTTACGAGTGTACCTGTCAACCTGGATTCACAGGCCGAAATTGCGAAATAAGTACGTATACTATTATTGAAATGAGATTACGAATTATGCAGAATGTAAAGCCAATGGAAGCCATTTAGTCTCACTATAATCTGGTTCAGTTGAGAAATACACATTAGTCTATCTGTCATTAAAAAAATACGGATTTCATTGCCCTTATGTTCATAATATTGAAGTTTGGTTTCAATTGAATTGTGGTTTAAGATCGTGGCTTAAATATGTTTACTCAAACGTGACGGACCATAGAACTGTTGGCCCTAAAACCGTTCATAACTCTGTTAAAATGATAACTATAATTTTTTTACCGTCAAATTTTGGCAGAATATTTTAAGTATTCTTAAAAAGAATACTTTTTAATCTAATTGTGAGGCATCCATTATTTGTTTTTTTACTGATTTGCACAATATTTTAAATCAAACCAGAGATCGGAAGATTTGTCAATTATTTATTTATTATTATCAATGTATTCATTGATGTAGAGCTAGGGATGCCGGGATGAAATATTAAGGAAAAATCATTAAATATACATGTATTGGAAGAAAATTTATAGGAGGATTGAGAAGAAATTAACGAGCTAAACATTTTGAAGGAGAAAAGGGATGAACAAGAATTATACGAAGAGGTATAAGAACAAACACGAAAATAGAAACAAAAAGAGGATTAAGAAATGATTTCAAGAATATAAGAGAAAAGAAAAGAAAAAAGTGTGTATTATCCCCACCATAATGAAATCACGCCAGACAAAAATTCAGTACCAACACCTTCATGCGGGTTTTGGTTATTTTTCTTCACATTTATGATGGAAATGCACCAGACATGCGGGAGTAAATTGTTTAATGATATGGTTCCTGACTATGATTATCCACATTGAAAGAGCATGGACCTAGGTCCATGGAAAGAGTAACACGCTTATGATGTAACACTACTTATCCGAAGTTTATTTTCATCGTTTGTCTTGCCATGTTTACAGACATTACTTATTGCGACCCGTCACCCTGTACGAATGGAGCCACCTGCATGGAAGAATCACTAGGATATACATGCGAGTGTGCTGAGGGTTTTACCGGAGACACATGCAGTGAAGGTTTGTTGGCTTTTTAAGTGGTATTCATTTACCACCCTTTTATCTAAAAAAATAGAAGTAAGTAAAATGACTTACCACGACTTAAGTCCTTTCTGAGGGACATTGTGATTGGGACAAATACCTTACTAATATGTGCAAATAATTTTAAGTGGATCCAAGGTCGTTCGTCACCTATGGAAAGCTACAGTCGTAAATCATAAGCTACCGTCGTTATAATCTTTCTCCACTCGCATTATGCAAACATTTTAAACAGTCAAAGCCTCCTCGAATTAATGGCGGAAAATGGGCGTAAAGTTGACATTTCTTTTAATCGATTTTTCAGAGATCACGTGTCCGTTGCCGAACCATCCTCTTAGCCATGTTTCGCAACCCCAGAGTACGTACATGGCAGGAGCTCTGATCACGATCGAATGCGATGAGATAGATGCGTCTGTCGTTTGGAGATGTAATGGCGCCACCGGAGAATGGATTCAGTTGGCCGATCTAGATTGTCAATCAGGTACCGAACAAAACTCCATGTAATATACATTAAGTAAACTTCTTTTCAAAATCCTCTTGCCGTGTCTAATACTCTGTTAACAAGCTTGATTCGAAATTGTCGTTAAATTAGAAATATTTGCGTTCCCTATCTATGTCAATGGAATGTTTGAAAATGTAAAATATTTGGCCACTGCTAGCTGGGAACTATTCAGGCAAATACATTTCTCAATTGATGAAAGCAGTAAAGATGTTAGCCTCATTATAAATATTATGTAGTTTGGAAATTTTAGCTTGCATTAACGCTCTAATACAAAGAACTTTTCTATGCACTGTAAATGGTCATATTTTTTAATCATTAATTTTAAATTGTAGTGTTTGTGATGCATTACAAATTAGTGTCACGGGAAAGGTCTATACTATAAATGTACGAATAAATTATTCTTATTGTAGATTACTTCTAGAATCGCCTTGAAATCATTACAAATAATCTTAGTATTGGTATAAAAGCATATCTGACGTTATTTTGACGGTGAAGTATTAGTTCTTTCTCTTGAATTTATGCTCAGCAAAGAGATGAAATACAAGGTTTATCAAATGATTGATAATATATTTATCTCTTTTTTATTTGTGCACAGATGAAAAAGGGTTGCCAATATCAGCTCTAATAGGTATTGTGGCTGGGGCATTGTTCGTTCTATTAATTGGAATCTGCCTATGTTTCCTATACAAGTGAGTATATTTCCCGGTTTGCATAAATAATGATGTGAGAAGAGAGAGAGGGTGGGGGGGGGGGGTGGGGAGGAAGAAATTATTCTGAGTATGAAAAATATCTGTTAAGCGCTTAGACACGTCGTTCCGATGTATTAAACGCTATATTAAAGTGGATTATTAATATTATCTGCAAACGTAATAATAATAATAATTATACTTGCTTATATAGCGCTTAATACTTACTTTGTCAGTAGTCTCTAAGGGCTCTACAGTATATGCAGCATAATAACATAATAACAGCATATGCAGCATAACGTAATTTACTTATAAAACACGATTTTCTTAACAATGTCCCCTTCATATACCCTGCCCAAGGACGGTTTATGAAAGCAAATCTCTCGTGCTGCCGTGTTATGTAATTCGCTCCCTCGTGATATACAAAAATGCACTTCCCTCTGACTGTATAGTACATGTAATTCCACTGAATAACTTGATGTAATGATTCCATAATACTCGTTGATTCACTCTGTTTTTACTTTACGATTGATGATGAGTTATTTTGCAGGGCACCTTTGGAAAGCAGTTTTGCATAACTGAACATGCCTACCCTGCATTATGATATAATGGAAACAACAAACAAATAAATAAATAAATATAACGTATAGCCAGGAATGATAGATGTATATGAAGGTGACAGAGTGGATAATGAGATATATTTTTTCACTCGCTTTGCACATTTTTTAAAAGGAAAATAGACAGTGTACCTTATCCAAGAAATCAGCTCCTCATGAATGAAGACATACAAAGCCAGTGGTAGAGCAGACCTTGTGTGTTGATATAATGGTATTTACATGTAATTTACTGGAGGAGTAAATAACTGATTACAATATATCCTTTTTGAGAAAAAATGATTAAAAGTGATTCTGAACCTCAATATTATTAATATTTTTTTTTCAGATTTGTAAATAAAAGAAACCGGGATCTGCCATTAGCCAGCGACCTCCACGGTAATACCAACTCTGCTGCCAATGTACCAATGGGTGCTGTAGGACGTAGGTCCCAGCCATGCGCTGAAAGCAAGATATTAGGCCTGGATGATCCCATCTATGCTGCTCCTAAGGATGTACTTTCTAATGACTACGCATCGACATACTCAACACAGATTCCCCGTACCTCTGAAGGGAGTAGGTTAGGAGCATTACCAGACATACCCAAAGTTGATGATCTCCCACCGGAATATTCTGTTTGTGATCCTACCCCCTCGGGTGGTGAGCTTGCCACACCTGCCGTGGGTAACATGTACGAGTCAAGGATAGGCTACCAACGCGCTCCCGTCGACATGACGCCCTCACCAATGATGGCGCCAAAGAACCTCAATCATCATTATTATGAACATCGGCCCCGTTCGGAAGCTAAGGATAAGCCTAATGAGTACTTTGTCGTCCAAGAAGATTAGCTATACAGAGTCAAGAACATTTTAATCCTTATCGAACTAAGGGTCTGTTAAAAATTATGGTAATCCAATGCACTTTGGAGATTGATTGTTAAATTTTATCTTTTTATGTTTGCCTTAAAACAAGTCTAATGTGCACGAGACAAATACAAATGCGTTTTATTGGATAAATTTTGTGATAAGGTATGAACATTTTGTTTGATCGGTTGAACAATAAATTTAGATTTCTCGGTGTATCCTTCAAATATAAATCCATATGTCATAGAATGATCATTCACAGGATGCCATTATTATCTGAAGGCCGTCTTATGTCTAATCACTATACAGATTTAAAAGATAATTGCTAAAGGGTCAGAAGAAGGTAATGAAACATTTCTAAGAAAGGGCGGTCACTAGCCCAATATTCGAAATTCAGCATTTGGAAAAGATCAACAGAACAAAGATGCAATGGTCTCTTTACTTTTTGTAAGATTGGAAAATTAATCCACTCCAAATAGATTACCCTTGCCAAAATTTTAAGTTGTGGGAAGAATATCAGAATCCTCCCCTGTTTATGTGTCTCTTGCATATTCTACTGCATGTAATATAACATTTTTTCCATAACGCTCTTTATATTCAATTTGAAGTATGTTTGAATCATCTTGGGTATTCCCAGCACAAGCTGCATTTTGCTGGTTTCCCCCTTCTGCTTTCTTCATGATTTACCATTTAAAATCATTTAGAATCATTGTTACATAATATATCGTGTTTCATATGTCTTAGATTTTCACGTATTGGATCCAATGTAGGTATAAAGCGCCAAACATCCAAAGCCTTCGATGGTATATTCGTTGCAGTCACTGGCGTACAGATGTGGAAGGGGGCTTGGGTGCTATGTCTAGTCTGCATGCACAGACATTTTTGTTGCAACTCGCATAGTGTAGAGTCTGAAGTAGTGAGACTAGATTCATTATTTACCATTGCCACCTTTTATCTTGCACAAACAGAGTTTTGCAATTTGCAGTCTATTTTTTTTCAGAAATGGTAAAATTGATTAAAGTGTCAAATATGAGTATTTGCTTGCATACTAGGTCATGCACCCCACCCAGTTTCAAGATCAAGAAGATAAAAAAGGGACAAAAAGAGAGAGGTAAAAGATAAATGGGTTAATTGTTACATCATTTTCTGAATAGCATGTCAAAGTCATGAAATTGATCCACACTGTGCTGCAGTCAAAGCGGGTAGGTGTGTGCCGGACAGGAATTAATTATGCGAGTACGCTGTAATTATGTATTACGGCCACCAAGCTAAATCCGTTGTAATAAGTCCTTTTGAACCGCTCAGAGACGTTATAATCATAATAATGTTATAATCGGTATGCAAGAACTGTTTATTATTACTATGATTGATATCTGCGTCTATTTGATTTAACAATTATTGAGTATGTACCCATCATAAATACTGGTGGAATTTTGGCAATTGATCAGAAGACTTATACCTCGGTCACATTCATTCATTCATTTATTCAATTTTTCCAACGAAATTAAGAAGCAATAATTACAATAAATAAAACATAACATCAGAAAATACAAATGATAAATATTCAAGTAAACCAAATATATAGAATATGCACCTCATACAGAGGATAATATATCAAAAATGTTGGAAAAACGGAGTGGTCCATTTGCTCTACGGCGGCCGTACAGCGAGTCGAAAACAGCCGTTTGACATTTTTTTTTTTATAATAGCTACATAATAATATATAAAAATCAATAAAAGGGCTGTTTTCGACTCGCCGTAGAGCAAATGTGACCAATGTATTAGTATTCCTGAAAGAATAGACAGATTTACGGCTTGAAAAATTGCCTGTAAATTCATATGAATGTGAATCTGATTCTGTTCTGTTCGATTTCTTCATCCCCAACTATCGTTGACGAATAGGAACCTCAGTTCAGAGAGCGAGTATACATGTCGGGATTCAATCCATTTTTGTACAGTTTAATATATTGGTTTAACCATCAAATACAAAAACAATACAAATTAGTTAGAGAATTAGACAAGCAACCTTTATAAATATTGCCCTTCTCGATGATATCCCATATGTGAATTCTGTAAGTTCCAATATCACTGAAAGGGCTTATGTGAGTGAACTTGTGACGTCACCGTGATGAAACTTCAATTTTTTACGATCGTGATATTTAACCTATTTTCATAATCTTTCGCTTGCAATGCTGCAAGGTTCCTACATTATTGGTATAGGTCAAGGTGACCAATTGGTTGATGTAGCACACACTGATTTTAAATGATTTAAGTGTAACCATTCTTTACAATAATATGCAAAATAATGTAAATAAAGTGTATTACGTAGAAACAATCTGTAATTATGATTGATTTTTTTTTCTAGTGAAACGGGTGCCTATTTTAAATCTTACTGTGGTCGCCAGAAATCGTTTCTAGGCCCTTTCTATAGGCCTACAGTTTCAAAATATTTCACGGCATTTAAGTCCCAATTATTTTAGCAAACCTATTTTTTTTTCGTTTTCGAGTCAATTCTTTGTTCAAGTTTTTATCTATATCAAAGAATCAGTAATATATAGGAAGGGTCTGTACGAATGAGGTCGCTCATTCCCCCCCCCCCCCACGATTGTTTGTCCAAATTCTCAGATAGATAGGGTTGACTAGCAGCAACTACATTTTGCCAATACTCAATGGTGTGAGTAAAAAAAAAACCTTGACACCTCAAAAATAAAAATGTCAAGAATGCATTATCATTATATATCAATGGAAAGAACATCTCCCAAATATTTTGAAACCATATTTATGTGGTATGTGTTAAAGCTTGGATGGTCAGGAAGAATTATTTGCAGTGATGCAAATTTTGATTTGCGCCAAAGTAAGGCATGGCGGTAATGAATGAATTAAGATGTCAATGATGTCTTAATCCTACAAGAGTTGCATTAAAATCCATTTCAAAACACCCTTTTCAGTTATTTACATCACAATTATTCAATAAACACATTTTAGTATCAATTCTCAAATTAATTTCATTGAAAAGGGATTTGCAAACTCGTGTAGGATTATGACATCATTGGCATCTGGAATTCCTTCACTGCATATATATTTTGGCGCAAGATTTAAATCTAAATTTGCATCACTGCACAGAATACCTCCTGATCATCCAAGCGTTAAGACATACCCCATAAATATGGCATGTCATGTGTGGTACCATGGACCTATGATAGGTCCATGGTGGTATCAAGTTATTTGAGAGAAGATACTCTATCCAATCATATAAACTTGGAAGTTGGGAGAAATTAATGGCCAAACTCAGATTTCCAAACTTTTTTTTTGAGGAGTTTATAATGATTATGCGTTTATGATATTAATATTTTTCCTTAAATCGGGATATGTGAAGTGTCAAGTATTTTTTTACTCACAAGTTATATTCATGTACTTCAATTACTAAGAATGGCATAGACATTTAATTGGAAAGAAAACTGTAATAACATTGTAGAGACAAGTCATTGCTGCTCAGAAGTAATTGCAAGAAGATCACACATTTTGGGGGATTGACATAGACCAATGGCTTTTCTTCTTGCATGCCTAAGGCTCAACATTCTCTTATGTTTTTCGACACCTGCCATACCAGCTTAAAACTTCAAATTTGTGCCAAATATTTCAATAGGGAGGGGGAGCAAAACGACCTATGTGGGTATTAAAGCCTAAGGGAGTTAAAGGGGAATGAAACCTTTGGAACAAATAGGCTTGTGTAGAAACAGAAAAATCAAAGAATAAGAATAAAGAAAGTTTGAGAAAAATCTGACAAATAGTGAGAAAGTTATGAGCATTTGAATATTGCAATCACTAATGCTATAGTGATCCTCACTTTGGCAATGCGACAAGGATGTGTGATGTCACTGATGAACAACTTTCCCTTTGGTGGACTATAAAATACCCTCAAAATGTCTCTTTTTGCTTTTTCTTATGATGATACAAACTCTTTATCCATGATGTATTCTTAAAAAATATGTATTACATGCCCTCATGTAAACAGAACACATTATTTATGGATAGATGTGATAAAAGAGGCAATTCTAGTGAAATATATACCAAAGTAAACGGAGAGTTGTTCACAAGTGACATCACACATCTTTGTCTCATTGCCAATTTGCTATCTCTATAGCATTAGTGATCGCAATATTCAAATGTTCATAACTTTCTCATTATTTGTCTGATTTTTCTCAAACTTTTGTTGATCTGTTTCTTTGATTTTTCTGTTTTCACACAAGCTATCTTGTTCCAATGATTTCATTCTCCTTTAACTATTTTTCCTCCTTGAATAAATAGTGTTATTTACCAAGTCAATGTTTCTCCTTTGATATTTTTTTCCTTTCTCTTTTTATGTTGACCATTCCCCTCGTAGCACTTCCCTCAACCTTGAGTACTGTATAACACGTTTGACATTATTATTCAAATTGTAAACAATTTAACAATCATGACAAATATGTTTTCTTGGTTTCGTGGTAATGCTAATTAACATGGAGGGACTGCTCGTCTAATGGATGACATGGCATTTTCATAAAACAACAAGGAAATGGATACGGTATGGAGAGATCCACACCGCAAGACAAATATAGGCCTAAATCAAACTTTCAACTACAAAACGCATATCGAAACTAAGACAAGCGGGAAAGAAATGACTTTTTTATCACGATCATTGGGATAGAGGAGAGAGGATTTACTTTTTAGAAGAAGAAAGGTCCACTTTTTAGTTTCCACTTTCAAGCACCATACTGTAAGGAGTACCATGTAAGTATAACTAGGATTTGCTATCAAGCCTATCAAGATACTGTATACTAACCCCAATCTTGTTTAACTACACCGAATAGGCTTACCTTGCATGCTTACCGGTCTATACCAGCCCACATAGGCCTATTTGCTCAATGGAGCCCAATATACTCGTCTAATTGGAAGTGGAAACTTGTTTGAATCGGAATACTTCAAACATGTATAACATGCCTAGCCTATCCAATGGGATGCGAATTGTGTACGTGGGATCAATTTATCCTTAGACCCGTTTCAAAACTTATACAACTATGGCAACTTCATAATACTTATTGCTACCTACCATGGAGGTCTTAATCGTGATTCGTCATTATTAGGCTGCTTGGCCCTATTACCATGATAGTTACCATAATTCTATCTAATATATATATATATATAAAGTTATTAAAGGAGAGGTTGATTGTATTATAATCAGTTATTGTGTAGATTTACGATGATCGTTTGATATGCCCCCCCCCCAAAAAAAAAAAATGACAACATGAAAGTCTGGAATTCGAGTCTCCGTACCTTATACCATTATGAGCAAGACATCGCATTACACCAATTATCATCATAAAATACTAGTATTATCCCTTAAACATGTTAAAGTATCCTTTCTCTGATTGTGATGAATTGTAGGCCTATACAACCTGTTAATTCCTGTCCATTCTTCCAAAGAACACTTGTTGAGCATATCTACCTCGTTTTACAACTTTTTATTTCGTCACAGTCTTATGATAAATCGGTTGGATATGGTAGAGCCAATGATATACAAGCTTTTATTTCAGGAGGGTTACGACTTGAAATGTCTTTCTTGTATAATATGAGAGGCACACAGCAAAATTTTTGGTGTTAACCGGTGTACATAGAGGACCACACCAGTTATTTCACACCGGTGTTAAATTGGTGGTGTTAGTTTTACACCTATAGGTGTTATTACAACACCTATGGTTGTTACATTTACACTCTTTGGTGTTACATGTATGTTCAATCTCTAGGGTGTTATTTTAACACCTCAGGGTGTGGTCCTCTATTAACACCAATTGGTGCCAGTTTTAACACCACAGTTTTCACAGTGCACCCTCTCACATTGGAAGTCGTACAAAATTCACTGAAGTATTATTGCCCTGGTTTCTGGAATTCGTTTATTTATTTTTTCATACATGGAAAAGAGATAGTTTCCTGCCTTGCTTTGATTTGTTTCATTGCCTAACATTGCAGCGACCACGATTGACCGTCGCAACGTCCTTTCATCACCGTCGGCAACACGTTCTGTGTGATGGCAACTTCCACCATGGATGCCATTACAACCCCTGAAACGACACCACTTGACGAAGGGACATCAGGTACATGATTCGGAAATATTGATCCCTTTTCATAGGGTCTTCACATTCCCCCTTCGAGGTGGGGGCGGGGGCGTAAGATTTGCATTTAATAAAACGGTTACTTCGAGGAAAAATGCAACTCACGGGATTGGTGTGTGGTGCTTTAACTCCTGCATATTGTGCCATGATTTTTTTTTATTGGAAACCGATTTTTTTTGTTTTTATACAAATGTCACTAAATGATAAGACATTTGGGTTTGTCCAACACTTTTTTGGGCTTGAATTGAAATTCCATAACTATCATGACTATTATTATTAACACATTCGAAACAAATCGTTCATAAATGTCCCTCATTGACATGCTATTATTGTTTGTCCCACACTAATTCATGTCTTGCAGACTTGCATGAAAACCTTGTGCGATATATTCCCTACCATTCTCTATAAGAAATCGCAGGATATAATGGTAATCTATTAACTTTACTGGTCACCTGCGAGAGAGAATAGGGTATGATATTGATAAGGTAAGGGGTAGAGTGAACGAAAATATGAGAACTGTGCGGTATCTTCAAGATTGATTTTATTTGTCAGGAATAACAGAAAGTATCGAAATACTTTGACAGGATAGCCCATGAAAGCCGACATGGCTTATTTCCCAATGGGGGTCGTATTTTTTTGTGACAAAGTGCACTTAATATGAAATATCTACAAACTACGACAAACCAGTCTTGAACACTAAACTAACAAGTAAAGCCGTAAGAATTATACAGCATCAAATAATTTGTCTTTAGTTTCAGTTTTTTTCTTCAACCCAATAAAGGTGCCGGATCCCTTCCAAACTACATGCTTATCATCGTGTTGGCTGGTAGTGTCTCCATTGGCTTTCTTGCTGTCGTTCTTTTGATGGCAATTATGGGCGTATTCAAAACAAAAAGGTATGTAAGGGAATTTTTCGCGTACCCCCTAATCTAACATGTATTAAGTTATCATGTGTGATTTTTAATAAATTGCGAAGATTGCGCTTGATTTAAGCTATTAATCGCGCGTTTCTCGTAACAGGAATGAATGTAACTTGCGTTCAAATGAAAATTTCAGTTTAAAGGGATATTTATTCTTTTGGGGGACTTGAGCTCTGTTTGTTATTACCCGAAAGTTTCTTGCAACGCGCCATTAAAATTCATTTTCCTAAAGTAACCCCTAGTTGGATTCTCAGAGAATGGACTTGTACGAAGAGATGGATTAATTTATAGATTTTTACTGTCAGTCTCAACCTGAATGACATTCTCGTTAAAGTCGTCTACTTTGATTCTATGATGGTCAACGTCAATTAGGCCTATATAGTTCATGGTTTGAAAGAAACACTACGTGATTAGACATTGTACAAAACATACGCAGAAAAGGATTAATCACTTTCATAGTGCAGTTCTGCTTTACGTGTTTTACTTGGGAAATAAGATGCATATTTCAAGATATATAGCCTATATTGTGATTGATTGTTTATTATTCACAAACGCCATTTTCCAAGATTCTTCCTAATATACCCTACTGGAAAGAACACAATATCCCAAAGTGTGTGCCACGGTGTGTTCACAATGTGAAATACAATGTGAAATCACCTTCACATTGTTAAATTTGAGCATTTCAACAATGTGAATGAAATATTCACATAGTGGACCATGTGAACATGCTGTGAACAGTCACAATGTCGAGGTGTCCACAGTGTGAACATATCTTCATACCGTTAATTTTGAGCACTTTAACAGTATGACTACTGCCCTGAACATGTTGCTTGCACCTCGCATGACATAGCTTACATCTATACACGACAACATAGTAAGTCCCCCCCTAAACAAACATCAATAATTTCCGAACCAATGCGAGTTTTTGATATATTTTTACATGAGCGTGTAGGTAATTTTATAAGCTACCCTCTGCGTAAATGTTGTGGACGTATCTTACGTCATGGTTCAGTGAGCACCGTCAGAAGGCAAAAATGTCACTTTTCAAAAGTCACAAGCAAAATATCATGACTTTGATTCCATTTTATTAGAACTAATTCCACATTCTCATTATGAAAAATAGTCAGAAGGCTTGTAAAAGGTACTTTATAAAACACAATACAACTTTTTTAGCTAAATTTCACGGTTGAATGAACTTAAGTCCAAATTTGCTATAACTGGATTTTTACACATTTATATCAATAAAAATGCTAGAATATGATGACAGTTATTTTGGGGAAGACTATCTTCAACAATATTCATCGTTTCACGGTTCAATGAACATTTATTGGAAACAAAAAATGCGATTTTCAAATATCGTAGGCAAGTATTGCTTCATTTTGGTAACTGAAAATGATATTTTCTCAACTTTTTGTTATGTTCATGACCAATTAACATGCTTCAATGATTCTAAAGTGTCAAATTAAACATTTACGCTTGAATGAACATGTGGAATGTGATTAGCTCTTTTTACGTTATTGGAAAAAAATGCAGTTTGTAACTATGGATATCTGTCACAAAACTCCTTGTACAGTTCATTTGATTTGATTTTTATGAAAATCCCGATGTTTAATGCATCAGTGAGCACACAATATTCGAAAATTATGCAAATGAGAAGAAAGTTCAAGGCCTTGGCCCCACTCTGTACCATATCGAATGGTTATTTTGGTGTGCGCACTTTTTGGATAGTGTTACTCTGAAGCCATGTGCGAAGTTTCATGAAATAACTGTTAGCAGAAATAACAAAAACCGTCCATGAAACAAACCCTCATTTCATATTTGTTAAAATTTTGACTTCCTCTCTCATAGACTTGTATACATTATGGGTGCATATGTTTAAGCATACGTAACCCCTTATTCAATATGGTGGAACTTTTTTTCAAGGCTGTCTTTAGCAATGTCGTTTGGCAGTAATGTTTATCAACCTATGGGCAGAATTCTGTGCAAAAATGAAATCGATTTGTTTAGTTATGGATGAGTGAGCACGCATCAAAGTGGGAAAATTGGTATTTTCAATGTCACAGACTCATTTTAAAGGGTAATAAAGTGAGTATTGGGGCAAATTTGGTTTCAAATGTGTCTTTAATTGCTATTGTTTTTATCATCCATCATTTCTATCACCAAACACTTTCCGAACTTTAACCATTTTCATGGTTGAGCGAGCACATTCGAAAACTTAGGAATGAATACTCTATACTGCATAAATGTATTCTTTTCCTAACAATTTCTCAGGATCAGTTGAATGTATGGACAGATCAGTGGTGGATCCAGAATTTTAAATGGGGGAGGGGCCTATAATCGGGGGAGCCATCAACATTTTCAAATTTTAACATGATCTAACAAGTTGTAGAAGATACTACAAAAAAAACCCTATGATGATACGTCACAATACAGGGGCCACAGAGCAGTTTTCAAAGTGGGGGGGGGCTGACCATGCCAAAAATCACAATCGTATTACATTTTTGTACTTGCTTATGGAAAAAAGTGGGGGCTGAAGCCCCAGAACCCCCCCCCCCCCCGCTTCCGCGGCCCCTGCAATACATCGTGCTCACTCAACCATGAACATACGATATCAAAATTTGGTCTGAAGTGGTTAAATGATGGATGGTAAAACAGCATAACACCATAAAATTCACCTAAAAACAATTTTTGCCCAATTTTTTTATTTACACAATCTGAAAAACGACTCTTGTGACTTTCAAAAATGGTCATTTTTAATTCAATCTTTAATTACTCATGCATGACTCAACCGATCAATCTCATTTTTCCTCAGGAGTTGGTTAATGAGTGTACAAAACCACCCATGAAATATCATATCTCAAAATAGTTTGGTTCAAAAGTACAGCAATTTGATTTAGGGGGGACTTACTTTTTTTGTTGTGTATATATTCAGGAGAGTATCGTATCACTTTCAAATTCCTTCCTTCCTGCATTGGCTCGGGTAGGTGTGGGGTTAAATGGGGGACATGTTATTTGTACTTGATGTAACAAAAAAAAAAGGATTGAGACAATGTTTGAGAAAACTCGGCATTAAACACACAAAAGTCCCAAGGGTTTGGGAGGAACCAACCTGCGTCAGGAAAATAAGATATTAGAACGATATTCGTTTCTTTAACTTCAGGCAAAGCGGCAATGCCAATATTACGAATACCGGAAACAACAGCGGTGAACCTGTTTCAGTACAAGTCGAGCTTAGGACCGGTCCTTACCCAGAACCTGATAAGCTGGATCAGAACCAGGACTACCTGCGGCCTTGTTCCTATCGTGAAGCGGAATACACCAACATAGGCGATATGACCCAGATCGTCCCCAGTGATAGAAAGATGGCTGATGATACTGACATGTATGAAAATATTGAGTTCGGCGATCTTGGGGCGTTGTACCACAATGATACGATATGGGACTCCAAGACATAAAACCGAACTTCTGAAATCACTTTCCGAAACTAGAGTTGATGTTGATTTCCTAGTCACACATCTTTAATCGCAACCGCTTTTCACCGCAGGATGGAATATAAACCTTTTATCTCCTTACATTTCACTTTGATCCAGGTTGGACGAGGATTTTCATTATGGGTCGAGCCAAACTATTTAAGGATTCAGAATGATTTCATGTCAAGTTGAGTAAGTCAAGTCATTGTTATGGACTTGATATAAGCCGAATCGTAGATAATTGTTTTGGGCTCAGAATGATTTTAAGTCGAGTGAAGTAAGCCGAGTCATTGAAGTGTAGAGTTCAAGTCGGATTATTCGGGGGTTTCGAGTGGAGTTGATAAAGCCAAGTCCTTGATTTCAAGGATTGCGATAATTGATGTACTAGTAGTTGGTACCAATGTTTCGAAAATATACACGAACCACTTTTTTTAATCATTTTCAATGCAGGACTTTGCACAGCTATTTCTCTGGGGTTAAAATGGTTGACATATGTTTTATTGGTTATTTTCTGCTTTATACATTGTTTTGTTGAATTATATTTATCTTTACCATGAGCTCTTTGCAATCATTAAAAAAAATCAGATCGGATGGCATTCGGTAGTTGTGGGTATGCGTCACTGGCGTAAATCCCCGGGGGGGGGGGGTGGGGGGATATATCCCCCCACTTTTCGAGGAGGGGGAATGGCCTGTACAAACATCCCCCCACTTTTTATGGAAGAAATGAAAAAAAAATCACAAGAGATAATTGTTTTGTTGGTGAAAATTCTTCCTAAAATACCGCTTAACAAATAAAACAATATTATTGAATCATAAAATGCAAATAAAGAGCCAGTTCACCATTTGCAAACGAAATACTTCTGTCCTTATTATTACATTGTTCCTGGTGCTCGCATTGTCTGTTTAACAAGATATATAATCCTGTTGTACTAAAACATCACGTTTTCAAGTCAATATAAACCAAACATATTTCCTAGCACTTGAGTTATCATATAGTGACATATTCTTTTTTTACATGACTCAAAAAGTGATTGCCCCATGTTAAGGTCTTCGTATATAAACATTTCCTGTCCGTGATTACGTTCGCATTATTGGATTGGTGAGATATGTCTACTCTTCATGAATTCCTAAAATCAGTCCTTAATCAAAATGTCCCTTCTTCTGATCTGAATATCAAAAATTTTCAGCTCGCGCTTCGCGCTCGCATCAATTGGTTAATGAAATACCTATATGGTCCTAGTGAATCCCTACAAAGAAACCTTAGAATGCCCCACTTCAGGTCTGAATTATCTAAATTTTCAACTCGCGCTTCGCGCTCGCAATATTTGATTGGTGAGATGCGTATGATAATCATGATTGCAATGACTACAAAAAGTGTTTCATGTGTTCAGATGTAATTCTAATAAAATCAGCAAGCGCTTGGCACTCGCATTAGATGACTATGGTGAGATATGCATACTCTTAATGGATTCCTAAAATATATTCCTTAAAATATCGCTGTTTGGGGTCAAAATATACGAAAATTTCAGCTCGCGCTTCGCGCTCGCATTGTTTAGCAAGACAGGTACCTATCATGATTACATAAATTTGATTATAATGACCCTTTTTAGGTGTGAATATAAAATATTTAGCTCGCGCTTCGCACGCTCACTCAGTGATTCAAAAAATTTGCTGGTGCCCCTACAATGCCGTGACCCACGGAACGCCAGTGTGGACATATCAATGACAATTCCTTGCATATCTAAAAACATGATTGCAAAAAAAAAAAGCCAAAATATTTCAGTCATCCCCCCACCCATCAACACGGATTTACGCCAGTGGTATGCGTGTGGGTGCGTGTGTGTGTTTTTTTTTCTGCAAATTTTTCAATATATTATGTATTATTAGATTACTTGAGGGTCGGGGCTGAGTTCATTCTATATATTTATATATTGTTAAGGTATTTAATTCCATCATTACTTGCTTCACTTTTTTGGTAAATATTTTTGCATAAGATTTGTCAATTTTGTTTCTACTTATCTTGCGTTTATTTGAATGAAATCCTTCGTGAAAAAAGTGTGGCATCGTGTATTTATACGCTTTCGCCGATTACGGATATTCTTCAAAATGATATAATATTCGAGTCTTGTAATTCAAAGTAAGTGATAAAAAGCTCTGGGGAACAAGGTCTGCGCAGCATAATACAATTTCCCTGGCAAAAAGCAAAAAAAGTTACCAATTTGTTTCATAGTTATACATAATACTGGGGCCCTTCTCACAAGCAACATCATTGTTTTTTACTACCATCATTCATTCATTCATTCACAATAGATTGTTATAATGCGAGGACTCTTGTATCATCTGCTCTCGGTCAAACCATGGACCTACTACAGAGTAGCATAGGTCCATGGTCCACCGCATTTACTTTGCAAACCGAAATTGATACTGAAGTGACGTAGAAGCTCATGGGTCACTACCAGGTTTTGACATTCGATATTCTACTTACTACTCTGGTAAGTATTATAGAACTCCCAAGAAAGTTCTGTAATCTGATTGGTCCAAATCGGATCACACGGTGTTCACCGTATTGCACTATTGCATCCAAAATGCACTATCCTGCACTCTGACGTCAGAGTGCAGGATAGTACGAGTTCTTGAATTATCTAGAATTAACTAGAATTTAAATAAAATATATCATCGGTATATCAATTAGCTCTTCTCGCACATCGTTCATTATTTGGCCCTGCACGCGCTTACGTGCATCATTTGTATACTATAGGGGGGTAGTGGCGTCCACCGCTAAGATCTTTCGAAAAGTGAAGGGGGGGGCGAAGAGAAAATAAATAAGAACATTATAAAGAGATGTATAGGTCCAAGGGCGCCGGAAGCGGGGGGGCAGGGGGGCACTTGCCCCCCCAAAGAAAATTATGGGGGGGCAAAACGAGATTTTGCCCCCCCCCCCAATTTTCCCCCTAAAAGTAGAAAAATGATATTATTTAAGGACAAAAGTAAACGATGAAGGCACTTTTCTGCCTAAGAATTGTCATTTCTTTTGTCAAAAATGAAAAAAAATTCGCCCCTGACGGGGCAATTACACATCATAGTAAGCCTTGCGTCTTTTGACGAACATGTCCCTCTGTGAAACATACCTTTGATAAGCCCCTTTTCCATCTTATTACAGTGTAATAAACAAGACCGCTGAAAGACCTTTGAAAGACCATGAATTTTGGTTGATCTTTCAGAGGTCTCTCAATGAACCTACAATGGTCTTTGAGGTCTTACGCGAGTCCTGACCAATCTTTCAGTGGTCTTCGTGGTCTTCATGGGCTCCAAAACTTCTTGAAACGGTTCAAAACAGTCTTACAACGGTCTTACAGGAAAATTGTCTTTCAGTGGTCTTTCAGCAGTCTCTCAAGATTTTTGCGGAGATCACTGTAAGACTCATGAGAGATCATTGAAAGATCATTGAAAGACCATTGAAAGACCAGGCAAAGTCCATGGAAAGAATTCTGAAAGATCACTTATTGCATAAAAAATCTCTGAAAGACCATTGAAAGATCTCGAGAGGACTAGTCTAAGACCAGTACGACAAGAAATATCCAACTAGTCTTTCAGAGTTCTTTGAGGGGTCTTTCTGAGCCATTCCACAGAGTCGACAAATTTCATTGATCTTGAAGACCGCTGTAAGACCTCACCAATCTTTCAATGGTCTCCGTTCTGTGGAATGGGGGCCTATTAGTATTAATGAATACATTTCAGACTAAAACCGAATGGCAAATTTGCATGCTGTGTCGGCTAACAAACGCGCGGTCGCCCAGAAACGCTCAGACCGGGGTGGTGTTTCATAAATATTTTCGTCCGACAAGTTGTAAGATCTGACAACTTTCCTGTATTCTGATTGGTTGAGAAGCATTGTTACCATAGTAACTGTCGGATAAAACATCCTACAAGTCCTTTCATAAAACGCTCCCGGACCTGGGGAGTGTTTCATCCGACAAGTTGTCAGATCTGACATCTTTCTCTGATGTTGATTGGCTGAGAGGTACTGTTACTATGGTTTAACTGTCGGATGAAATGGGACTTTTCGGATAAAACGTCCGACAAGTCCTTTCATGAAACGCCCCCCCCCCCCCGATATCACCTACGCGCGTGAACGCTAGTTACTCGAGCAACATATGGAATCTGAAAATAGCTGTAAAACCGAAAAGTTTAAAGAGTTATAGAGGATTGAGTAGTTGCTTATTGGATAAATGAGAAGATGCTATGATTCGGCGAATGGAGTGCAGAGCAGGAGTACTCATCTATCAACTAATCAAGCCTCTTCTTCAACCTTTTTTTGGTTTACTGTCTTTATCAGGATTACGCTCATTTGAACAAAACATTACTCGACTTTCACTGTCTACTTCCTCCTATCAATTTCAATTCTTCCTCTATCCACTTTTTCTCTTTTTTTTTCGAAAACTCCACATGGTGTACCGTCAACCACATCCGCTGTTGGAATGTAATTGCAGAGCTACCAAGTCTCACGTATTGTGCGTGAGACTCACGCATTCAGGGTCCGTCTCACGGTCTCACGCATAGCACCCATTTTTCTCACGCATCGGGACCCGACAGAAAAAAAGAGAAAAAGTAGCATTATTCGCGAGATTATACAACTGGCCGACCGCCTTCGCGTCCAGCCCGGCACGCGAGACGAATCGAGAGTGCACGTCAGCGCACAGCTAGTACGTGATACGATGAATCGCGTGCGTGTATCGCATAGTTTTGAAGCCCATTTCTCATGCGCGCGCGCCTTTTCGCAACGTACGAGTGTAAGTACGCGCGCGCGCACAGAGACGTCGAGTCATGAAAATCTCACGCATAACATTTTTTTGAACTTGGCATCTCTGTAATTGTTTTCTTCTAAATAATGTTACATAATGTACATTATGAACTGCCGTAGTTTGTTAGTTCATGATTATTTACCAATGAATATTTCCAGGAATTCGATATTCATCATTTCCTAGTTATGGTCACATTTTCCCCAGAAAATATGTAAAGAAAAAAGAAGATTTTGAAGGGGTCATCCAAAAGTGCTTCCCAGCCATACAAAACATGCCAACTAAAGGAAACACATAAATCGAGTAATGTTTTAAATTTTCAGAAAAGTTTTAAATTGTTAGACAATAATTAAGCAGGTCTATTTCTTTTTCCTCCAGTTACAAAATATGAAACGTTTTGCCTATGTATGTATAATCAGGGACTCTCTCCAATGCTGAGGTCAGAAATGATTTAAATAGAATGGGTATTTAAGCGCTTATCGTCGTCTGCCACGTCAGAACACCCGCCATTTTGAATTTAAAAAGACATTCATTGGAATGTATTTTGTTTCTGTTGTTACGCTTCTTCTGCTTCTTCTTCTCGCGTCGTCCGTGTATGTAAATGTACATAAATAAATATTTCTGAAAGGATATTGCATGAAAAATGTAATTTCTGGTATTTTGAGTCAATATAAGCGTATTACGTAATTTAATTGATCAGACACGAAAACCACATTCCGAATTGAGCGATCGTTTTGCGCGTAGATTTCATAGGTTCTCATAAACTCTGAGTATAGTCTTTCGTAGTGAATTCTATGTTTAATTCTCAAGAAATTTATTTTTGAATTCTCTTAGAAACGTAACTTTTAAACTCCATTTTTACACAAAGTCCTTACCGTGGGGGGGGGTCCCACGCCCTCTCTCGCTCGATCGCTTCGCTATCTCACGCTGTCAAAAATATTGTGCCCCCTTCGGGATTTTGCCCCCCAAAAACTGAAAGTGTTCCGGCGCGCCTGTATAGGTCCTACAGGGCAACTGTGGTGTAAATCTATGAATTAGCTCTGTAATTCAATTGAGCAATAAAAGTAGGTTATCTTACCCTCCCCCATCAAAATTCCCTGGCGCAGTCCCTATATGGAAGAAGCCCTAAAAGTTGGCGTTTGTGCGACCACGATTCAATTTGTTCATTATTTTTTTGTATTAAGTAGTTTTTATTGACAACTTCAATTCATATACAAAATAAAATAGATATGACAAATTGAAGTTTGATGTCGTTACAAATTAATAAATACCTTGAAAACTCATAAATTTAACACTATTTTTTTCTTAAGTGTTACAATAAAACACAATGTCAGACATCTTCCAATACATAATTATAAATAACATTGATGATAATAATAGCTTCTACAAAAAATTCAACATATCGAATTTTTTCCAGTGTCGAATAATAACATAAAAAGTGATTTTCCAAGTACACAAAAATAAATTATCAATAAAGCCTAAACGAACCGAAGCCATCCGCATATTTCATTATCATGATTATTATCGATATTGAAAGTGACAAACCTGTTCTGTATAAACTAGGTAATGTTGCGAAATAATATTCAAACATTAAATTTAGTTTCGTTGCAAAGAGAAGTTTTGATCAAAGTTGGCAAAGCATGTCGGTGATTTGTTGTGATTCACAAAGTGTTTGTTTACTGTGGTCGAGTATTTATTTGAGAGGAAAGGTTTGAAACGAATGCGGATATCATAACGTAAACAAGAAACTAGATATTTTGATTAGATATAGTTTATGTAAATAGATGTGGTTTTTTTTTTTATTTCCATCCCATAAAAATCACAATATCAAAATATACATCGTTTCATACTGTTTCAAAACTATTTCTTAATCATCCATACTAAGAGGTTTATGAACACAATGTACATGATATA
The DNA here is from genome assembly GCF_018143015.1 of Lytechinus variegatus. Lineage (NCBI taxonomy): Eukaryota > Metazoa > Echinodermata > Echinoidea > Temnopleuroida > Toxopneustidae > Lytechinus > Lytechinus variegatus. The sequence goes on from NC_054750.1 coordinate 17,195,160, forward strand.
TTGCAATAAACAGATGTGAATGCTGCTTGTTTGATTGATATGGTCCTGCTCAACTTGAAAATTTGTACTTAATGTGAGTATAATCATTCTATCCTTTTGTTTGGGGAAACACTTTTTCTTTTTCATTGTATCAATTGATAGTTATGATTTCACTGTTGTTTTTGCGATTGCTTGCATGGGATCTGTAACCGTTCGATATCCCAGATAAATTACTCAAAGCATTATGGAATTTTTGTGCACAGGGCCTCTGTGATGCCCAGTAATGATGTCATGTAAAATTCCGCATCATTTTCCCCCAAACCGATTTTTTTAACCTGTACACAGTAAAAACGATGTTTAATATTTTATACTACGCTGTTTACTATATGAACCTGATTTTTGTCAGTATTTGTTTAACCGTTTAAACAATCATGTTTAATTTATTGAAGATTAGATATTGAAAATTAAACTTTGCTGCTTAAGATTTAAACACTTGTTTATACTGCTTAAACAATTACTCTAAGGTTCATGTAGTAAACAGCGTTGTATAATTTCTTTTTAATGTGTATAATTTTTCATTACTTACAACATTAGAACAGATAATAAACTATTCATATTATATTCCTTTTATATTAACGTGGCTTGTTCTTTAAAGTATTTATCTAGTCATATTTCGTAGTGTTTTATAGCTTTTGGAGTGATGGTATCTACATGACCTCGATTTTGATTACCCTATGTAACCATGATAGATACCATCACCAGTGGTCAGTAATGCTACTGTCACACCATGAAAGTCGACTCCAAACCATCCGATAGTATGACTCGGTTACACTTCGTAATTCCGAAGGTTCTTAAATGCCGAAGGTGCGTAATTCCGAAACACGTAAATTGCCTATACCTCGATGTTCGTTAATCCAATACGTAAAATGATTCTTTAATCCGAACATTTGTGGCGTTATATTCCGAAGGTTCGATAATCCGAAAACGAAATAAGGTTCGATGTTCCGAAGGTTCGTTAATCCGAAAACGAAATAAGGTTCGTTGTTCCGAAAGTTCGTTAGTCCGAAAACGAAATTAGGTTCGTTAATCATTTCGTTTTCGAACTAAAGTACCTTCGGAATTACGAATCTCATTTCGTTTTCCCATTAACGTACCTTCGGAATTACGAACATCATTTCGTTTTCCCATTAACGAACCTTCGGAATTACGAACCTTCGGATATACGAACCTTCGGAATAACGAAGCTTCGGAATTACGAATGTATGCGGTATGACTCCATGAATAGTGCATTGTTCTGAAATCAGTCTCATCCGTGTGACTGCCGCATTGATGATATAACTTTATGCTGGATCCGCTTTTTGTAAATTGATTTATCAACGAAGATGTATTATAATATGCACTCTTTATATCGGAAAAAATGCTCCATGAGGGTAATTACGTGTTCAACCAACGTTGGGCATTTCTTTGGGGCATTTTTTTTTATTTATCCAGTGTGATGACAATTGTGTCCATTCTAAAGTAATCGCTGCTTATTTTTCAACCTTTTAATTAATGCTTCTTAATTTTGTTGGAAAAATTGAATAAATGAATGAATAAATGAATCAACCTTACTGGGCAATATCCTTCCCGCATTGGGTAAAATACTGCCCCAAATTGGTTGGACACATAATTACCCCCGTGCTGATTAAAATTTTACAGTGTGTACTGTATACATATTGTTAGTCTTTTTAACAAATTTAATTATTGATATCCTTGGACCTATATGAGACCCATGATTATATGATAACATTACATCATTTGAATTGAACTCCGATTGATATAACTAAAACAAAATGGCCCACTGTACGTTGAAATTTTACATTTCAGAATGAAAGGTATGTGACCCTCTCTCTCTTTTGTCAAAATTATAATGCAAAATATCGCATGATCTCTATTACGGATGACTTATCAACACGATTTATTGTGTGTGTGTGTGTGTGGTTGGGTGAAATTGTCTCTGTGGATTCAAGGTCCAATAGTTTCGCAAATAATGCTTTTTGAATTATCTTTTTTCAAAGAAAGTTTCAACAAACGAGGAAATCCAAATTATTTAACCTTGGACAATATTTGCATTCAGTGTGACCGAACGTAACACTGGCGTCAATGCATTCCGAGCAAGGGGGGGGGGGGGTGATAGCAATATATTCACCTTAATATTAACAATTTTGGGTACATCCCCACACCAAGAGCTATGAATACGGGGGTAAATAACCGTGTACATAATACTGTTATCTTTCTCTTAAAGGCCTATACGTTGTTTTTTTGCTATATTGGAATAGATTTATTGTGATATAAAGTAAGGAATTATAATTAATCACAATATGCGAGCGAGCGAAGCAAACGAGCAAATTTTCAGTAGTTGGAGACGAAATGGTGTCCAAAAACTTCTTTCAAGTGGTATGTAATATTATCACTTTACGGGCAATGTATGCGTAGGTTTATACAATGTATATTGTACCACCATCTTTCAATTAGAGGCATATCATGATTTTTTTACAGTTAAAATAAATATGCCAGGAAGCGAAACCATCGAGTAAATTTTCAGTAGTTGGAAGACAAAATGATGTCTAAAAACCTCTTTCAGGTGGTGTGTAATTATCACATATTATATGTATACGGATGTATATACTGTAAATTTGTACATTGTACTACCATCTTTCACTTAAAGGTCTATCACGATTTTTATTTTCGATGGCTATATTGTGATTGATTTGTTGGGATTTAATTAAAGAATTACATTTGATATCAATATGCAAGTGGGTGAAGTAAGCGAGCAAATTTTCAATAGTTAAACACAGAATAATGACCAAAATCGTATTTAAAGTGTGTGCATCATTTGAAAAGGTTGCTTCAGTCGTTAAAAGAGATGTGGATACATTGCAGAGGATTATAAAGATAATTAATCAATAAATCAAACTATAGAATAAAAGTAAGTATAAAGAGCAAATAATTATTGAACAGTCGATATTTTGTTCAATGAAACTCCTTTGCTCACTGGTTAAAGGTGAGATAAGAATGAAAATGGGGATCTGATTATCGGGATTTAGGGTGCTTTATGAAAATGATTATTGGTCACCACCTCCGGCATGCATAGGGTGCCATCACAGGCCCAAAAATGTGGAAATGGCAGAGGATGCAATTTAAAAGTAAAATATTGCAGAAAGGGCAGAATTTTAATAATCTTTAAGATTATTGGCAGATGATGAAACATGCATAATTTTGAACAGATTTCATAGTTGAAATATTGATTACATTGTTGTGAAATAAATTCTCCTATAAACGGATGAAATTTTAAGTGTGTGGGAAATATTATTGCTGTATTAATTGCATTAACCGCATGTTTAGGTCAATGCCATTAGTAACTCATCGTACACTTAACGTAAACTGTATGGTTTGTGTATATTTTTTTTTGTGTGTGAATGCCCCTTCCACAAAGATGCTAGGATAATATGCCCCTCCTCCTCACACCAGTGTATTAAACTCAAGATTTGATTGGTTTATGATCATATCAAGTTGGATAAGTTATAACCATGTTTAAAAGTCTGTGCTATCATATTCATTAATGGACGAAGTGTATCACCATACTTTCATGATACAAGGGATATAATATTTGCAATAAAAGTAGGATATGCCATGGCTAAAATCGTGTCACTCTTAAAACAAATCAGTCAAAATGACTAGACCAGTAGTCAGCTGGGAGCAACTGATATAGCAATCAATGATATTCACATTTCTGACATATATTCTAGTCAGAAATAACTCTGTTCTAGTAAATATGACTGGAAAATAGTCAAATATGACTAGAATAATAGTTGCACCCAGTTGACCCTATCAACTAGTCGTTTTTTTATTAGATTGAGCACATGCAGGAACTGAGCGACCGCGAGAGAATTTTTTTATTTTTTTTTAGAACGCGAAATTTGGCAAATTTAAGCACTTTAACCGCATTTAAAGATAAATACACGCATCATTTGGTGATTTAAAAAAATATCGTTTCTGTCTTGAAAACTGTTGGGGTGACTGTACATGCTATACTCCTTCTCCGAAAAGTGGGGGATATCCCCGACCCCTCCCCCTCCCGGATTTAGACGGAAGTGATCGTTGGGGCAAGTAATATTAGACCAAATGTTGGGTTCACCATCATTATGTTATTACAACGTAATTAACGTAATGGTCGTGACACCAAGTGAATACAAAGCCTTGTTGTTGTGTGAGTAAATGGTGCGATTTCATATCGTATGATATTCATTCTAAAACGAACAAAATTAAATAATGGAAAATGACTTCCCTTGACATGGGTTTGCGATGATAATTTTTGTTTTAATAATTTGTTTCACAGGTATTTGATTTCATCTCAAAGATGAGGTTCATAACCACGGCTCTAGTCTTCGCAGTTTCAGGATTTTTCAAAATCTGCACTTATGGAGGTATCTATAGGTTTCCATTTAACATTGTTTATAAGTTCAGTCTGTATTTGAAAAATACAAAGGATTATCCAAAGCAAGCAAACACACACTCTAATAAAAATATTGGGTAAAAGTGCTCCATGAGGGTAATTATATATGTGTCCAACCAACATTGGGCATTTCTTTTGGGCATTTTTGTTTATCCAGTGTGATGAAAATTTTGCCCATTCTAAAGTAATTGCTGCTTATTTTTTAACCTTACTTCCCGCATTGGGTAAAATGCTGCCCAAAATTGGCTGGACACATCATTTCCCTCGTGGTGGTATAAATTTTACCCAATATTTTGTTTTATATAGTGTATTAGGTATTTGGGAAAATTTAAAAGCCAGTGTTTCTGTAAATATCATGTAAATTTAATGTTATGTGAAAATAAATCTTAACATTTAAGTACCTATATGCATATCAGATATGCTTTCTATGCTTACTTGAATTTTCTCGTGTGCAGGAGCACATTTGGGTTCAGTTGCCCTTATTTAAGATCAAATGTCCTCGGCGAAGTTAATAAAGTGTATTCGATGATATCTTGTCAAAATGATATACCGGAACCGGTTGATTTCAAATTTTGCAACCTTTATGTTTTTACCTTATTTCCAGCTGAAATGTTCGTCGCTGATCCAGGGATGGGGAGTCGGGCGATATACGTGGGGGTTTCCGATGAAAACGGGTCTTTTGCTGAAACGGGTCTTTTGCTGAAACAAACTTCAAAGCTCTGCCTTTGGACAACCTGATGTTGCCATGGGCCGTCGCCTTTGACAACAGATCAAGGACTGTTTTCTGGTCAGATGCTGTACTTGACGCCATCTTTAGAGCGAATATCGATGGTACTGATCAGAGGATCATAGTAGATAATTTAGGATGTAAGTGAAGTTGCGCGATAGAGAAGCAGCATTGCCTCAAATCGTGACCAGGGCATTTTGTCCTAATTTTATACAAATTTGATTGTATTTGATATCAAGACAAGATATTTCCCAAGTTTTGCATAAAATTATAATGAGGAATCCGTCAAAGTTCGGCGTACGATATTAGTGCAGATACTATACAGGCAAACTATGCAACTTACAAAATACACGATATTTAATTTGATTGTATTTGATATTAAGACAAGATATTTCCCAAGTTTTGCACAAAATTATAATGAGGAATCCGTCAAAGTTCGGCGTACGATATTTGCAGATACTATACAGGTAAATTATGCAACTTACAAAATACACGATATTTAAACACAACTATCTATATCTAGGCCTGATTGTGGTCATAGGATATCAGCCGTCGTGGTCTAATCAACTATAGTGTTCTGAATTCATACTTCATGCAGTTTAAGAACCTTTTTTCATAGTCACAATTTATGTCATTTCTTTTTCAATAATTTTCCAACGTCACTGCTTTTTAATGATAAAATTCTACCCTGCTAATATATGACAGTTGGATAATGCATTTCCTTTTTTTCCCTCACAGATCCTGCTGGTCTGTCTATCGACACAGTGAACGACAGAATTTACTGGACAGACCGTGAACTTGATGTGGTAGGATCTTCAACCCTTAACGGCACTGACAGAACTGTATTGGTCAATAGTGGATTAACGACGCCGGAAGGTATCACAGTGTCCACGAGAAACAAGTGAGGGAAATTATACATGTATTAATATATCCTTGTCTGAAATATCATTGCCTCGGATGTTTATTCAAAACTAAACCAAGCAATATCATCCTGCCTCATTAGGGCTGTCTTCGCTGGGGAACATTATGTTAATGAAAAAAAAGTTATCTGTTTTATTACCATGTATGTTGTTACCATAGGAACCGGTTAAAGTGAATCTGCATAGTTAACAAGCTTTCAATTGGTATCTAGTTTGATGATTTCATTTTTTCTTTCCTAAATGGAATGGGGCCTTTAATTATTGCAAGCTGGATAAGAATATAATTATTCCCCATGAAATGTATGGTTTTTATAATTTTAAATACAAACATATTACATGGGGGAGGCTTTTGGCAAGAAATTAGCATATTGTCGCCTATTTTAACGATACGACAAATATTCGCCCTTCCCTTTTTCCAAATTACGATTCATGCTCCAATTTTTCCCTTGTGGCCTCCTTCTCATTCCGGTTGATTGTTTTTTTTTCCGCCAACAGTCGGCAGTTTCATATGCTAGTAATTCATTATTTGCATTTATTCATTGATTGATTGATTCATTCCTTCATTCAATCATTCGTTTGTTTATTCAATCATTACAAAATTCGTACTCATTCATCCATCCATCTATTCAATCATTCATCCATTCATTCACATATTTATTCGTTAGGTTTGCTTGTTTTATACAGCCTTCTGTTTTGGGTTGATCGGGGTGACAATAACAATCCTGGGACAATTGAGCGTGTCAATACCGCAGGTAGCCAACGCATGACGATCGTTTCGGGTGAGCTGGATTATCCAACTGCAGTTTCCCTCAACCACGATGGTAATAAAGCATTTTAGATATGATTTTTAAAAAATGCAAACAACGCGACGACAGAACAGAAAATCACAGTAAGGCTGTAATTACTCTGTTAAAAAAACTGATTTTACAGAAAGAATCATTACTTCTGTAAATTCAATAAACATAAATTTTTCCGCAATCTAACAGAACAGGTCTAGGGGAAAGGATGTTTTATTAAAGGAAATTTGTAAGGTTCCATACACCAAATACCAACTTCCTGTAATTTTACATGATATAATGTAAGATTACGCAATCTGGTAAAATTACAGGTGTTCTCGAAACTCTGCTGCAAGAACTTCTTTTATTTTAAGGATAAATTTCTAACAGTGTGTATATAGATTTTTGTTGATGTAATTTCAAAAGTACAGTCTTCATTCATGAAATTTGTTCTATGTTACACGGTTATTGCAGCAATCTATTCTATACTGGCATCTTACTTATAATAAAAAGAAAACTCGCACTTATATAAAAAGGTAAGAGAAGTTATAACATCCAACTATTATTAATACACTTGCAAAGTTTTGAATGCCAATAAGGTACACACAGAAGAGGAGTGATGTAGATACAACTGTTATTCTGCTCAACAATTAATGTCGAATTTAATGTAACATTACGTTTTTGTCCATTCTACCTTGATGACATGTTTATATATATATATATATATATATATATATATATATATATATATATATATATATATATATATATATATATATGTATATATATATATATATATGCATATTTTTTTCAGAGGATCGTTTGTACTGGGCAGATTTTGGGCCAGGACATGTGGCGTCTGTAACTATTAATGGTAACGACCGTAGGGAACATGTTACCAAGGTGCAAGGCTTCTCCTTCATCAAACCTTACGGCCTCGCGCTCCTTGGAAGGGAAGATAAGATATTCTACTCGGATCATACTCAGAAGGTCATCTTAGAAATCGACAAGTCGCGAAGAAGTGACCAAACAGAAATAACGATCCAAGGCAACGAAGGTCAATTTCGGGATCTGACGCATATCTTTATTAGCGAATTTTCGGAAGGTATCTGTAAGGGGTGTAGATCATATATTTTGCTTATTTTTATTTCATTTTATCTGCCGGTTGTACTCTGTCATGATAGCCCATTCGTCGAGATATCCAGTGGTGTCCCTAAAAACATGCACATATTACGGCCAGTCGAAAACAGCCATTTTATTCATTATTATTCAAACCGACTAAATGTAACTGGTACAAAAAAATGTTGAAACGGCTGTTTCTGACTCGCCGTACCGCCTCCGTATGGATGTGACTGAGGCATAACTGACAAGTGTGATGGATATATCCTCCTTTCTCTGGGATAAGTTTCTTGTCGATTTTAGATCTCGTTTTTCCCCCTTCAAATTATTGCTCTCATCCCTTATAGTCATTTGTGATCCAGAATCCAAGTCTGCGGCACCCCAGCAACCGCCGTGTCCATCAACCCCAGCTTCGATGACAAAAATGACGACCATCGTTCAAGATTCCACCACGACGATCATTGTGTCAGAGAACCCCAATCACACGACGACAATAGCCGGGTCCTCTACGATGTCTACACCGATCAACTCTACGACAGGTAGGTCATCATGACTTGATCGTGTTGGCTCACGGGGGGGGGGGGGGGGCACGTAAAAATTTCCTAAAAACTAAGTAAAAAGCGAGAGAGTGAAGCAACCGAATTTGTCATGGGGAGCTTTTGCATTTTTTAAAGTGGATTGAAGGATTCTCACGCATTATTTCGTTGCCTGAAAATCTTCTGTAAGAAAATGTTAGTGTTATCCCTCCTCCTCCGCTACGTATACGACCATGGACTGGATCATGGAGGCACTCCCTTGATCTATTTATTCCTTGTTGATATTCATACACCTATCATACATTCGAGATGTTTCCTACCCCCCTCCTCCCCCCTGGAAATTTTGAAAACTAAACATTTTTTAATTAAAATTCTATTTAGGAAAATTCACCAAACAGCTGAAAGGTTTACGAAATATTACTTTATGAAATGGACCCCAAGGTCTCCTTGCTCCCTCGCTTTTGAGTTTGTTCGATTATTTGAATGTTTCTTGCCCCCCCCCCTCCCTCCCCGATCCCCAGGAAAAAATATGCGTTCTGCCTGGCTAGGATCCGTTTTGGGAATAAGAAATGGTGTTTTTTTGAATTATTCAGATATACAAATAGGACGGTTTAAGGTATGAAAACATGAATATATTCAATTGCACGTCCTTTTTCTCAAACTGTTTTTATTCCCTAGATTGGTTCATCCCTTTTCATTTTGGTCATCTCGGATGTTCACGATCGATCTTTGCCCAAACCAAAAGATAATTATCATATATTCCTTACAGATGGCAACCAGGATCTACCACAACCGATGTTTATCCTCGTTATCTCAGGAGGTTCAATAATTGGAGTTCTAATCATCACTTTGATAATAACTATTGGAATTAAAATAGGGTAAGATGACCTATTGGTACATGCATATACACTGAAGAAGGAAAGGAAGAAGAGAAAAAGATGAAAAAATAAGAAGGAAAAGTGTATATAGTAGTAGTAGCAGAAGTTGTAGTAGAAGTAGTAGTAATAGTCGTAGTAGTAGTAGAAGTATTAGTAGTGCAGTAGTAATTGTAGTAGAAGTATTAGTAGGAATAGTATAGAAGTAGTAGTAATGCATGTAGCAAAAGTAGTAGAAGTGTAGCAGCAACAGCAGCATATAGTAGTAGTAGTAGCAGTAGTAATAGGAGTAGTTGTAGAAGTAGTAGTAGAAGTAGAGGAAGGAGGATGAGAAGAACAAGATGAAGAAAAAAAAACAGAGAGGGAGAGTGAAAGGGTTATTAAAATGTATTAATAAGGAAGAAATGGCAAATAAGAAAATTTTAAGGTTTATTGGGGGGGGGGGGGGGTGAACAGCCAGAGAAGAATCGCGGATTCTTAAAAAAAGCAAAAAAGCAATACTAAACAATGGAATTCAAATCATTATACATTATATTGTATCATTCTATTTCCAGTCGAGATAGATCTCCATCGGTTGAATCAACAAAGTCTTCTAATGCCGCCCTTCCTGATCGTCCACCCTCCTACCTCGAGCCAGATCCAATAAGAACGAACATAAATCAACCATCACATATATATGACACACCAGATGGCTCCGGACTATACCAAAACACCACTGGTGTTGATGGCGGCTTTAGTGAAACACCTGTGATAGGAGATTCCTCGGGATATACAGAGCCGTACCCTTATGCATATTCGTACTTAGATCGACCGGAATCACGACAAACGGAGCCCCCTCCAACATATTTAAATGGAGGTGTTTGGGTACCTGGGCAAAATCGTCGTTGATGAGTAACCTGTTATCTTGAAGAATTCTTCCCCTTGGAATTATTAGATATTTAACTATTTCGATTCTTAGCTAATTGATGATATTTTAGATCAACATTTTATTTTATTAGATCAATTCTATGCTTAATTTTTCAGTTTATTGTTTTCAGGACCGTCTTTTTGTAGTTATATTGACGTATACTTTTCATTTGTTTCGTATCAATTTTTTTTTTTTTGGGGGGGTAAGTTTTGGTTTTTACAAGTAATGTCGTTGTTTTCTCTGTTGGTGACTTCACATATTATTGATTGCATATTTACAGATATGATAGCATCTTTATTTCAATAGCGATGATTGCAGTGTTCATAATTGGCCTTCCTTGACTATTTTTTTTAATGAATGCATATGAAATGAAATAATAATACATAATATAATTTTATATAAATAAAATACTATATCTCGTCTACGGCCATTGGAATCTGCATCCTAAACATAAAGCACTTTGTACATGTCATATATATTCAATCAATTTTGAGTGTTGAATATAGCATTGAATACTGTATTCATTCAATTTATACATGCATCTCTTCATATTCAACCAATTTTACTATGTGTGTTTACTCTCTACCAGTGATATTGAGCTTTGTAAGAAAATGCTATTATGTTTCCTTATTTGTATAAATAATGTATATTCATGTATATATATTTTGAAACACCGACGTTTTAATGTATTAAATCATGTTGAATGTATAAAGACATGAATTGTTCATTATTTTGTACGATACTGTTTAAAGTATGATATAATTTATACTTGGGGATAAACCTCGATTAGCATGTTGCTATCGTATTATGTCCTAGTAGAAAATGTTTGTAAATAACTTTGTTATAATCAGTTAAAAATTATTATGATAATGACTGCACGGAACACGCAGTAAGATCTGGTAATAAACTCAATTTAAATCAAATCTAACTTTGTTTATCATGTTTATTTTTATTTCCTTTTTAAAAGTATTACAAGCAAAGTCAGCTGGGTTGAAAGGCCATCATAAATAACGAGGGGTAGAATAAACAGTCAAGTATGATTAAAAAGATGTTTTTGCAATATTTTATTCATACTTTACTGTTCTTAGTATACAAGTAGAGACAGTAAAACAGCTCAATGAAGAACGACCTCACACTTTGTACTACACTGCTGAAACGATCTGCCCAAGTCGAGTTATATGTTTGACTTATGTCAAATATGACTTAGAAGATGAAAATAGCACAACTTGTGCACTTTCTGGTCTTGACTGAGATCATATTTTTTCTGAACATATACACTTTTAAAAAGGTTGAGCAAAAAAAGGCCAAGTTTTTAACCATCACTGGGCAACATACTGTCCACAAATTTATTGGTTAAAATCTGTTCAAATTGGGTAATAAAAACTAATAATTGGGTAATAGATTTGCTCAATTGGATAATAACTGACCAGAATATATATATATATATATATATAAAGCGACGGTTGTGGACTGAACTGACCAAGGTATGAATATATAATTGCTCTGCCCCGGCATTGAGCACTTCACTTTTTGGAACCCTCAACCAATCCAATACCAAGTGGATATATGTATATATATATATATATACACAACAAAAAAAGTAAGTCCCCCCTAAATGAAATTGCTGTAACTTTTGAACGGAATTATTTTGAGATATGATATTTCGTAGGTGGCTTTCTACACTCATTAGGCAACTCCTGGGGAAATATGAGATTGATCGGTTGAGTCATGCATGAGTAATCAAAGATTGAATTAAAAATGACCATTTTTGAAAGTCACAAGTGTTGTGTTTCAGATTGTGCAAGTACAATGTTGGACAAAAGTTGTTTTTTAGGTGAATTTTATGGTGTTATACTGGTTTACTATCCATCATTTAGCCACTCCACACACAATTTTGATATCGTATATAATTATTGTCATGGTTGAGTGAGCACATTGTATTGCAGGGGCCGCGGAAGCAGGAGGGGGGTTCAGCCCCCCCCCCCCCCACTTTCTTAAAAAGCATGTACAAAAATGTAAAAATGACCATATGATTGTGATTTTTTTGCATGGTCAGCCCCCACCCTCCCACTCTGGCTCAGCTCCCCCCCCCCCCCACTTTGAAAACTGTTCCGCGGCCCCTGTAGTGTGACGTATCATCATAGGGGGTTATGGTAGTATTCTTTACAACTTGCTAGATCATGTCAAAATTTGAAAATGTTGGTGGCTCCCCCGATTATAGGCCCCTCCCCCATTTTAAAATTCTGGGTCCGCCACTAATTTGCCCATAAATTAAACTGATCGTGAGAAATTGTTACGAAAAGAATACATTTATGCCGTATAAAGAGTATTCATTCCTAAGTTTTCGAATGTGCTCGCTCAACCATGAAAATGTTTTAAGTTCGGAAAGTGTGTGGTGATAGAAATGATGGATGATAAAACAAAAACATTTGAAACCGAATTTGACCTCAATATTCACTTTATTATCCTTTAAAATGAGTCTGTGACATTGAAAATACCAATTTTCCTACTTTGATGCGTGCTCACTCATCCATGAATAAACATATCGATTTCATTTTTGCACAGAATTCTGCCCTTATTATAGGTTGATAAACATTACTGCCAAATGACATTGCTAAAGACAGCCTTGAAAAAAAAGTTCCACCATATTGAATGAGGGGTTACTTATTCTTAAACATATGCACCCATAATGTACACAAGTCTATGAGAGAAGAAGTCAAAATTTTCACAAATATGAAATGAGGGTTTGTTTCATGGACGGTTTTCGCTACTTCTGCCAACAGTTATTTCATGAAACTACGCACATGGCTTCAGAGTAACACTATCCAAAAGGCGCGCACACCAAAATAACCATTCAACACGGCACAGAGTGGGGCCAAGGCTTTGAACTTTCTTCTCATTTGCATAATTTTCGAATATTATGTGCTCACTGATGCATTAAACATCGGGATTTTCATAAAAATCAAATCAAATGAACTATGCAAGGAGGTTTTCAACAGATATCCATAGTTACGAATTGCATTTTTTCCAATAACGTAAAAAAGAGAGCATCACATTCCACATGTTCATTCAAGCGTGAATGTTTAATTAAACGCCTTTGAATCATTGAAGCATGTTAAATGGTCGTGAACATAACGAAAAAGTTGAGAAAAGATCATTTTCAGTTACCAAAATGAAACAATACTTGCCTATGATATTTGAAAATCGTATTTTTTGTTTTTATTGAATGTTCATTGAACCGTGAAACGATGAATATTGTTGAAGATACTCTTCCCAAAAATAACTGTCATCATATTCTTTCATTCTTACTGATATAAATGTGTAAAAAATCCAATTATTGCAAATTTGGACTTGTGTTTATTCAACCGTGAAATTTAGCCGAAAAAGTTGTATCGTACTTTAGAAAGTACCTTTTACAAGCCTTCTGACTATTTTTCATGATAAGAATGTGGAATTAGTTCCAGTAAAATGGAATCAAAGTCATGATTTTTGGCTTGTGACTTTTGAAAAGTGACATTTTTGCCTTCTGACGGTGCTCACTGAAGCATGACGCAAAATAAGTCCACAACATTTAGTCAAAGGGTAGCTTATAAAATTACCTACACGCTCATGTAAAAATATACTAAAAACTCGCATTGGTTGGGAAATTATTGATGTTTGTTTAAGGGGGGACTTACTTTTTTTGTTGTGTATATATTAACCAACATATATTACCCATATTACCCAACACAGTGGACAGTATGTTGCCCAACAATTTAGGTGTGTATAGAAAGCCGACAAATAACAAAATTTAAGGTCGGCAAGTGTCCAACCACCAAACCTCTCTCTTAAGAAAAAAAAATACAAGGCATCCATCCTAAACATGACTTGCATATAAACTGGGTTCTCAGAATTGCTAGAATATGTATTGCTAAATTGATTAAACATTTTCCAATCAGCACAAATAGGTTGCATCAGTAAATTTTAAAGTTTGAATATACACATATTGATCACTATTTATCTAATTAATGCACACTAGAAGATGCAAACATTTTCTTTCACTCTTCCAAAATAAAATTGTAAGTTCATGTCAAAACATCGAGGGAGGGGGGGGATCCAGGATTTGAGCTCTACATATTCCGACAGTGTTTGTGCCTCCCGTCGACTCCCGAAAACATTTCCAACCTGACAACTTTTATGGAGCACTGCAGAATCTCACTCTACGTCTTTAATTTATCTGACGACAACCCCTCCCGAAACTTCATTGGCATATTCATCGAGGGAGTCTCATAAAACAAGGGAAATAGTAGTAAAATTTTCAGCTAAATGTTCAAATTTTAAGAGAAAAGAGATATAATGTCTGTGGTAGGTACTTTTATGCATTCTATTCAAATATTTCAAATGCATTTTCAGTATTATATATACTTTTTTCAACAAATTAAAAGTTCATGGAATATATATAATTACATGTATATTTACATTTTTAATGAGGTACATTATATGATTCCAAGGAAAAACATGTATTGCATTAAATAAATCTACTCATTGGCATTTATCAAAATTGCCATCATACCTGTGAACATTAAAATCAATTGCATTTTACAGTGTAGCTGTGACACTGAGACTATTCACAAAACAGCCATTAAAATACAAACAATGAAAATATATTTAGAATAAAATAAATCAAATTCTAAGTCCCAAATTCATTACAAACAAAATACACTAATTGCTGATGTGGTTTACGGTAAATACACTAAATATAAAAAAATCAGATTCTAAGTCCGAAATTCATTAATCCAATAAAAAAATTAATTCGATTTATATTTCAGTTTCATAGTTTGAAGTGTGCATAATCAAGATCTCCTCAGCAGCACCAGCTAAGGAGTTGGTGGAAGCAGGATCAGGGTTTATAGCAAGGAAAGAAAATTGAGCAAATGCAACCTATAATCCTGTACTGGGGTGACCCCTAATATAAGGGGTGATAGTTGCTGTGTTGGGCCGAGCACTCAAGATGGCTAGGGCGTGTTGTCGGATAAACCTCTCCCAAGAAATCAACCTTAACAACAACAAAAACCACAAAAATGAATTTAATACAAACTGAATATCATCATGTAGATGTGTAGCAGTTTTTATATTAAAAAAAAAACACATGGGATTGTACAATATCTAAAAAAAAATAAAAGAAAAATATCCCATTTTCAGGTCAGAGTGTCACTCATAAATTTCATGTTTCAATCATTAATGTCCATGGGAAATGAAGGTTGGATCAAGTAAAGTCAAGAGTATTGAAGACTGTACAAGGAATTAATTATGACAACTATGGGTGCCTATACCTGGGAAGAAACAGTGAGTCAAATATTGTATAACAGAACGAGAAAGGTCGATAGTTTAGGATAACAAATGGAAATTACGATCTTCACTAGGCAAATGTCTTTTAAAAAGGAAACAAAAAACAGATGGCGCTTAGAAAAGACAAAGAAACTTACTTTCGTTTGTTTGATGGATTGTACATTTGTTCTTGAGCATTTCTTCCCTCTTGACTTGACTCTAACCTGAGTGGAAATTAAAAAGATATAGTAGTTCAGTCAATTTTGCCATTTTACAATGCATGTATGCCATGTGCATGTATATAGTGATTGCAACGGGAATGACTTCTCTTTAGATTAGTATAGTTTCCACACTGCTAAAAAAAAAAACAATTTAATTTACAGGAGACCAACAAAGCTACTGATTTTCTTGCAAATGGAAGTGTTCGTGTCATTAAGAAGTGAATCTTAATGTTTTAAGGATTACTTTTGCTACATATCATTAATTCATCG
Organism: Lytechinus variegatus; assembly: GCF_018143015.1. Lineage (NCBI taxonomy): Eukaryota > Metazoa > Echinodermata > Echinoidea > Temnopleuroida > Toxopneustidae > Lytechinus > Lytechinus variegatus. The sequence continues at coordinate 17,211,292 of NC_054750.1, forward strand.
ATCATTATCATCAGTATATTTGTACTCTTAAATTTTTTATACGTATATATTTTCTTACAATTACTATCATCATAGAAATATGTACGTTTTCTGATATAAAACTATCACGTCATGATAGTGTACAATTTAAAATGGATGAGAGAAAAAAACATATCTTAAGTTTACCCAGGGGCAGACCCGAATTTACAAGGGGGATTTTCTTTTAAAAGTTAATTGCTTGTCTCCTGGATTTGAGCTTTGGTTCACTAACCCTTGGGCAGTGAGCCAGTTTGAATAAGCCTCGGCTGCTGCAGCTACGGAGATGACTCCTGTGTTATGATCATCCTTCATCCTGAAACAATTCTTAATGCGCTCTATCTCCTTAGGCACCAGGAACATCATCAGTTGAACCTTGAGATATAGACATAATACCACCAATATCTTATTATACAGCTTTCAAAACATGTTACTTACACATAATGTAATATCAATATTTCAATATCAGCAACAAAATATCAGCTGGTTAAAGAGAAATGCCAGTAGTTGCAGTAAACACTGATTTCATGAGAAAGTCTGTAAAACCAAGCGTAATTATCGGTATATCATCGAGGATCTAGATCTGGTACAGTTACATAAGCTGAAATTTGTGAAATTTGAAGGCTACGCTGAAAAATGTTCACACTGAAGATCACCAACACATATAGGCACACGTGGGACAGTGTATTATTATTGCTGGAAAAAAGACCCGACGGAAGTGACAGAATCCGCGCTTATTTTGCTTATTTCTCAGCAATTACACATATTCTTCCAGAATCCTTTGGCACATATTTTTTATTCATACAAACAGACACTTGGGTGGTCATTATATTAGAATCTGTAGAAAGTCATTTTGAGATCGTTACCAGAACTGGAATTTATCTTTAATTTCTGTAGTTGCTAATTATTCATGTTCCGGTTCATAATCTATACATTGTCTTATATGACCCAGTTACTAGAAAATAGAAAGCAGGGGCAACAGACCCCGCTCCCCCCTCCAGAAATTTTTAAAGTCATAGAAAAACGAATAAAAACAACGAAAAAAAAATTAAAAGAAAGAAGGGAAATGAATTGAGACCAGCTCAAAGAATGATAAAATGCTTTTTCCTTTTCCAGAAAAAAAATGTTACATGCTACAAATATTCCCATGACCGAAAATGCCAGAGATGACCATCTACAAGAGTTGTACTTAATCTTACTAATTGCAGCTGAATAAAGCCAACAACATATCATCTTGTTACAGATCATGCCTTCCTCAATGTTTTCACAAATCAGTGTTCATAGAATGAGGTATTGAAAATCAGTAAAGTTGGGGCCAATTAGCTCATGTGTAGATTTCTTCATGTCTATAATATACTACACCAATGATAATAATAATAATGATAATAATTACAATAACAAAAACTAATGATTTCAAATTTTGCATTTACCTGAGGTTGTTTTTCCAGAATATCAAGAGCTTCAACAAGTAGATAGTCTTCCCAGGAAACAATGCCATCTCCATCAGTATCATACTGAAAGAACTAAAAGAAATCAGCATTGAACTGATAATTAGTCTTTGATATTGGCAAATGCAGTTTTTGTCATAAGAGAAATGCTCTCAACTAAGTAATGTACAATCCTATATGTAGAATATGGTATACAAAAGACTTTATGCATAGCAGTCTTTCAAAAATGTGGAGTAAATTGCAATGCGACACCATGAATGGAATTTGTAAGATTTTCCGTAAATTCATGCAAATGATGCAAGGACATGCCAGAAAGTAGTAAATAGATTAAATTCACAGTAAATTCTAGAATGTTTGACCATCAACCCCAATAAATAATATTTTATCTCTGAAAAATTCAGAATACGGTCTTAAGTCTCAATTGAATAATTACAGTGATTGCGATGAAGTATGAAGGAATTTTCATTCAATCTTCATTACTCTGTTGTAAAAACCATGAAACAGTTTGATGCAGATCGGAGGGATTTAATGAAGTTAGAAAGTAAATGTAACACTTCTAGATAATGACTACATTTTCCCAGAGAGGGTAAAACAATTTTTGTCAGGTTAATATATAAATAATTTCTAGAGGCATAAAATAGCATGTATATTTATTGTTAATCATAACGTGGAGGCTGAAACTGATTCAGACATACAAATGCATTCTTGAATACACAGTACACACACACCCTAACAAAACATATATTAATTACACCCCCCCTTAAAAAAAACGACCATATATAAACAATATTGGCATAAGGTTGCAATGAAATACAAATTGAAAATTGAAATTGAAATACAAATGTAAAAAATACATGTTCCCTACCTTTTCCTTTGCGTTACTTTCAGTAACTGATGATGTCTCTACTGCTCGGTAATCTGCCCAAGATATCTTCGAATCTACAAATTTTGTAATTTATACAAAAAACGAAGTTTTTGCAATACCAGTAGTATGTAGGTTATACAAGCTGTGGTAATTAATTTTGTCAAACTATACTAAAAAAAAAAAAAAATCACTCTTCTTTCACAAAATCCAAGATTTTTTTTATTTGCTCAGCATAATTTCAACCACAAATTTATCAAATGAGATGGATGAATACATATATTGTTTTGTTATTACACTTGGTCTGTTAAAAATGACTATAAAACAAGTGTTTCGCATTACTGGAAGCTAATTTGGTTGTATGAAAATTGTATGAAAAAATGTATGAAATGAGACAATCTGAGATAGAAATTATTTCCTGAATAAAAAAAAAGATTTTCTTTGTTCTTAAAGCCAGACTACCACAATTACTTGATCATGATTGATTGATTGATTTTATTTGTCAGGTAACTGTGAACAAGTACATGAAAATATGAACAGTAGTGTATACCTTGACAGGATTGCCCATGAAAGCCGAGGTGGCTTATTTCCAATGGGGTCCTTACATCAGTAATTGACAACAATGTACATATATGAAAAACACCTATAGAAATCTATACAAACTACATCAATTAAGTCTAGACCACTAAAATTACACGAAGAATTGTAAAACTTAATATATAAAAAGACAAAAACAAATAAGTTTGCCATGAAAACCATTTACGCAAAATATGATTAAAATAATTGTGAAACAGGTTGAGTAAACGATCATTACTTCTAGGTTACATATGAAAATTATACTATAATCAGTTTTTAAATAGCGCTAAATGCATCGTAACTAATACAAGATTCATGAATCGTAAAACCTAAGATATGAAAAAGTACAAATAAGTTTGACATCAAACTTTCACGCAAACAACAAAAGATGATGATAAAATGTAAAACAAGTTGATTATTAAAATAAATCATAACTAAATAGTTATATATAAGACTACATGATACACATGAAATTAGAAAGAATATTTAATATTACAGAGTGGGGACATTTTTTAAGTGTTGTTTCAATACTCTTTTAAATTGTGTAAAAGTCTTAACCGATTTAACATGATTAGGGAGGGAATTCCAAAAATGTATACCATTATAATAAAATGTGTTGCCAATTTGACCTTTTCTCATAGGTACAACAAAGTTAAACAGACTATTTCTTGTTTCATGCCCGTGAATATTAGATGACCGTGTAAAGTTTTTTGAGATGTAATGATATTCGTTTGAATAGAAAATTTTATGAACATGGTGAAGTATAAGTTGTTGCGACCTCAAGTCTATGCGAAGAAGGCCAGCTTTTTTTATTTCATTCTTCCCACTATGTGTTCTTGGGTGTAAGCAAGTAATAAATCTAACAATCTTATTTTGAATAATTCTAAACTTTTTTTGATCAACCTTTCCAAGACTGCAGTACCATGCTGCATTTGCATAATCAAATAAACACTGTATTAATGAAAAGCTTAAAATGCGTCTGGATTTCGTATTCATGCAATTGTGATACCGGTATAGAAATTTCAAGCGAGCATTAGCTTTTTTGACAATAGAGTCAACCATAGATGTACATGAGAGATCACTATTTAATATCAGGCCTAAATACTTCACGGAATTCTGTCTCTTAATTAATTGACTGTTATAGTATCTATTGAAATCATCTGTATGCTTAGACCTAGCCCGCGAACAAAACAAAATACTTTCGGTCTTACCAACATGTAAGCTAAGCTTATTATCTGTCATCCATTTAACACAATTTGATAATTCTAAGCTAAGTTTTTCACCGATCAGCTTAGGACTTGTATCAGAATAGAGTAAAACACTGTCGTCTGCATATAAAAGTAATTTACTTTCATTAACACAAATACACATATCATTGATATAGCACATAAAAAGAATGGGACCTAATATGCTCCCCTGAGGAACTCCACACTTTATATGCATAGAATATGAGAGTACATTTTGCATGGATACCACTTGGCGGCGATTTGTCAAGTAAGACCTAAACCAATTTAAACATGCTAAATTCAAACCCATCACTTCTAATTTCTTTAAGAGTATTTCATGATTAACCGTATCGAATGCTTTTTGTAAGTCAAGAAGAACCATTCCAACATAACGGCCTTCGGAAATTTCATTCCTAACAAAATCCAACAAGTGAATTAAACATGTTTCAGTAGAATAACCATTCCTAAAACCAGACTGAAATTCATAAATGATTTTGTATTCTTTAAAATATTTCTCAGTTTGAGAATACACGCATTTCTCCAAAATTTTCGACACTATGCTTAACACACTAATAGGTCTATAATTCCCAACATGAGTTTTGTCTTTCTTTTTGTGTAATGGTGTGACTTTAGCGATTTTCATTTCATCAGGGAAGGTACAAGTTGAAATAGATAGGTAAATAATGTAAGTTAAAGGAATAAAGACGTTTTTTGCACCATCCTTTAAAAATCTAGCAGGAACCAAGTCAAGTCCGGTACTTTTTGATATTTTCAACTTGGATAATTCATTTAATACAAACTTTTCTGTGACAGGAGAAAAATTAAAACAGCCTTTTTGTATACCTTTATTGTCGTAAAGTTTTTTTAAATTAGGACTGTCGGCCCCAAACTCACTTCTGTCCGTAATGGGGAGCTCACAAGCTAATTTATCGGCCACTGTTGTGAAATAATTGTTAAATTCGTTGGCTATCTTTAGATTATCATGACATAGTTCCCCTTTAATATTAATAACACTTTTCTGAATATTTTTTTGTTTGTTTTTTACACCTAACTCTTTGAGATTTTTCCATAATTTCCTAGAATCATGTTTGTCTTCAATTTGATTTTGGAAAAATTCGTCTTTAGCTTTCCTCACTTTCCTTTGTACCACATTTCGCAATAGTTTAAATTTCCTTTCGAGTTCTAAATTACCAATATCTTTTTTCATTTTCCTGAAAGCTATATTTCGTTGTCTTATCAAACCAATAATTTCACTGGTCATCCATCTTTCTGTTCTTTGCTTAATTCTTACTTGTTTTAAAGGTGCACACTTATCAACTACTGACATGAAAATACTTTTGAAGTGTGACCAAGCAATATTCACTTCATTACATTCAAATATAACAGACCAATTGATGTGAGATAAAACGAAATTAAAATCATTTTCACAATAGTTTTTCATACATCGAATGCTTATAGTTCTATGCTGCCCAAATACAGGCCTGATAAGTTTCCTTGAACAATACGTTAAAAAGTGATCACTTAAGCCAATTTCAAAGACACCACTTTGACAAATATTTTCTTCTTTACTACAAATTACATGGTCTATTAATGAAGAAGTGGTAGGTGTAGTTCGGGTGGGTTTTGTTATAAGTTGGCTAAAACCATATAAATTCAAAATATTCTTGTATCTTTTGGTCAGTGCTGATTGTTGTAATAGACAAATATTCATGTCCCCTAAAAGAATAACCTCATCATCTTTTGTTAATATGTCCAATATATCATGGAGAGAATCAATAAAGTGATTGTCTCTGGGGGGTCTGTAGACTACACCTAAAGTAATAGGCTTTGTATGTGGTAATAGAATGTCGATCCACAATGATTCAATACCATCAGGTGTAAGATCTTCTCTTAGATTAAATGCAATATCATTTTTAATATAAAGGCAGACCCCACCACCATGGTCGCCTGCACGATCTCGTCTTAATATAGAATAACCATCGATATAAATTTCTTCATTATTTATGGACGAATTCAACCATGTTTCTGTAATTGCAATTACTGAAATTCTACTTTCATAGAGAAGGACGCGTAGTTCAGGAATTTTATGTAAAACGGATCTGATATTTAAATGAACGAAATGCAACCCTTTTGCTTTAAATATATCATTAAATGATTTGTATAAAATAGCCCTATCAATTCCAGTAGGTGTGTTAAATTCAGGGATAGGAGGTGCATTAACTGTTGAGGTGGGTTGAACATCAATCAAGGATTGTGTAAAAATTGAGTCACAAAATGGCGGCAATGAACAGGTTAAACATATCCAATTCTCATTTGGGTTTTGATACAGCCTAGTATATTCATTTAAAGAGATCTCGAGACATTTAGTGTGATACCACTTTTGACAAGTGGTACACAACAGTCCATTTTGGTTATTTTTAACGGGTTTCTCGCAGTGACCACAAGGGAATTTATAGTTTGGACCGGGATTTGTTTCAACGTCGACAGACAATAAAACACGAAAAAGACTTGATTATGTTCCTGATATATTGCTGTTTGAAAGGTGGCCACGGAATTATGATAATATAAAATCCGAGAGCGAAAGTATTTTACGCGCTTAAACGATTTGATAGTAACATATTCAAAACCAGATGAGACATGGAAAGAACATAAAAATGAAATTAACAAATAATAGAAAACATGTACATGTACATGTATGCCCACTTCAAGGAAAACAGTTAATTTCTACTACAATTTAGAATATTTTTTGCCCACGGCAAAATTATAACAGAATAAGCTTTACCAAAATATAGAAATAGAAATTACGTTGCCAGTGTAAATTACCTCTATATTGACAATTCATTTCCCACTTTTTTAAAAAAGCCATTTAAGCTTATGGGTCTTTTGGGAAGACGGGGGCGTATCCAGGAAAGTTAGGATGCACTAATCGCCACTCAACGATATGAAAAGCAAAAACAAATTTAGGGCCACCATTTTTTTTTTTGGGGGGGGAAGCACAGTAAAAAGAAAACAGTATGGCCTGAAGGTGAGTCTGGGCTCGCTCGCCCTCTGGATCTGTGCCTGAAGGAGTCTCATTACCCTACTGAAAAGAGACACAGTGTCCCATGTTTGTGCCATAGTGTGTTCACAGAGGGGAACACAATGTGAAATTACCTTCATACTGTTAAATCTAAACATTTCAACAGTGTGAATCACGTCGTCGACCATGTGAGCACGATGTGAACAGTCACGCTGTCGAGGTGTCCACAGTGTGAAGATAAATTGGGGCACTTTAACAATACAAATAATATTTTCACAAGTACGTGAACACACTGGGATCACACTGTATGACACTGTTCTTTCCAACAAGATAAGCTCCTCAGAGAGGATTATTCCTAAAATACCTACAATAACTTACCTTCATCTCTGTCATATCTGTCAAATTTTTCCATTAGTTCATCCATCTCAACCAGTGTAATAAGGTTTCCAATGGACTCCTTTGATAGAAAAAAATGGTGATAGTTATAAAGTCATGGCTTGACTGAGGTGACTTCATCATTATCATTCATAAATAAATGTATGCAAAACTAGTCTATTTACCTAAATTTGAGTTTGGCCTATAACAGGTAATGGAGAAAATTCAATACTAAAGACTGGTACACTTAATTGTTATAATTCTTTCAAATAAATTGACTTCAGGCCAATTTAATCCCTCTCAAATGTGCAATAACAGTATGAACATAAACAAGAAAAGTTGAAAACAATGATAAAAAAAAACACTATAAAAAAATCATTCAATAACACTTACACATTCGGAGCAGCTCCACCCGACCTCTTCTTCTGAGTTCTTCAAGGCCGTAGCAAAATTGACATCACTGCAGTAGCCACCGGATTCAAGGCATTTCTGATGCGAACACCTCCCACAGATCCTGCACTCATGGATGACGTCATTCTTCACCATGTTGCATAGCGCACAGTTCACATCAATGTCAGACTATGGGTCAAATGGGGCAGTCATACATATAATGTACAATGCAACAGAACATGATGATTTGTTTAATGATAAGGAAGCCCCAAGATCAATAGCTTGTAGGTAGGACTCCCTGAAAGTAACAGACTTGACAAAGACAGTAAAGTATAAGTAATATGAAAATTATGTAACAAAGATATCAACTAAAAAAAAAGACTGGTCAGCACTGAAAGTGGTGACAGGCTACATCACAGAATAGAAGGTAGATGGTACCATTATTACTTAGATCTAAGTCTAACAAAAGATTTAACCATGGATGGGGAAATTTGTTAAAATCAAATTATGATAGGATACAAAATACAGAATTCTGAAACTCAGTTCGTATCCCTACTTAAACAAATAATCATTACCTAGCTTTAATAGTTGGGGAAAAGATAGTTCTGAAGAATGCCTTATTACCCCCCCCCAAAAAAAAAAAAAAAAAAAAAAAACAAACAAGCAAACATACGCCTAGAAGTCTAAATGTACATGCAGAACCTATATCAATTTATTGGAGTGTAAATTATGACATGTAGATGTATAGTCTTACTTCAAGCATGGATTCGTATTCTAGGTTGGCTGGTGCCGTGCCATATCTAGCTTCTTCAAGGGCAAGTTTCTGACGTTCTGCCTGTCTCTCTGAACGCTGTTCGTTGTATGATATCTGTGTTGGTTCTTTCGGCTGATCAGAATGCCTACGGTGCATATAAAGAAAATATCTTGCTAAACAAGTATAACTTGAACTTAGTTACAGAAATGAAAGAGTGAAAAAACAAGACTTACATGTATATATCTAAATAGATCTAGACACTACTCCATAAAGTATGCCTGGAAATGCATGTAGCAATCGCTCATCCCCATACTAGCCTAGGTAATAATATACTGAGGGCTAGTGGATAAAAATAGGCATTTTAAAGTTATTTTTTGTGCTGACCCAACTACTGTTTGAGCCTCTATTACCTCTGTGAGGAGCCGTGGAAACATGTCACATGATAATTAATTGATAGATTATATTAGATCTGCAGTACTGAACTTGGAAGTGTGCCAGAAAATGTGAAGATGTCGCTATATTTAACTACTGGTAGTATATTGATCACTCAAAATAAAGAAAGAAAATTTGAGGTCAAGTCAACTATTGACTTTTTGGACACATGTCAAACGTTAGTCTAGACTACAGCACAAGTGCCATTTATATTATTGCCTACCCTACCCTCGCCTTAGTTAGGTAATTACTAATTAGGCTAGGGGTAGGGCTTGTCCTGGGAACCTCGACAATGTGTTCAGGCTTGATTCTATCTAGGCTAGGCTGGTTTAATGTAGTCCTAGTCAATCTAGACTAGATTCTTTTTAGAAAGAAGAATCTAACGATAGGCCTAGACCTAGTAGTACTACTACTAGCCAGGCCCAGGGCACAACAAAACTAAAAGTTAGTCCTACACTAAATAAATCCCATCACATCAACACTGATCATCCAATATAATGTAGATCTAGATTAGGGCAAGTCCAAGAAAAGGTCACCCGAGAAGGCAAAATTTCATCTTTAATTTAAGAGTTATCTTTGGTGGGGTAAGAAAGCCCAAATGTTGAATTTTAAAATTTCATTAAGAAAATTTTGATAATATGCATATTTATGCTAATTTGGGGCACCAAATTTGCATAATTGGTAAAATGGGCGTTACGTATCGGACAATTATAAAACTCATAGAAAATGATAACAAATCTTCTGAGATTTAGTCATAGGTGGGACATGGACCCCCTAACATCTTATTACTTTTTGGGGAAAAAATGGTATCATCTAATTAATTATGCAAATTAGGTCTTATCCAAGGATGGAATGTCCCATACGTAACATTTTGAGGATTTTTTAAAAGTTACTTCTCATAATACAATACTTGTATTGTTGCATCTCTGGGAAGTTCTAATTTATTAAGTATGAAACTGTTATACCACAAATAGTTTCAAAAATAGTGTTTAATTTTTAATTAAAAGTTAATTAAAAAAATGTTACGCATGGGACAAGTTATGTTTTGGACATCTACATACAATGTCAATGGGGAGATTTGTGTACAAAGTGAATGGAGAAAAACAAATTTCAAGAGTGCTCTAAAAAGTGATTATTTACCTTTCTTTAGTTTTTAAAGATGATTTGCTATGAATACTGATAAATGAAAACAAAGCGAAAAAATTGTGAAAATGGAAAAATGTGAAAAAAATCAAAAACATAGAAATACATAAGGAGTTCATGAAACCATGAAAAACAAGAAAAAAATGTTGAAATGGCTTATTTCCCTTTCAGTCATATCAAATATGTCTCAATAGAACATTTTAAAAGAAAGAAACTCTTATTTCCAAATGTCAAATTATTTCAATTTTTTTTTAATTATGGGGAAAATTGTGTATTGTACATATGGGGACAAAATGTCTCATACGTAACTGTCCCATACGTAACATGTCATTAATTTTTTTTAATTAGAGTCTGTAATTAGAGGGAATTGGCTTATGACATGAACCTTGCCTTATATAGAGTATTGTGACTTCTATTAATAATAATAATAATAATATATGTAATTTATAGTGCGCCAAATCCACTCGGCAGAATGCGAGTAAATTACTTTTATTAGTACACTAAGACCTAAGTAACAAGTTGTCAAATGAAATACTTTCAGAGAATTCTCAACTTGAAAAAATGCTTTGAAAATTGTCTTTTTTCTGCGTCCCATACGTAACGGCACATCTTTTCTCTCTAAAAGCTCAAGGTCAAGGTCATATGTCACCATTTTTTGCATGATTATTCTTCTCCTACTCCTAGAATCTAGATGTCTACCATCAATCATGTGGGTATTTAATCTAATCAAAGTCATTTAACACTTTTTTTTCAGGTCATTAAAGCCTCTGAAATGTCCCATACATAATGCGCACGAATTCTTGGACTTGCCCATTATTCAGTAGGCCTAAGTGAAAATATCTACCTGTTAATTTTTTGAAAAGGTCTCATCCATGATGAACTTGTGCCTGTGGTGTTTCCTTTTGCCGTGTCAGCATTCTGGCTGTCAGTTGCAGTCGCGCTGCTTGTTGTTGTAGTCCCGTCTTGCTGCCTACTTTGCCCCGTGTCAAAAGGCGTTGCTCCAGCAGCTGTGATTGGTGCAGCTCCCTTTTTACCAGCAGATAGGAAAACATTTGCTATCAAACCAATCCTGCCTGCCTGCTGTGCTCTCTTTTGTATCCTTTCTTTCCTATACTTCATAACTGCGTTTCCCATCTTGATCTTTTGATAAAAATCCACAGGATTTAGGCTAGATAAAAAGTTAACAATCCGAAGGCAATACTTGAGTTGAGAAGTTGTTGGACTCGACTCGATCGAGATCGCGATATAGAGCTAGCTAGCTAGCGCTAGCTAGAGGCTGCGAACTTTCGACCAATCAAAATCTCTATCGCAAAAATCGCGACTCTTGGCTGTTTGCATAATAAATGCCGAGCGAGGGCGCAATATTCCCATCATGCAGTGCGCACATAGTTTCGTACCCGAAATCGCATAGCGACCACCGACGCCAAGCGATTAAAAAAGCATATTTTGGAAGTCATAAGTCGTTATCACATCTATGTGAGTATGGCTACTTTTTAATTGCATTGGAATTAATGTTTCGTTTCATGATGTTTTTGAGGAAAAGACCTTTTTTGGAAAAAAATGGAGCAAGGATCGACTAATCTAGTCTCTTGATCTATATTACAGTCCCATACGTTGAAGATTATGTTGGCTTTGTCTCGTTGATTTTGCAGGCCGGAGCTCTCAGTCTCAGGCCCGGGTTAACGTTAACCTCCGGTCCTCCCAGCCTGGAGAGTGAAGGCTTCTGTGGAGTAGAAGTATTGGCACACACGCAGGCGAGTATTTGGAGACAACAATGTTGCTCTAAAATACTTAACTTGCTAATTTTGCTTATCACACAATTTTGTATTGTAAATGCAAAAGAAGTTCATTTCCCCCCATTATAGGCATTTAATTTATAAAATAATTTTTACACGAAAAATAATGCAAATATGGAGAAACATCATGTAAGAAGATGAGCATGTGGAATTAAAGTCTGTGTGTTGTTGAAATAAAGCTAACTCCAAAATAAGTTAGAGTAACCCTCCCTTCATTCGACCGGCGCCGAGATTCGACATGGCAAATCTATTTTGCAAGCCTGCACACTCAAACACCAAAACTCACCCCAAACAAATATACAAAGACACTATCACTTCCCTTCAGAAAGTCCTCATTTTAACTAAAAATTCATCTTTAAAAAGTCAAAATTTTCCCTTTAAAATGCCAGAATATGCGCCATATATCTAGAGCACGAGGCGCCTTAGCTCAGATTCACTCTAGGCGACACCGCAATACTTACCCGTGTTTAGCCAGGGGCGTTGTGGGGAGTGAAAGTTATATACTGTACGTAGCTCACTCCCCACTAACGCCAGGAATCACCGTACATGCCTTTGCGTGTCGGACAGGATTACCCATGGTGAACCTAGACCTAAATCACCAATTTTAGTTATAGTTTTTTGCCCAAAGTTATGTATGGTCAGTTCCCCCATGTCTGCGCGGTCTCCCAAGTCTGCGCACCCGCGTATCTGCGCGATTCTAGTAAAAGAAGATACGCAATGAGCACGAACTTTACACATGCAATACATAGACAGGTATTCATTAAAAAATCTGACTCAAAATGGTGGAAAAATAATGAATTCAGGGCATTTCATGTGACGGCCTCAAAATGCAGCCTTTCTCATCAAAATCCCCGAATCGTATGCAAAGTGAATGAGTGCGCAGACATGGGGTACCATTTTTTTTTCAATCTGAAAATGACTGCCCGAGGTTTTTTCAAGAAAATCTTTTCTTTTCTTTAATTTTTTAATGAGATATTTGGCACACTAACTCATTATGATGTAAGGAACATTATCAACTGGACGGTTTTGTGAAATAAGAAGAAATTCATGTTAAATCTCAACTCAAATTGTTAGGTGCGCAGACTTGGGGCCCACCATCATACATGGGCAAGTTTTATGTTTACCCCCATTTGATTAGATTTCTTTTATTTTTTATTAAATAAATAGTCGTAAAATTGAAAGAAATTAAGAGCAATAGCGTTCACTTACCCCCGTCTGTTTACGAAGCCATTTTGATTTCTTTTGTTATGATACCTAGATACACACGCGTGCAGAGCTGCAACTTAGATTTTAAAAATACTTGCATTTGTCAATAAAAATCACGATTTGTAAAATATTTGTTTCGGTTGAAAAATATCATGAAATAATTTATATGATATTTATCGATAAAAAAAATATTTTGCGATTCCTGATATCTATCGGCAGATGCAAATATTTTTTTAATTCAAGTTGGCAGTCAAACCGCCAACCTGGATTAAAAAAATATTTGCATCTGCCGATAGATATCAGGAATCGCAAAATATTTTTTTTTATCGATAAATATCATATAAATTATTTCATGATATTTTTCAACCGAAACAAATATTTTACAAATCGTGATTTTTATTGACAAATGCAAGTATTTTTAAAATCTAAGTTGCAGCTCTGCACGCGTGTGTATCTAGGTATCATAACAAAAGAAATCAAAATGGCTTCGTAAACAGACGGGGGTAAGTGAACGCTATTGCTCTTAATTTCTTTCAATTTTACGACTATTTATTTAATGAAAAATAAAAGAAATCTAATCAAATGGGGGTAAACATAAAACTTGCCCATGTACATAACTTTGGGCGAAAAACTATAACTAAAATTGGTGATTTAGGTCTAGGTTCACCATGGGTAATCCTGTCCGACACGCAAAGGCATGTACGGTGATTCCTGGCGTTAGTGGGGAGTGAGCTACGTACAGTATATAACTTTCACTCCCCACAACGCCCCTGGCTACCCGTGTTAAGAAACTGGGACTCCACTCACGCGCATTTGGGCCGCCCTAGCTTAGAACTAAGCTTTGTTTAACTAAAAAATGAATATTCTTATGATTCAATAAATGTTAATGAATACAATAGTACTGTTAAATCGGTACTCACCGGTTCTTTTCTTGAATTTTCTGCCAATTTCCCACGCTTCTGGCTACAATTCTGCGTTAATTTTTGTCGCCATAGACAGCTATTCATGCAACTTTATTTATAAATGGAGCGCCCCTTACGAGAGTTGTTAATGCCGCGGAGAAATCGTTAGGCATTTTGGCCTGTGATCAAGGCGTAGCTGTTCTATTTTTTTATGTGTGAGATCGAAATCACAGCGAGTAAACACTCTTCCATATGGAAGAGTGTATACTCGCTGTGATATGATCCCGATAGGGAGGCGCAACACCCCCACCCACATGGGCGCAAATCCCAGGGCCGGGGGACATGTCCCCCTCACCCAAAATAGTAGGGGGCACATTATGAAATGTCCCCCTACTATTTTTGGTCATTTCATTCAAAATCGAAATAAAACATGTATCTTGGAAGAGACGATCTTACTTTTGGGATGCCCCCTTTTTTTTTGCTTGTTTGCTTGTCAAATTTCTTTTGGTCAAGATGACCTTCTTTAGGGGGTGATAAACCTTCTTTTTTTGTTTGTTTGTTTTTTACTTGTCAGATTTTCCAGCCCCTGGTCCCCCTACCTTTGGGGAGAGATTTCCGCCCTTGCATGTAGACATACTCTTGATATTGTTTGCGAATCTGCACGGGCGTCGGAGGCTGGGGGATGAGGAAAAGCGGTGAGACGAGAACAAAAATAGAAGGGAAAAGAGGACAGAAAAAAAGTGAAAGAAAGAAAAATTAATGGAAAATAAAAGGGAAGAGAAAATAGGGAGAAATGTGATGGGTAAAAAAAATTATGGGGAAAGAGGACAGAAAAAAGTGAACGAAAGAAAAATTAATGGAAAATAAAAGGGAGGAGAAAATAGGGAGAAATGTGATGGGTTACGTTGAGATTTTATGTGCCCGTGCAAAAAGAAATGAGCAGAGGTTGAGATGTTGTCCGTTTGGGCAAATGCCTGTCTGTTTCTCGGACTGGCGCCCGTGTTGATGGAATCACTGCTTCATGTATACCGACAGTGACAGGATTTAGCGGTTGTAGGTATAAATCGCGCTCTAACACTCTAAAACTGTGTTCTTTATCAAAAAGCTGTCCTTCATATTCATTTTCGCAAAAGAATATAAAGTTAATTTCAATCATTGTCTATAGATATCCTGTTTATGATAAAAATACTTAGAAATTGGGTTAGGTAAGGGTTATCAAATTATCAGGGCAGAAAATATATTTTTTTCTGATTTTGCGCGTCGAGCTGGCATTATTTGATCTGTGAGATTATGTTTTTGATGACATTCATTGTATTCACAGCAATAATTATTAAACATTGCGCACGCGCCGTACGCCGCATGAATTATGTAGATCAGGTGAATAACTTACCGCTACACACGAGCAGTTGCTCTATATATTCTATGTAATATAATATATAGAGCAACTGCCCATTTTTAATGGTCCATAATATACCCACTTTTTTCTTTTTTGGAACGAGTATGAAGTTATCTACTGATATACTGAATGTACAATAAAAGTCATTATCATGTATTTCTTGACATTTCATTTACTTTTTTCCCATAATTATATCCCATAGCTGCTCGCATAGACCTACGCCGTCACAAATAACAAAACAAAATCTCACTTTTTTTTCTTTTTTGGTGGGGGATGGATTTTCCATACGCATACGTACAATTTTTCAAATTATTTTTTTCTGCTATTTTCATAATAAACTTTAAATGATTTCGCCTTTGCACTATTATTTTTTTTTAAGACAAAATAACAAAATTACATCTAGTCATCATCATCATATCATCGTCACCAACTTCATTCTCATCTTCATCACCACTACCACCATCATTATCATCATCATCACCGCCACCATCACCACCACTATCATCTTCACCAAGATAATTTTCATCATCATCATCATTGCCATCATCGTCTTTCTTTTTTTCTTATTTTTTCCCCTTCCCTTCTTTTTTCCTTCCTATTTTCCTCCTTTTTTAGAGGGGCACACCACCACGCCCCCTCACTGGATATCGGCCTCTAAATATGTTTGTTGTTGTATATAAGTTGGCGGATGCCTCATGAAATGAAATAAGAGAAAATAAGGAAAGGGAAACTAAGAAGAAAAAGAAGGACTGAGGAGAAGAAAAAAGAAAGCCAAACAAACAAGAAAAAACAATATCAAAATTTCGTTGTAAAGTCTTCTACGTGAGTTTAATAATTATGTTTTCAATGAAATGAGAACATAGTATAATTGAAACAAGTAAGAAGGGCTATACATCGTAGCAAAGAAATAGAGGGAAGCTCCGAGACAATAAAAAGGGTGAGAAAAAGAAAAGACTTTGAAATACTCACAACACGAGCATAATAAAAAAATATGGAATAAGCGAGGACAAGTAGCTGAGGGACCCCCCCCCCCCCTCTCTCTAGTTATTTATCTATCAAACTCGCATACACAAGAATTTCTTACTAATCAAAATATTGCAAGCAAAAAGCACGAGCTGACATTTTTTTAAATATTCAAAACTGATAGACACATTTTAAACAATTCATGAATCATAACAATTATTCATTAGCTTACCAATCGAATCATTCGATTGCGAAAAATGATCTGAGAATTAATGTTTTTAGGAATTCATTAAAAGCATAGTTGTATCTCAACATTAAAATAATTAAGGCGGGCGCAAGGTATCAGCTAAAGCTTCATACACCGATAAATTTTTTTTGGACATCTTAAGTATTTTCGGTAATCATGAAAAAGATTGATATTTCATGAAAGCTCAAATCCCGAGGAGGAATATTTTTATTAATTGACTTTAAAAAAAATGTTCTAAGCCCCATTTAATATTTGATTATAAGTCGATGCAGTAAAAGCTGAAAAAATAAAGTATTTTGTGTTCCTCTATCATAATTCTCTTTCTCTTTAACCCTGGTTCCTTTTTTCTGGGGGGGGAGCATTTTGGTTAAAAAACAGAGAAAAAAGATAATTGCTGGCTAGTGGACGGTAGTGGTAGGGACACCCCCCCCCCCCCCCCCCCCCGTAGTTACGCCAGTATGGGACCAAATGATCCTACATGTCCGAGGCGAAACTTGTGCAATCAATTAAACGTTATTTCTGAAAAAAATTAAAGCTTGCGCTGTTTAACTTTAATCTCTTTCACCTAAATTTGCGATGAACGCTGCGTTATGAAATATATAATTATCAACATCTGGCGAAAAGAATAACCATCCGATCACCTGACGAGAACGCGTATCACGTGATCTGCATATCAGCTTCAATCGCGAGTCAGAAGTGAAGGGCAACTGTCAAGAAAATCAGGAAAAAGTCGTCAAAATGTAAGTTTCCCTTATTTTTTTTCATTTTTTGTTGTTGCTAACAATGCTTTTACACTCGAAAATCAAGCATTAAAGAAAAAAAAACCAATATAACTTGTACTTGTGATATAAATATAGAAATATCCTGTGCTCAAACTTTTCTAACCCAAAAATAGTACTGATGTCGCCTATGAGGTCCATACATGTAATGTTTGGACCTCATTGGTACTAGGAGTGCTCAGATTTAAGAAGCGGGGTCGCCGAAAACTGCGCCAAAAACGAAGAAATATTTGGTTCTGTTCCGAGTGCAAAAGCTTTCTCGGAAATTAAGTATCGTATCTTCAAATTTCCAATCAAAAAAAATTTCGGCGGCACTGGAAAAATTTCAATTTGGACAGAAATCAAGTTGAGGACATGCATGCGGCAGGCCTTCGTTCGACATGTGCTCCGATCGCAATGCGGAAGCGAATGACCGCGGCACTTCCGGGTTGCACATCGCATGCGGTGCAGTGCAATTCAGCGGCTCTTGCACGCATTGAGTTTTGAACGCGAGATGCGCCATGTCGAACGAAGGCAGAGGGATGTCGAATTTTGACCGTAAAACATGGAAATACATTTCAAGATTTTATGAATACTCGAGATTGAATTTAAAATTAACATTGCAATTAAAAATAGACAAATATATTTAACAAATATTGGGGCAAATATAATTTTGTGAAAAGAAATTTGAGAACAAAAAATACTGCAGAAAAGGCTTAACATGTCGAATCTTGGGCATGTTACTCTACTTTCCAACTCACCGGAAAACTGTGAAGTTCAAGGAGGTGTAGATCGAAGGCGAATCACCACCAACTGGACCGAGACGCGATATGAGTGTCCGCGAAAAGTTCGGGGGCAATGGTAGCTGAGCGATGAATGGCGTGAAGCGCTCAGGTCAAAAAGTTTTTATCACTGCGAAAGTGAAGTCCAAGTATATTGCACAAATCCCGGTAGATGAAATTAAATAAACATGTCGCGTTTGACCTGGACAAATCATGATGATTGGTCACTCGCGAGGCACGCCCCAAGAGTTTGGAATGCGGCACGCAAACTTGACAATAAGAAATAATGCGACTTGTGTGAAATTAACGAGGTACACATGTTCGTGATTAACTAAAGGAATTTGGCCATTGTATTTACAGAATAAGACGAAAGAAAATGTAGACGGAAATTTACATTTGGGTCAAAACAAATGCAAGTCGCTACAAGCAGATACTCACCGATTAGACAGGAATAACCGTCGTTTCTGGGGATTTATTCAACAATTTCTGACATTTTACTGTGTGTTAGTGTGAGCTCGCATGTGTTATCACGCCCTCCCTTTTGTATTTTGACTGTCCAGATTTCGATGTGCTTTTTTTACATTGAATTTACATTCTAAGGATTTATCAACTACAAGATATCGATTTATAATTTCTAATCAATGAAAAAATGTCAAAGATATATATTAAAAGGTATGAAAATGGTACTTTACCAATGTTTTCTTGCAACTTGGACGCCAGAATCACTCCCAAAATAGCACCCAAAATTACAAACGGACGGAGAGTGCATCGACAATTTACAAATGTCATATCGATATTGCTTTCGATATCAATTATAATACAATCTGCTCCACATGCTAGCTAAACCGCTACGATCACAGGTAGCAGACAACATTCGATATATCGAGACATTAACGATAATGACATTATTCAAGATGGCAACTTGCAACAAAAACCGTTAGCTCAGGTGAAAATGTCTGAGATGAATTTTTCTGGATCATCCAGAGGATGTTTATCAATAACTCCGGTCCAAGATACGCAATTACTTATATTTCCCTGGTAATCAAAGCCATGAAACTAAATTTTGCTTAAAACAGTTTAAAATCGCGACCTATAAAACGTTAGTTCACCTATACGTTGGCTGTACGTACGGGCCTCCAAGCTCTTCAGTCTATGTATTGGTGAGTGGAGCCAACGTAGTTCAGCGGAACAACCAAAATACAGAGATTGAAGCTTTTGGTCTACTCACCGATGATCTTGTCGCCATAATATTTCCCTCTTTGTTCGCAGCCTAGTTACAAGACACTTTTAAAAGAGGGCGACGATATCATGAGCAGTGCCAATTTTAAAAAAATTCAATCTGCTGATGAATATCATGAATTGTAAGATACTTGCATTAGCCAATAAATATTTATTGGCTAATGGAGGTACTGTATTATTCAAATTTACTTAAGAGGCAAGTTAAAAAGCTGTAATGGAAACTGACAGTGTAAAAAAATCAAGCATTTTTCTGAAAAAAAAATAAGAGAAAATAAGCCAAACATTGCAAACCTTACATGCATTTTGCCGCACATGGAGATGTAAAGAGAACAAGGTTATATCCACTCATTCAATGAACAGGGTTATAACCTTGTTCATTGAATGAGTGATTTTACCATACATTGCAAATACAACACTTAAACGTTCTGAATTTTGTTAAATAAGGCCTTTGCGATGTGATGCCTGGCATGAATCACCTTTATATTTCTGAATCTTGTTGGACTTTTATGACCTGCATGTGATGTATATTTTATGTTATTTATTCATTTGAATTGACTTTTCCAGGAATCGTCCCCCCTCTAGCAGCGGGCGAAAGCCAACAACAGGAATGAGACCACCTTCTGGTTTGAGGCAGCCCCCTCCAGGGACAGCTATGAGGATGCCTCCTGGTACAGGGGTAAGGGTTGTTAAAGGACAAGTCCACCCCAACAAAAATTGATTTGAATAAAAAGAAATAAATCCAACGAGCATAACACTGAAAATTTCATCAAAATCAGATGTAAAATAAGAAAGTTATGACATTTTAAAGTTTTGTTTAATTTCACAAAACTGTTATATGCACAT
Organism: Lytechinus variegatus; assembly: GCF_018143015.1. Lineage (NCBI taxonomy): Eukaryota > Metazoa > Echinodermata > Echinoidea > Temnopleuroida > Toxopneustidae > Lytechinus > Lytechinus variegatus. The sequence continues at coordinate 17,231,664 of NC_054750.1, forward strand.
CCACTCACTAGTTCATCTATGTCATCCACTCACCATTTATTTTGTATTTATTATGTGAAATGTGAAACATTCTAATTTTCTTCTCATTGTCCAGTAAAACAATGATTAATTCCTCCCTGAACATGTGGAATCAGCATTATTTAGTACTATATGATTCAGTCAAGTCGGTCCCTATGGTCAAATCAGTAAAAAAATGAAATATTGTGTATAATCCAAACAATAAAAAACAAAAGAAATAGTGAGTGATGGACATCATCGAATGACTCATTCGCATCTCACTGAGTTGTGCATATCACTGTCTTGTGAAAAATAAGCGAAATTTTAAAATGCCATAACTTTCTTATTTTACATCTGATTTTGATGAAATTTTCAGTGTTATGCTTGTTTGATTTTTCTCTATTTAATCAAATCAACATTTTGCTGGGGTGAACTTGGCCTTTAAGAATTTTAAATATAGGTCTTCCTATTAATGCAGGACAATTTATCAATATCATCATAATTAGGCGATATTGACAAAAAAATTCAAATATTCAATAATGGTTTTATGACCACAAAAAATACTGTCCATTATGAATAGTTACAATTTATTGGCCCAAATGCCAAGCACTCTGTATCAGAACTTTTTACATACGTACATATGTAAGTTTGTACCCTAATGCACACTTTTCATGGAGAAGCAATGGTAAAAGCCTAATACCATGGTCATATTTGCTCTACGGCGTACGGCATGTCGAAAACAGCCGTTTCAACATTTTTGTACCAACTACATATACACTAGATGGTTTGAATTAAAATTGATAAAACGGCTGTTTTCGCCTCGCCGTACGGCTGCCATAGTGCAAATGTGACCAAGGTATTGCTTTCATTTTCCCCCTTCCCTGCTCTCACAGATTTGCAGCTCATAATGAATGTTTATAATGATTTTTCAGACTCAGAGATAAATCATATTATCAACAATTATTTGCTGACAATAATCTACTAACATTGAAATCATATATCGACCAGCACTAGTTCTTATTTATAATGATGTTTTCAGCTGTAATTCAGTTCATTGAAAATTCTAAGAACTATTGAAATGTTTCCCAAATTTATAACATTGAGCAATTAGATGCAAGACTTAGGATTTTAAATGGAGACTCCGTGTAGAGGAGAGTCAGCACCTTTGCACGTTAAGAATCATCTGCATTACTCATACTACATGTATGTATCAGTAGGGGAAGCCCCAATGTAGTGGGCCACAAAATTATCGGGAGGAGAGACCTGCGGGTCATAGTGATTTAGTTCACGTTTCGCCAAGTGATGCTAAACAGATACAAAGGATAATAAAACTTGTAGGAACTCTTTGAATATTTTCCAGGCCTTGAGCGCTATTTTTTAACATTCACTAGTAAACATGTATAGTAGTAATCAATGCCTTTTTCTGAATTAATAAGAGTACTTTTGTCCTCAACATCAATGCACTTTATCTTAGTCAAGTCTATACTAGTAAATCAAACTGTAGTGTCAAAGGTAGGACATAGGATATGAGAGCAGAATTCCGTTGGTATGGTGCTTTTATTTTGACATGTAAAACTTATTGAAGAATACATGTATCTGTATTACATTTGCATTACAGGCTCCAGGAACAGCTCGGCCTGGGACAAGGGGTGGAGCTGGCCCTTCAACAGGGGCAGGTATTTATTAATTTACGACATTCTATAATAAAATGATTGTAATAATTGGATTTACATGTATATAGCCCTTTTTCCGGAGGATACAGAGCACTGTTATAGACACAGACAAGTTAAGGTTTATGGTTATATAGTAGGTTTGTTTTAAGATATCTTTTAAGAGGTCAGGTTTTGAAGAGATGGAGGGAGTTTGTTCCAAAGACGGGGGCAAGAGATTGAAAAGAGTTGCAGCTGGCCTTTTTATATTGTATGTACATCATTAGTAATTTAAATGCTAGAATTTCATGTACATGTATCTGGCAATAGATGCATAGTTACTTGAATTCATTCCAGACACTTCTGTATAGAGACCAGTTATTGTGTATACCTGGTTTAAAAGCTGCTTAATTAAAGCGATAAACATGTTGAAATGCTTGTAAGGGTTCTGCCATACATGTATACTGCTGTCTAATGCCCCTTTCATGAATTTCTTTGATGTTTTAGACTGTTTTTCATGTTACTGTTGAATAACAATTGACGTTTTTCATAATTGAAGACTGCATCCATTTCATAGAAGGTGAATTCTAAATTCAGTTCAAACAAAGTATCTTTCAGTTACAAAGAATTCAGTGCAGTGAAAATTTAAGGAACTGATATTATTATAAGAACTGTAGCAAATATACAGGTACTTCTTGTCATATGCCCCTAAGATGGTTACAGAATTCCTTTGTTTTATTCATTTCATTCTCCAAGTTCTTAATGCAAACATCAATGTTGCTGACAGGCCAACCACTCAACAAGGTCTTGGAGGACTCAAGACTGGAAGAAAAGGTGAGTATGAATGTTAAAGCTGTTTTTATAAATCTACAACAAATACAGTGAATGTTGATATGAATATTGATTTTACCAAATGAAACAACACACTGATTATGCCTAACCTATAAGAGTAGCCCACCCCTCTCCAAATCAAATCAATTCAATTCATTTTATTTAATCATTAAAACAAATCAATATACAAATCATACATGAATGCACAATTATTAAAGATATAGTTGAAATGATTGTGGTGCCCTTAAAAAGCAAGAGCCTCAAATCGTCAGCCTAAAAACTGCAGAGAAATTAAATTATATGTTGTGCAACATATGCCTACTTCAACTGCAAATGCATGAATAAATATGATGTGACTTTCCATGTTCCAGCCATTCATGCACTTGTTCAGAGCTTTACAGATACTTTTTTATTCAGAAACAACCTGCTGGTTGTGATGTAAATTAATCATGTCATTCTTTTAAATATTATGTTTCCTTATGGGTGATGAAACATGTGACCTTTGACCTTCTATATATGCATCTCATTACAGGTCCTTCAAGAGTCGTAATGGATAAGTCTTATTTCCTCGGCCTTCTGAGAACCAAGATGAATGAGCTGACAACTGAAAACAATAAACTTCAGCGGGAAATCGACAGGATAAATGAGGAGAATAACAGCTTTCTGTCTTACGAGAAAAAGTAGGTTAACCTTAACATGTGTAGACTTGTGAAAGATGGTTTGATTGTTTTAAAGTCTATTAGGGTCTAGGCTGATATTGCATACTCGATAATGTATTTGACATTGTGGCAGAAGAAAGAAACAAAATGGAGCTAGCAGGATAAGAAGGTTCGACTGAATCTGACTTCTATGAATTGCACTACATGTGAGTATTGCTCTGGTGTCTTGGCTTTTATAGGAGACAGCTTTCAGTAGCAATATAGAAAATTAAGAATCATTTCAATTTTCTCTGCTTACAGGGCTAGTGATACCATGTATATTTGTATTTTATTTTATAAAAGCTCCTAATGGATGCCTGTTAAAACTGCAACCCTAAAATAGATAAATGCACATCATTCTGCTTGCAGAATACTTACGTTTTGCATGTGTCATATGATGTTTACAGGGCAGAGGGTGTGGCTGCAGAAATCAAGGAACTGCAGGGTCAATTAGGAGACTACAATACAGTAAGTTGTCACTTAATTTTTCACCATTGAAAGTAATATTGGCATCAGATTTCATGGGGAATAGATTCAAGTAGTACTCTGGGCTGAAAATATAAATTCACAGAGCTAAATGCTGAAAATTTTATCAAAATCTGATAACAAATAATGAAGATTGGATTAAACACTTTAACAATATTTTTTGAAAAGTTATATGCACATCCTCATGAATATTCATTAGGTGGGCTGATGTTGTCATATCCCCACTTTCCTTTTTCTTATGTTATTACATGAAATCATAATTATTTCATTTTTTTCTATGTAAGTGTGAATGATATGTCTCCCTTATTATAACATGAGTTGCAGCAATGAATGTATAATACATTTGATTATCAATCCAACTTCTTTAGCTCTTGGAGGAAAAAAATGAATAAACATAATTTCATATAATAAGATACACTAAGAACAAGTGGGGATATGACATCATCAGTTTGCTCATTGAATATTCGTGAAGACATGCACAGAACTGTTTCATCGAAATAATGCAAGTCTTTAAAATGTTAAAACTTTGTTACTGTCTGATTTGGATAAGATTTTCAGTGTTTACTTTGTCTGACTTTTTCTTCATCTATTCAAATTATGTTATTTTCAGCCTGGAGTACCTCTTTAATCTTTGCTGACTCCAGACTTTGTGAAAGCAGTGGAAATAATTGTAATATATATTTCTTAGGGGTGAAACAAACTTGATGCACCAACTAGAAATTCTTCAGTCAAGTCTGCTTGTCATAGTCCCATTTTTGGTGATTAACATAAGCTTTAACTTACATGTTAAGCATCAAATTGGTGTCCAATTCATGAGTTCCTGTATGGGATTCCAGTCAATGATCATATACCAATCAAACACAATGACCCCTAGGTGTTTCTTTGTGTATAAGTAGAAAAAAAATTGCCAAGTGACTCTGTTATAAAACAAGTAATCGCTCAGTAATAACCAAAATAAGTGGATATATTCTTTCAGGTAGATTTTTTTGTCAAGCAATGATGTGTTCCCACATGTGCTTATCTGTATTAGCAATTTTCAACTTTCTGTGCTTGCAGTCTAGATCCTATTATTTGACGTAGTTTGGTTTATATATTTGAAGTTAGAACTTGCTACATGTAGATCAATGTCAGTGACAAAAGTTTTAATAATGATAAACCTTTATACAAAGACTTTCCACTGAAATTATAAATGCATCTACTTCAGTTTACCTTAAATACAGGGACTAATGGGGTGTTGCAAGAAACTTGCGATCAAATTGCAAGCCAATTTTTGGTCCGTAAATCAATCTTGCAGTTAACTGCAAATTAGTGATTGATTGCTAATTTGCTCCTTGAAACAAGAAGTTAAATCTGATTTGCTGCAGCTAATGTTGATTTATCAGTTGTAAAGTTGCAACAGAATATTCGCAATTGATCACAAATATTTTCTTGCGACACCCCCTTAGTGGTCTTTGTGGGAATGAGGTAATGTAATATTTTTAAATTGATATTTAATGTCGATCAAGTGACTTGAATAATTCAAAATGAGGGATTATAATTGTATACATTGGCTAGTTAATTGTCGTAAAGGATTAGGTTTGTTAAAGGAGGAATTAACATGTTAAGAGGTTTCCACTGTTGAATATGTTTATTGAACGAAAACCCACACTGTCATATTATTTTACTCACACAGTTTGCTCTTTTGTGTAGAAAATATTGTTTGTGGTAAATTTTGCGTTATTACTTCATATGAGCTCATGAATCAGAAGACAGAATGACATGTACATGAAGGATTGCTTGTAGCTATATAAATTTTACAATTATGTTATATGTGATGCATGTATATGTGAGGATATAACTGTTTTTGTATAAAATATCAATCTTATCTCATAGCTTGTAGACAAATTGAACACAGATACTGAAATGGATGAAGTGCAAGAGGATTACAATCAGGTATGTTGTATTTCTGTTTTCTTATTTTTCTCTCTCTCTTTCTTACACACCTTGTATGGATTGAGTACTTATGTAGATCTCTCCTAGCTCCTATATTATTCAAAACCAGTAGAGCATTTAATGAAACAAATAGTTATTTTTACTGACGTATTTGCTCTGAGCCAATCAGGTACAAGGATTTGGTTAGTTCATAACAATAGTCAATTAGAATTATTGACTTTATTTCATGAAATGCTCCCTATGATACAGTATGTGTCAATGCAATTTGAGTAAGTTTTTACATTGTGATTTCTTTATACATTTACATTTATTCACAGCTGAAAGTTGAAAATGACCTTGAAAGCAAGAATATTGACACAATTTTCACAACACGACAAGAGTAAGTAATTTTCATTTTACCTTTATTTAAAGTCTAAAACTTAGTTTTTACATTGTAAGTCAACATGACAATATTAGGTGTGTTGCTAAGTTGCCATACTGACATATAACTGCTTAGAAGTTGAACTTGCAAGATACATTACACACATGTTGTCATGCTGACTTACAAAGTGAGGAAGTTGACATGACATGACAAGACTTTTACATTTCAGGTGCCTCAACATGATAAAATAAGAATTGATATATATTCTCAAATACAATGATGTTTTTAGGCCTAGTCTTAATCCAGTGCAACAAAGACCATGACTTTTAATGTTCTTGTGATTGGTCTCAATACCCCTCTCTTTTGCTATGTTGTACCCCTTTAACATACTTTTTTTCTAATTTGTGCTGTTCACTACAGAAATGTGGCTCTTGCCCTAAAAATATCCAAATAGATTTGATATATGAAGTTCATATTTTTCTCATAATGAAATTGCAGTGTAAACAAAAGTTTTTTTTTTTTCAATAAATGCATGTATGTATACTGCATTTACTGTTCAAAATATTATTCTTGTATCCATATTCTCCTTTTCTATCCTTAGGACCGAATCTCAGATAGCCCAAGTAGATGAAGAAATACAGCAGTGTAGACGGATGGCTGATACTCTGGTGGATGACATGGTATGTTAAAATAAAATTATATAATTTTGGTTTTGCCTACATAGTGATATCTTAACCGAAGTTTAATTTAAAAGAAATGCTATGATTTTCAAAGTGTCATCTACTCCATTGGACTAAGACAAAATGGTTATTATTACCAGCCATGCATGGTTATTTTTTTGTGTGTTCACATGATCAAGATGAAAGCCTGGCTGTTCCCTGTCCCAAGGGAGGCTCTTCACCGATGGTCTTGATATGAATACATTGAGACATCCTGGAAAATATAAACCAATCTAAATCTTTGTCTTTATACAGTGCGTCCCAGAAAAAACGAAACCGAGATTTAGCGATCATTTATCATAACTTAATCATAAATAAAATAGACAAATGACCTACCAATTTAAAGCTTAGAATCTCCTCTTTCATCTGATATTACTTAGATTATTTCTCATTCACGCATGAGTGAGCAAATACAATTTGAAGAAAGGATATCAAAAACTCATTTGGCGGGGGGTATCTGGGTTTCAAAAAGAAAACCACATTTTTGAAAAGTTCAATATCTCCTCTTTAATTTGATACCTAAATTACAGAAAATGGTCAAGAAAAAACAAAGTTCTGGTCATTTGAAATAAGGCTTGAATTTCAATAATTTCATAAAATGAAGAGGTTCTCCAGGCTGGCTTTCAAACTCACTCGACACTCCGTTTTGTCGACGGTCAGTCATGCATTAAATCTTTTGTTCACCATGCGAAAGCTTCTGTGGGAAACCGGTGAAAACACGTTTATCTCATGAAATTATGGAAATACAAGCCTTATTTCAAATGACCAGAACTTTTTTATTTCTTGACCATTTTCTGTAATTTAGGTACCAAATTAAAGAGCAGATATTGAACTTTTCAGAAATGTGGTTTTCTTTTTGAAACCCAGATACCCCCGCCAAATGAGTTTTTGGTATCCTTTCTTCAAATTGTTTTTGCTCACTCATGCGTGAATAAGAAATAACCTAAGTAATATCAGATGAAAGAGGAGATTCTAAGCTTTAAATTGGTAGGTCATTTGTCTATTCTATTTATGATAAAGTTATGATAAATGATTGCTAAATCTCGGTTTCGTTTATTGCTTTTCACAAATCCTATCCCATCCTAAAATGCAGAAACCCTTTAATATTTAAATGTAAGGGTTACGTCTTTCTTTGCTCGACTTGATCTCTTTCATAAAATTATTTGGTAACAAGTAGAACACATGCAATTGATTTGTTGCAGAATTATTGTGCAATCGTGGGCACTAAAGTATAGAACTATGAGAGCAGGTGATCACACAGTGAAACAAAATTTGTTAGCTAGTTTCAATATTTGTACAATAGCAAATGGAAAATAAAGGCAATGAGTTGGAAATCTAATATGCAATACAAAATAAAGACACAATTCAAATTACAAAAAATCATACATGTACATGATTGTTATGAATCCTACCAAATTTTTTTTTTACTATGATTAGCCAATTGTGAAATAAATCTCTTAATGTACTGGATCTATCTATCATTTGACACTCAAAATAATTATCTGTATATGTAACTTTAAAACAGTTTTCTTCCCTTTAATAATTTCCTTTCATTTATTTTGCACAAATAAATTCTGAAATAGTATAAATGATTACAATTATTGCAGAATAAAATAGAAAAAAGGGTACACTTATTACATTCAGAGTGGAGGGACCTAATAAAAGGAAGCAAGAGCTTTAAAGTATGATGAAAGGGGACATTATACCTAAGAAATATACAGTGTAAACATATATCAGCCTAGAGTTAGACAACGGCTTATGAAGTTGAACTGGACTTCAGAATCAATAAAGGGCCTGTGTATTTAGGAAATACATTTATACAAAATTATAAGCATCTGTAAAAATGAAACCTTCTTTTAAAACAGAGTGGTGCTACTGAAAGAATGTACATGTATTACTCACTCTAAACCATTCAAAGAATGTTGAGCATATCCTTGTTTCTTTTTCTGTTGGACTCAAATTCAATTCATATATGCCTATAATTTGTACTCTTTTGTGATTATAAAAGATTATATACAGGAAATGGCTTTATCCTCTGTGACCCAATAAGTTAACAGATATAGATTCATAAGTAACAGAAACTCAGACCGGAAATATTAACAGATAAATAAACAGAACTTCAGACTGGAATATTCACTGAGCAATAGATCCAATATTTGAATAGCTTATCACAACAGGGGGCCGTTTCATAAAGCTGTTCGAAGATAAGAACGACTTTAAGAGCAACTGGTGAACCTTTCTTACGTGGTAAACCATCGCCAATGAATATAACATTTGCGCGAGAAAGGATCACCAGTCGTTCTGAAAGTCGATCTTAAGTTACGAACAGCTTTATGAAACACCCACCAGATTATAATATTTAAAAAGTCTTCACTTTTGTATTCGTGGCTTCTCTCTTTTGACCTTTTTGCTTCTGCTCATACAAAAGGCGGGGAAATTAGAGTGAAGTGTTGTGTTATAAATTAACAGGTACACGTGGTTGCACACCAAGATTGCACAATATGCCTTGGCTCCTTTGGCACAATATGGTGTGTTAGTGTTTCTTCAAGATTTCAGTCATCTGCAGGAAATGTAATGACATGCTTCTTTCTTAGAGGATGGAGAGAACTGAGCACTCGGCCATATAACATGTACTTGGTGTATAAGGGAATGTGCATGAACATGTATTGAAAACAATAGGAATCTAGGATAATAAAACAGCAGACATGTACATGTACTTGTAAGTAGGAGATAAAATTAAATGACATACCATTGTAATTGTACCTTTCCTGTAATTGAATATAATATTACATTAATCAAACAATTTTATACTTTTTATACTGCAATACATGTATATATGCTACAGTAACAGATACAACATTAAGCATTAAGACCACTAAAGCAAGGTGAACCATTGAAACAAGGGAACCAGGGTAATAAAAGAACAGACTTGTACTTGTAAGTATGAAATTAAATTACATACCTAAATATAATTGTACCTTGGATATGATTTTACATATAAGTCAAACAAGTTCTGATAATTTAATTTTCTAACATTTTATTTGATGCTGCAATATATATGTTACAGTATCAGATACAATATTAAGGATTAACCTTAACTAGGCCCAGCTTTTTTGGCTGTTCTGTGGCGGGGAGGGGGTTGATTCAACCCCCCCTGACATCTCAGCTGCCGATCGCGTGAGCACTGCAAAAATTTGCACGCTGGTAGTGTGCGATGTAATCTACAAGGCTGTATCCCCAAAATAATGAGATTTTATTTTTTATGAATTAATTATGCTAATTTATTAATATATCATACTTTTTGCTCTAATTCACTAAATAAAGCTCTTAGAATGCTAATTTTTGGTAAAAATATTCTTTGTAGCAATTAAGAAAAGCTTCAATTTGGAAATCCATTTCTTATGTATTTTATTGTTTTATGAATTCTTAAAGTATTTTTTTGTTTTTCAACCTTTTGTTTTTCTTTGTTTTTTCGCCAGATTTACTGCACAACCTTTTCGAAGCATAATTATGCTTAAATCAATTGATTTCAGCTGTTTGAAGTAAAAATAATCATATCTTTATGATTAAGATGAGAAAACTCAATTTGCATTGACTTTGCACACAAAATCACGTTTTTGAACAATTTGTGGTCTGACATGCATTTACGACATGTTGCGTAATTTCGGAACCGCGTACCCAGGTGTCGTAAATTTGGTGTCAAAAGATGCAAAAGACTGAAAAGTATAAACTCTGTGAGTGGCGCAGTCAAAAAATTCCGCACAGCGGAATGATCGCAGAAAATGTTGAGGGGGGTTGATTCAACCCCCCCCCCGGCCATTTTAGGGTTAAGAAAAGTAAAAGCAAGGTGAACAATTGAATCAAGGTGTACATGTTATACATAGTGTAGCCTACGTAAGCTACATGTATGTGTATATTTAGCACACTTTTGGCTACATTTTCACAAAAGATAACCTATTCAGTTTAGATGAACCTCTGGAATAGACATACCTTGATTATTGTTGAATACAGTTTCTATTTGGATTTTTATACAAAAAAATCCATAGTTTCAAGGTGTTTTACTTTCAATCAGAATACTGATAAATGATGATGGCTGTTTTTTTTAATGTTTATTTTGTGATATTACATTGTATGTCTCTGAATAGGCAATGGAATGCCAATTTTTGTTCACAAGTTACATGTAGGGCCAATTTTGCACAAAAATGTTGCAATATCAGAGTGGAATGTAGAGTTGAGTGGAATATGAGAGTTCATTATTGCCCACAAAAGCAACTTGTACAATTCTTATACTTAGAGACGGAGGGGAGGAAGGTGTTGAAAGGGGGGGGGGGTGGGGTGACTGCTCTGAATGAATGCTAATCAAGATTTCCACAGTGACTACAATAAGTTGCAAAATGCAGAGATGCATGTACATGCATGTAGTTATCCTGACTAAATATTATTTAACAATACTATGGATAGGTCTTCGATATTAGACATTGAGACCAACAAAAAAACACCCCCTTGTTCTCAGCCTCATGGAATAATGTAGTTATCCTGACTAAATATTATTTAACAATACTATGGATAGGTCTTCGATATTAGACATTGAGACCAACAAAAAACACCCCCTTGTTCTCAGCCTCATGGAATAATGGAATCCAATTTGCCATGTGTGTTCATCTACATTGTATTGGTCAGGAAACTGATATTTCTTAGGAAAATTGACCAATCAGAATCTATAATTCATTAAAAGTCAAGTCCATTATTAAGGGATGAGTTTCTTTGCCCTCAAGAATTGAGAATATTTCTTACGAAAATTGACCAATCAGAATCTATAATTCATTAAAAGTCAAGTCCATTATTAAGGGATAAGTTTCTTTGCCCTCAAGAATTGAGGGGGAAAAACTTAAGGTAATGCTTCTATTGCATTAATACTTTATAAACTGCATCTACATGTAGCCACTTTTTATGTTCTAGTAAGTCAAGCAGTCACTGCCAAGTTTTCCATGCTTAAGGAGTTTATTCATGTTCATACAAAATCTTGTAAAATAAAGCCTAGTTCCACCTTATTTATTAAAAACCATATATGGATAGTAAATTGATCATGAGCTTGGTTTTGTTTCTTGGTTTATGACAAATAGTTGTTGGAAAGCACTTTCTTTAATATAATCTAGAAGGATAAAAACACGACCCTTCAACTGTCTTGGTGTTAAAGATTTTATCTCACTACAAGTACCTCATTCTTTTAAGTACTTGCTTGTTCATGATAAAATTCAACTACTGCACTTTAAATTCTACCTTTCTTTGATGATTGTCTTGTATTTTGAATCAATTTATTTACACCTACTACTGCATTGTTTAATGGCAGCTACAATGTACATTTAACATTCAGTTGGTGAAACTACACTGTAGGCTATTGTACTATACATACATTTCTTCTTTTTGCTCTGCTTTCCTTAACAATATTGAATTATGACTTTGCTCACACTTGCAGTTATTTTTCAGTTCTACTAGTTCTCTCGACATGCTCTTAGATTGTTTAATCTTGAGAATATATATTACAAGAAGAATGATGAAACTCACGGAGCAGATTACAGTGGATATAATGAATGGATTACTTGCTATGGCATTTGATGCTTCTTTTGGTAGAGCTGTCCTTGGATGTATGGTGGAGTATTCTCTATCTATCAATCTTTCTGTAGACTTTTCTGATGTCTCTAGGTGTTCGGTGGTGAGAGTCATTGGACATGGATCTGTGATGTTGGTGAAAGTGTTATCTTCAGTAGGATGCAACTGACAGTCTTTGCAGTTGCAGATGTCTTTGATATCTTCCAAACTACAAGAGCAACAGTACACAGGCCCAGGATCTGCTACTCGGGCAAGAATCCTTTGTTTCAGAGTTCTACTGCTCTCAGCGGCTCTACCCAGCGAGGGTAGCCTCATTCCGTTTTGATAACATACAATCTGTCCCGTTAGACTGCCTGCAGGAGCTGTACATTGTAGCGATACCCATTCCTCGTCAGTATATTCCCCTTGTGTTGCACAAATTGCCTTTCCAGGAGGATAGTTCACTTGTAGCATAATTCTAGGATAATCTGGAAGCATTTGGCCATTTTTGTAAGCTGTGAGAATGTATGTTCCTTGATTATCTCTGGAGACTGGATTAATTGTCAGTTGCAGTGAACATTGGTCACCTTTAGTGTTATTCCAGTCATTCAGAAAATGATGCGGGGGTAAAGCCATTTTCCGGGGGTTTGCAGAACTGTAAAAAGGGATCCTATAACTGTACCGTAATGTGACCCTTGTACTATCGCACGGATACGTGAAATTGAATTCTGCAAGCTCCCCCTCAAATGCATTAACTGTGGTAGGTTCGCTGGGTATTGCCATAGCAATTAGCAGAAGATTAGTGATTAGTATTTGAAACGTCCATTTCAGTAGAATTTCCTGTGCCATAGGCATCTTCTTGGCTAAGTTTGAATACAGGTACCTTTGAAGAAAATAAACAAATGCTAAATTGACAATATGCTCTCGAATTCAATGTTATACAAAAGATAAATTAATTTCATTGATAAAATAAACATGAAAATAGTAAACATATTACTCATGCACAAATTAGAATTGAGATTAAGATTCAAGGCTCAGTTTATGTACAATGTAATTTGTCCTACTACCGTATATGATAATGACGCTTTTTGACTTTGACATATTTTGTTATCATTATTCTAGTCACTATTTTTTTATCAGATTACATCTTCTTCAACAATAACAAAAAAGGTGTGTTTAATTTGAAGTACTGGTATACATTTGTACTCTTATACTTGTGTTCTGACAGTAGATTAAAAAAATTAAAAATGAAAAATCTCTGAACTTACCAAAACTTAATACAGTTGTTTGAATTTGATGATTTTGAAAAAAAAGAGATGTCTGTAATCTAACAAGAAAAATACTTTGAATGAGTCAAGGTTCAATGTGTGTTTATTATTTATAGTGATAGAGATGTGTGCCCCACTCATCAATTCAATATTTGTTGTATTGCACGTGTATGTCAGAGTTTTTTTTCTCGAAACTTAGTGTATGAATAGAGTGTCTAAAGTGATATTGATAGGGGGGGAGGATGCCACAGAAATTTAAGTGTGGCTGAATTCATCAAGTGCATTGTATTTTCTGCAGAATCATGTTGATGAACATGCAATAGTGTACATTCTGAGCTTGATCTGATCAATGCAGCAGTGTTTATATACCGCACTCAACTGTTTTTATGCCACTTTAAGTCACACTTCAAAACCACCCTTAAAATATTACTATGAGAGTCCATTATCCATATAAAACAATTATTATGTATAATAAGACATATCCCTTAAGATGTTTGAAAGAAGATTTCTTAATAGATCAATGAAACAATAATTGTTCTTTGAAACTGCATCTTAACCCTAAATAGACTGGGCTATTTGGACGCCTATAAAGACTGGTGGGGGGGGGGCTGATTCAGCCCCCCCTTATGATCTCGGCCGTTGATCGCACGATCGCAACGAAAATTGGCACACGCGTTACCCATGGCATTATCTACAAAACTATAACATCAAATTCGGCAAAAAATCTCATGTCTCATTAATTATGCTAATTTATGCGTAAAATCATAAGTTTGCTCTAATTAATAAAATAATGCCCCTGAAATGCTAATTTTTGTTTCACATACTCTAGATAGGCATCTGATCAAATTGATTTTAAAAAAATTTCAAAATCAAATTTATTTTCTTATGTATTCTATTGTTTTCTAAATTTCTTATGTATTTCTTTGTTTTTCGACTTTTTTTTTATTGTTTTTTCAATGGAAATTGTCGAGGACTTTATTTTAACCATAAACAAGATAAAATTAAATTGATTTTAAGCAGTAAAAGGAAAAATAATGAAACATTTATGAATTTTGGCTAAGAACACTATTTGCATTGGATTTGTACACAAATTCACATTTTTTGAGTAATTTTGGGTCTGCATGCACTTACGAAATGTTGTGTAATTTTGGAACCGCGTACCCGGGGGTCACAATTTTGGTCTCAAAAGTTGCGCGAGACTTGAAAGTAAAAAGTCAGTGAGCGACGCGGTCAAAAAATTTCGCACAGCGGATTTATTGCGAAAAATGTTGCGGGGGGGGGCTGAATCAGCCCCCCCCCAGTCTTTTTAGGGTTAAACCTATTCAAGTGTACACAGAGTGTAAATAATCAGATTCTACATTTTTGTCTCACCTGCGAAGCAAAGTGAGACTATAGGCGCCCCTTTTCCGACGGCGGCGTCAACATCAAATCTTAACCTGAGGTTAAGTTTTTGAAATGACGTCACAACTTAGAAAGTATATGGACCTAGTAAATAAAACTTGGCCATAAGGTTAATCAAGTATTACTGAACATCAAGTATTACTTTACCCATCTTTAAATCAGTCTATAATACAAAATTATGTTGCAAGAATCACTTTGCCAATACTATAGAAATGTGCTTTTAAGATCAGAACCTTCAATTTTTTGTCTCACCTGCATAGCAGAGTGAGACTATAGGCGCCGCTTTTCCGACGGCGGCGGCGTCAACATCAAATCTTAACCTGAGGTTAAGTTTTTGAAATGACATAATAACTTAGAAAGTATATGGACCTAGTTCATGAAACTTAGCCATAAGATTAATCAAGTATCACTGAACATCCTATTAGAGTTTCATGTCACATGACCAAGGTCAAAGGTCATTTAGGGTCAATGAACTTAGACCATGTTGGAGGAATCAACATCAAAATCTTAACCTGAGGTTAAGTTTTTGAAATGTCATCATAACTTAGAAAATATATGGACCTAGTTCATGAAACTTGGACATAAGGTTAATCAAGTATCACTGAACATCCTGCATGAGTTTCACGTCACATGACCAAGGTCAAAGGTCATTTAGGGTCAATGAACTTTGGCCAAATTGGGGGTATCTGTTGAATTCCCTTCATAACTTTGAATATTTATGGATCTGATTCATGAAACTTGGACATAATAGTAATCAAGCATCACTGAAAATTTTGTGCAAGTTTCAGGTCTCATGATTAAGGTCAAAGGTCATTTAGGGTCAATGAACTTTGGCCGAATCGGGGGTATCTGTTGAATTACCATCATAACTTTGAAAGTTTATTGGTCTAGTTCGTTAAACTTGGACATTAGAGTAATCAAGTATCACTGAACATCCTGTGTGCATTTCAGGTCACATGACCAAGGTCAAAGGTCAATGAACTTTGGCCGAATTGGGTGTATCTGTTGAATTACCATCATAACTTTAAAATTTTATGGATCTGATTCATGAAACTTGTACACAAAAGTAACCATGTATGACTGAACATCTTGTGCGAGTTAGAGTAGTTTTCAAAGTCAGCACTGCTGCTATATTGAACCGCGTGATGCAGGTGAGACGGCCAAAGGCATTCCACTTGTTTTCTATTTTGTTTAACTTCTTAAAGTTTCTATGGCAGAGAATGAATCATTGTATGGATGTTTTGCGGTACACCATATATCGTGCGGCTAAACTATTGTCTAATTTCCTATTTCTTTTAACTTCTTAAAGTTTCCATGGCAGAGAATGAGTCATTATATGGATGCTTTGTGGTACACCATATATCTTGTGGTTAGCGGACTATTGTCCTTGATTTGTTTTTATCTTGGATTTGCACTGATCAATTGTTTAGGGTACATGTGCTTGTTCAAAGTGAACATTTATGCTCTTTCAATTTAGAAACCACAAATGAGAAGCAAGTACCAGAATCTGAAGGTGAAAAATGAGACACTCCTTAGGCAACTTGAAGAGAGACAACAAAAAATTGATTCACTTAGCACGAAGAAGGATTCGTTGGAAGAGGTATGTATGACTTTCTATATCTTTCTTCCTTTTCTTCATTGGGTTCCATTTTCTTCCTCCTCATTCGCATTGTCTCTGCCTCTCCTTCCCCGCTTCTGAAAAAAGTATCCTTTTTTCTCTTTATCTCTTTCTGTCTTTATCTTTCTCTTTATCTGTAAGTCTCTATTCCTCTCTTATTCTCTCCCTCTCTTCTTCACCTACCAACTCATGGAATTCCTCAATAAAAATATTGACACCGAAATGGGTAGCCTAACTTATCTGGCTAAGACATATATACATGTATATATATAAATGAAGGTCCTGCGTCGGTTGTGGTAGTATAAAGCAAAATACAATGTGAATAAAACAACCGTAGATTGAAAAAGTTGATCAAATATATATATATATGTTTGGAAATATATGTAATCAAAGTGAGTTTACGTAGGCCCTATAGGATTGAGTTTAGATTGAAATCTCATTTCCTCACGTACCGGTACTAGATTGAATAATAAAAAAAAAAATCTCGGCAAGTGTGCGTCCGGATAATAGAGAGATCCGGATAAGGGGAGTCCGGATAAGAGAGGTCGGACTGTATATATATACATGTTTGTAGGAGCACCTTGAGCACTTTACAAGAAGGATATGTACCCTTCACATGTAATGTTATTATTGATAATGGTTATTTCATATTTTAAGGAGCTTCAACATTCCCAAGTAAAGCAGGAGGCAGTTCGTCTCTATGAGCAGCTGCATGAGCTAGTGGATAAGAAGAACCAGTTGATTGCTGAGGAACAGTCCAGGGGAACCCCTGCAGAAGAGAGAGAGAAGCTCCTCAAACAAGTCAAGGAAGATAACCAGGAGATCGGCAGTATGGAGAGACAGTAAGTTGTCTTGTAAAGGAATAAGTTTCAGAAGTAAAAAACGTCTAAAAGCATTTTAGTAAAAGGTAATAGTTAAAAAAGGAAAGTTCAAAAAGATTAAAATTGTTACCACAATTGAGACATTTTGAAAGGTGTATTGCACTATACAAGAATAGTTTATTATTATTATTATCTTCTTCTCCTTCCTCCTCCTCCTCCTTCTTCTTCTATTATTTTTATCATTATCATCATCACCATCGTTATCAGCTGAATGTGTTTTTGTTGAATTTGTATTTTACCTCTACATGAGCACTTGTAGTACAGGAATCATTATTGAATGAACCTGTACAAATATTTGAGGGATTTATTTGGATAGTGAGATAGGGTAATTATTAGTGTTGATTAATGGAAGCAGGTGTCTGAAAATTAAAGGTCACGTCCACTGCAGAATAAAAAGATTTTAGAGTTTTGCTTATTTTTCACAATACAGGTTAATGCACCACTCAGCAACATGCAAATTTCTATTGTTTGAATTGTATAACATTTCAATTTTTAGAGATTTGACAATAAAGACCAACTTGACTGAACCGTCATACATGTATGTTAAAACAATGGTTACCAGTTTTCCACATTCAAGGAAGAAATAAAATTTTGATTTTCAGACAATGAGGAAAAATTTAGAACATTTCATATTCCATATAATAAAATACAAAAGAAATAGTGAGCGGATGACATATTTCTCCTTATTTGCATACCAACCAGGATGTGCACATAGCTGTTATGTGAAATTAAGCGAAACTCAAAAAAATAACTTTCTTATGTTACATCCAATTTTGCTGAAATTTTCTGTGTTATGCTTGTTGGATTTTCTCTTTTCTTTTCAAATCAACTTTTTGTTGGGGTGGACTTGTCTAGGTATATGATAGCAAATAACAAATTAAATTCTCTGTGTTGCTGCAGTTGTTCAAATAGAATTTATGGATTTTTATTATCTTGTAAAGCATTTGTAACTCTTTCCTTCCAAGAGGTATCCACTCTGGGGGAAAAATACAGGGGGGGGGGGCAATTTTACCACTTACATGTAAATGAAAATTACGGATATAAATAAATCTGATCATCTGGACTTACTGGTATGATATGTAGAACACTGTCACGTCTGATATGGGACGTTTTTTCAGCTCGTCTGAACTGGCAGGAAATCGTTGCTGCTTGGTGGCGACACACAATCGATTTCCCACCAGTTTAGACGATCTAAAGATGCGTCCCGGATCAGACGTGAAAGTGTTCTCCATTTCAAACAAGTAAGTCCAGATGATCAGATTTATTTCTATTTCTAATTGGTATTTCTTCCTGGATGAATCAAAACATACATCAGTTGATTACATGTAAATGCTTAAAAGACAAATTTTCAAGATTGATATTAATGATTTGCATTTTCTCACTACCAGCAGTCGTCATCACACATTTCCTTTTCAAGACAAAATAAGATAATTACTTTTTTATCTTTATATCTCTTTACTAGAATCAAAGAGATCAAGGAAAAGCTTGAGGATACTATGGAAGAAATCAGTCAAGTGGATGTTGACCTTGAGGAACATCAAGGTAATGTAGCCTTGGTTTGTGTTTCATAAAGCTGTTTGTAAGTTAAGAACGACTGGTGATCCTTTCTTGTAGAAAATGGTATATTCATTGGCGATGGTTAAGCGCGTAAGAAAGGTTCACCAGTCGTTCTTAAAGTTGCTCTTAACTTACAAACAGCTTTATGAAACGGCCCCCTGGTGTGTGTTTCATAAAGCTGTTCGGAAAATACGAATGACTTTACGCACGACTGGTAACCCTTTCTTGTGCCAAGTGATATTCCTATGTAATTGAATTAGGACCTAAGATCAAGTTCCAGTTGTGCGTTAAGTTGTGTGTAACTTTACGAACAGCCTTATGAAACACCTACCTGGCTTATGATCATGCCCTCTCCTTAATTCAATGTCAAATCTGCATCACATTAATATTGATATTTTAATTTATACTGATTTTTGTTAGAGGGCACAGGTTGCAACTATTATTTCCCGAGATTTTATTCCAGACCTATGAATTAAAATAATGTACACTATTTCCAAAATAGTCAAAAATATTTCCAAAATGGGAAGGAAATAGTGCAGATTATTTTCATGGTAGCCACACACAAAATTTGATTGGAACGTATGAAGTGCAGTGCCAGTGCTCATATGGGGCAAACAATTCACTTTTTATCCAGAGTCCGCATTATTTGAGAATCTTGTTCATTAATCTGAAGATGAGATCCAGTGCTCTTACAGCATGAACTACAGCAGTACCGAAATAATGGAGACCATTTATGTCCTAACACATCCATTCATTTTTCAAGAAATAGTTTGTCTATCACCTGCACCCACAAATTAATGATTAATCAATGAATTAATGATTATCAAAGTTTCTCTATAATGGTGGTTAATTTCTGTTGAAGTGTTGGTCATTTTTGTCTCACCTGCGAAGCAAAGTGAGACTATAGGCGCCGCTTTTCCGACGGCGACGGCGGCGTCAACATCAAATCTTAACCTGAGGTTAAGTTTTTGAAATGACGTCATAACTTAGAAAGTATATGGACCTAGTTGATAAAACTTGGCCATAAGGTTAATCAAGTATTACTGAACATCCTATTAGAGTTTCATGTCACATGACCAAGGTCAAAGGTCATTTAGGGTCAATGAACTTAGACCATGTCGGAGGATTCAACATCGAAATCTTAACCTGAGGTTAAGTTTTTGAAATGTCATCATAACTTAGAAAATATATGGACCTAGTTCATGAAACTTGGACATAAGGTTAATCAAGTATCACTGAACATCCTGCCTGAGTTTCACGTCACATGACCAAGGTCAAAGGTCATTTAGGGTCAATGAACTTTGGCCGAATTGGGGATATCTGTTGAATTCCCATCATAACTTTGAAAGTTTATGGATCTGATTCATGAAACTTAGACATAATAGTAATCAAGCATCACTGAAAATTTTGTGCAAGTTTCAGGTCTCATGATTAAGGTCAAAGGTCATTTAGGGTCAATGAACTTTGGCCGAATCGGGGGTATCTGTTGAATTACCATCATAACTTTGAAAGTTTATTGGTCTAGTTCGTTAAACTTGGACATTAGAGTAATCAAGTATCACTGGACATCCTGTGCGCGTTTCAGGTCACATGACCAAGGTCAAAGGTCAATGAACTTTGGCCGAATTGGGTGTATCTGTTGAATAACCATCATATCTCTGTAAGTTTATTGGTCTAGTTCATAAAAAGTGGACATAAGAGTAACCATGTATCACTGAACATCTTGTGCGAGTTAGAGTAGTATTCAAAGTCAGCACTGCTGCTATATTGAACTGCGTGATGCAGGTGAGACGGCCAGAGGCATTCCACTTGTTTAAGTTTATTACTACATTATATGACTGTGTTTCCAAACTGCTGTGGGTGATATGAAATTCAAATGTATGTTAGGAGAATGAATTTTGCCATTTCCTTTGGGACCTTCGTCAAAATAGAATTAACTGTAGACAAGTATCTCTTCTTTTTGATACACAAAACATTTCTGAAGTATAGCATCGGCTAGATTTCTGATATGTAATTGTGAATGTGTAAGCTACAGTGAGTATTCAAAGGATCTTCTTCAATGAAATTGACAATATTACCAAGAGAGGGTGCTATATGTCCCCAAAGGTAAAATTCATGGCACTTGTTAATTTAGCTGGTAACCTCAAGTTGTATCACAAATGGCCTCATTTTTTGTAATGTAGAGTGAAATGCAGCACTACATGTATGTTGAGAATTTTAGGATTAGGGTGTCTTTGTTAGCCCTTTTTCATGTCACCTTAAATTGTAAAACTTAAAAGTCACTCTTTTGTAATAATTGGCTCATGTGTGACATATGTAAAGTGTTTCATCTTCATATAATTCAGGGTTCCCCCAGAAATTTGAAAACAGAATTCCATGACTTTTATGTGGAAGTTTTGTAGTTAAGGTGAATTCAGGATATGCCTGGAAAATTTGACATTTTCATCTATTGTATAGTTTCCTTTTGTGACAAGATCTGCATGCTATGCTCTGAAAATTTGGAAATAGTTCATGGAAATCTGTCAGTTCAAGAAATTACATGAGTTTCTGTTCAAGATAATTTTGAATCTTGATGTTGGTGAAACGAAAATGGTACTGTACCGTGGTCAGAAACAGGTCTCCATATACTGTACCAATGATGATACATGTAGATGTACATGTCATGAGTAAGGTAGTGGGTGGAATGGATGTCTGTGAGAGGAGGTTATGGATACCATCATAATGTGTCTGATTTTGAAAACCGTGCCAGAAAGCAAGTCATGAATAGCAGCAATTTAGTCATGGAAAAGTCATGGAAAAGTCATGGAATTCTGTTTATGAATTTCTGTGGGAACCCTAATTATTCAACCTTTACAAAAGCATCACAGAGCCATGATACGATTGTGAATTTTAATTCATTTTGCCTATCTTTCATTTCCTAGGAGAGAAAAATATGAAGTACAAAGAGCTGAAGAAGAGGGAAGAGAGCATGAATGGTAAGTTTATTTGCTGCTACTGAGGTATCTTTAGTGAGAATAATGAATTGGTTTTTAACTTTGATGGCCTTTTCACAAACGGTCAGGTTGGACGTTAGGCTTTCTGAAACACATGATATTTTTTTATACACTTCCTGTTTTGTATGCAAGCACCGACTCATATTTGACACCTTTAACAATAACAGGTCTAGAGTAAAGACTAGATGCCAAAGGTTCTGTCTGTCAAATAAGAGTCAGCCTCAGTACACAGTGAATCTAGTCTCACTAGTTCAGACTCTGCATTATGCACTATGCAAATTGCGAAAAACAAGGGTCTGTGCTTGCAGACTACTTCGAGGGAGGGTGGGGTTATTTCAGGAAAATTGTCAGCTCTGACACAGATTGTTAGCTGTGACCATTTAAGTGAAATACTTGGTTTTGATTGGCTGTGAAGCATTGAAATCTGAATGTTACTATAGTAACTGCCAGAAAATGACAATTTGGTGTTCTAAGCAGTACATTTCCCTGTTTGTGGTCTAATCAGTTTATTATACTGCAAGTAATTAATGATGGCCTTGACCTCTTATGATGTAAAATATTGAGGTCATTACTCTTTGTGACCTTTAGTCTGTTTATAATCTATGTTTGCAACATGTTGAGTAAAGTGATAGTTCAGATACATAACATTGACCTTATGCAGTCATTTTATAATCAGTGAGTGCAGAATACTAGTAGTTTGTTGGGGTAAAAGATTAGAGGACACATCATTGTGATTTCTGTGCTTTTATTTTCCCTTTTTGCAGAATTCCTTGAAACGTTTGAAAGTGCAAAGAAAGAGGAAATAGTAAGTTGATTTTATGTAGAATATAACACATATCCTTCTCTCTGAATATTCTTTATCACTTGTTTTTTTTCAAATGCAGGCCTGTGAAATCTCCACTATTTAGCGGAAATCCGCTATTTTCATTTTTAAGACC
The DNA here is from genome assembly GCF_018143015.1 of Lytechinus variegatus. NCBI lineage: Eukaryota > Metazoa > Echinodermata > Echinoidea > Temnopleuroida > Toxopneustidae > Lytechinus > Lytechinus variegatus. The sequence goes on from NC_054750.1 coordinate 17,254,582, forward strand.
GATTTCAAATTCCGCTTTTTTGCTGTGTTCCATTTTCGTATTTGCTAAGTCAAAATTCCGCTATTTTATCCAAAACCGCTGGAAAACGAGTCTAGGTAAATGGATGCGAGCAGAATGTGTGTGTTGTGAATACGGGGCCTTGTATTTTGCCTTCGCAAAGTTTCGAATGTTAGTATATGTAACTCTGAAACTGTTGTGGATCACACCGTGCACCCGTTGCCGTTGTTGGCATACAAGTGCAAAGCAGCAGCTCAAATTGCGATATTTTGCGACTGGTAAATACGTCTGTAAGGATGATGACGTCATCCAAGATGGCAACTTACGATGACCAACGAAAGGATCGAAGATGACAATGTTTCGATCATTATTTCAAAGGAATTAGCGGTAACTGCGGTCTAAGGTATGATATTTCTGAATTTTTAACATTTTTTCGTAAATATGGATGTGATTTCTTTTTCATAATGTGACATTTTATGGACAAAAAAACGATCGGAAAATCGGGTTTCCACTGTTAGATTTAACGTTACTGCTAAAATACGTTGTCTGTACGTAAGGGCCTCCAAGCTCTTCAGTCTATGTATTGGTGACGCAGTTCAGCGGAACAACCAAAATACAGAGACTGAAGCTTTTGGTCTAGAATACACCGTGAATCGTGATGGGCAAAGCAGTGGCTTGGCGATAGTAGATAGTAAGGTAAATTTTCAGATTTTTCCACTATTTTTTTGAAACTCCACTCACAGGCCTGCAAATGATAAGAATAGTCAATTCAAGTCACATTCATTCATTCATTCTTGAATTTACCAAAAATATTCTTTAAAGTGCTTTGATAACTACCGCTGATTAATCTTTCCTTGATGTTGTCCACGGACCTTTGGCATGTTGCATCTCAAAACCAAGAGAGATATATGAAGCGCTGGCTTCAAAATGCCCTCCTTTTTTTTACAGCATCAGCGGGAGTGATTGTCTGTAGATCGTTCTTGCAAACAGTGTGGTCTAAAAAGCATATTTTGAAGGAAGTACTGTGTGTTACAGGGAAAAAGACGATAGGGCTTTTTGAATGGCATGCATACTACTCCCATAAAAGGGAGGAGAAGGGGTAGGAGGAGGGGTGGAAGTGCACAGGTGCACCTAAAAAAATCTGTTTTAAAATCAGAAAAAGCATTAAATTCTCTCAGGCATGATTGGAGGGTCCAAGAGGGATTGCATCAGGGGAGGGGGGGGGGGGGGGAGGAATCAACCTTCTTTACTGGTTAACATGTTTATTGTGTTCTTACCCTTTATGGCCAAACCGATGTGCATAAAATTGTGGTTTCATAGAAGATGCTTAAATTTTGTCTTTTCATCTCTTAAGGCTGATAACTTCATAGTATCATATACATGTATAACAAAAATGTGTCAGTTTGGTTCATTCTCTGTGCTTGGAGGAAATATCAAATACTTGAATAGTAAATATATGATGGACCCTAGTCAGGTAAATAGGCAGTGGAATAAGGTTCAATGCCACTAAGCTAATGTGGATCGCAAGGTTGAGCAAATTAGGGAACTCATTACAGTGAGGGTTGAAAGGGATGTGTCTTGTTTAACTGAAAGTGAATTGAAGGAACTGATTGGCTTTCTGTGCCTACATGTATATTAATTCCTGGCCCACCTCGGGGTTGTTCTTTATTTTTTTTTTTTTATAGTTGTTGTTGAATGAATGTTTAAAGTGTATTTTTTATATATCAAATATGTTGGTTTTTGTAAATTGGAAAACATATTTTTGAATATTTGTATATGCATTTTTATGCAAATAAAGAAGAATTTAAATTGAATTCAATTAGTCTAATTCTAATATTCTGAGTGTGAATGAAATGCCAAAATTAGCATAGCATTAGCAACCCATTGGACACTATGCTTGACGTATGTTGTGCTGGGGTCTACATGCAATATGTATTTTACTATGATCAAATCATGGCCAGATTAGATTTCAGTTTCTTGTTGTCTTTTATCTTGTGTGTTTTTCCAGGAAAGGAGAAGTACCAGTGAAGAAACTATTGTGACGCTCCTGTCCCACACCAGCAGGGTAAGCTCAAAGAAAATCTAATTTGTCACTGAGCAGTCATTTTGTGGTGGAGGGTTGATAATATTCTTATTTCCTTCCTTCCTCCAAGTTTATCACTTTAAAACCTCTCTGTTACAGTCTCTTTATATAATGTTATCTCTTGACCTTATTACAAGCTTTCATCCATACCCAGAATGTAACATTTAAAGTATATATTACTTAAAGTATAATACCATGATGAATGTTTTTCCTTTTTTAAATTTTATTTTATATTATTTGCAAAGAAATAAAATGCTTTATCATGCTTCCAGGCATCCCTGTTTTGAATAGAGATCAAGTTGCCATATGAAGGCCAAGCAGACTACATTTTTGACCAACCACCCCCAAAACAACAATAAGTTGACCCATTACGATTGATCCAATCAATTGTAACTCTATGGAAATCCATCAGTGTCCTCATTTTCTTTCTGCAGGAAATTTGCACAATGTCCATTGTAAACCAAGGGAAGAACAGTGAATTTTCAAGAAAACAATGAATACATGAAAATACATCATAGTTAGAAAATATTTTGATCAAACATGCGTAATAGATGTTGAAGTCGCTGGCCATCCATAGTTGTGATTGATCGGATCAATCGCAACTCTTTAGACGGGGCCCAGAATTGATTTTAAGGTTGTCATTGAGATTGAAAAAGCACATCCTAAGCTTTGAAATGATATGTGAAATGTCACAATTAATCAACAAATCCCATACAAGTACCTGATTGAAAGTAGAGGAATGCCCGGGAGAGCTTAAAGAGAAATGCCAGTACTGAGTTGCAGTAAACACTGATTTCATGAGAAAGTCTGTAAAACCAGGCTTAATTGTCAGAATATCAGCGAGGATCTAGATCTGGTACAGTTACATAAACTGAACTTTGTGAAATCTTGAAATCTACGCTGAAAAACGTTCACACTGCAGATCACCAACACAGATAGGCACACGTGGGACAGTGTATTATTATTGCTGGAATAAAGACCCGACGGAAGTGACCGAATCCGCGCTTATTTTGCCTATTTCTCAGCAATTGCACAATTTCTTCCAGAATCCTTCGGCACATATTTTTTATTCATACAAACAGACACTTGGGTGGTCATTATATTGGATTCTGTAGAAAGTCATTTTGAGATAGTTACCAAAACTGGAATTTATCTTTAAAATAACGAGACAACAATGATTAAAGTTCTGGGGTCACTCAATCATGAGATGTGTAGACTGTGCAATCTCTGTGAAACTTCTGAGTGATTAATCTACGTAAACATGTTCAAAGAAACTTGTGTATCTTGTTGCTGTTTCCTATTCAAATTGAAAACTTGAAATTTTGAAAATATGAAGAAGAATTAATCTTTCAGATCAACTAATTTTCCAAATTTTGCCTTTTGAAGACCAAATTACTATTTTTATAGAGAACCGATCCTGGTGACTTATCATTGGATTTGTAATGACTGGTCGCTCGATGAGCTCATACTGTACATGTATCTTTACTGTATCATTGATATCATAAGAGGGCAGCTCCAGAAAAGTTTAATTTTAATGGCAATTTTCGATTACTGAGAAACAGTTGTCTTCATCAATTAGGAGACTGCTGTCATGAAATGTGTTTTTGCTGCCATTGCCATATTTTAAGAAACACAACTTTTTCTCTGCTGTCTATGCAATTTTGAAATGTTTTAATTATGCGATACAAGGTTTTAATAGCCCAGCAACAAGTAAAATGCGAGACATTTGTGATTTATTTTCTGTAGAATCTTGGGCGTCAGAAACACATGCCAACCCCTCAGGAACTGGCCAGGATGCAAGATGACTTGAGCTTTAAACAGACGGAGATGCACAAATCAGAAGCTACTGCTTCAGGGCTCACAGGAGGTACCTCACGTCTACCCCTTCTACTTAATCCATCATCTTCTTACATCTAATGAATTAATGCATCCTTACTGGAGAGAATGCAGTTTCTCTTAATAGTGTATTCACATTGTGGACCATAGTGTGAAATTACCTTCACACTGTTAAATTTGAGCGTTTTAAAAGTGTGAATCCCTTTTTCACATAGTCTGCTATGTGAGCAGACTGTGAACACTCACACTAATAAGGTGTATACAGAGTGGAATTGAATTCAGAACGTTAAACGTGAGTATTTAGCACTGTTAATTACGTATTCACACAATTCATTGTGTGAACACGACATTTATATGAACACACTGTGCGACCTCATTCTTACCAGCAGGGATGTATGTCTCCTTGTTTTTCTGTTTTATCTCTTTTTTTCTTCAGCTGTTTTGTTCTTAGAAAGATGAATTAACTCCAGTCCACCCCACTCCCTTAGTGTGTTCACAGTGTGGACTTTAGCGTGAAATTACAATTCACACTGTGAAATTTGAGCATTTTAAAAGTGTGAATCCCACCTTCACATAGTCCACTATGAGAGCACACTGTGACTTACAGAGTATACATTGTAATTGCATTCAACTTGAGCATTTTAGCTCTGTTAATTACATATTCACGTAATCCACTGTGTGAACACTACATGTATGTGAACACATTCGTTGACATCATTCTCATCGGCGAGGATGTAGGTCTCTCTGTTTATCTGTTTTATCTTTATTTATTCTTCAGCTGCTTTGTTCTATCTCAGAATGATGAGTTAACTTCAGTCTGCCCAGTTCATCCAATTCCTTGATGTCCTTATCTCTTTGTATTCCATATATCACCTGTTTGTGTGCCTGTTTATCCCAAGCTCAGGTTATTTTTACAGGAGTTTTTTCCCTGTGTTAAAGTCAGTGGCAGAAATCAGACTAACCTTAGTTTCCAGTCTTTACCAGAGTTTTCTCAGGTAAAAAGTTTTATGCAACGGGCCCCTGATCTTTTCTCACAAGAGCGCTTTTACTACATCGACCCTTGGGTTACATTGCATCATCTCTCCCCTCTCTCTTCTCTCCATCAGAATCTTCTCGGCTCCAGATGGATCTTCAGAAGGTGGAGCAGCTGGAGGGTAAGATCACAGCAGAGCTGGAGTCCCTCAAGGTGCGCATCAAGGAGATGGAGGAAGAGCTCAAGACTTACTCTGACCTCGACTCTCTGCAGAAGAACGCTGATCTCAAGAAGAAGGTGGGTGCAAGTATTCATTTTGATACTTTTGGAAATGTATTCATTTACCTAGTATATTACACATATATTGGTGCCTGTGGGGTTTGAAATGATACAGTCTATGGGGAATGTTTAACTGAAGTAGGGAGAATAGCATAAGCTCAATCCCACATCGAACAGCGAACGGAGAGATGAAGAACTTATGAGACACAACAAAATGGAACTTAAATAAACGAAGTGTGGTAGTGCACTGAACTCATAAGAGGGCTGCTTTGCCACATTAGAACTCAAATCATATCTACAATTTACATATATTCAAATTACATAAAATCAACCAATCAAAATAAAGAGAATTGAGGAACCAACTAAAAGTGGAAGAGTCTAATTCATAGATATAAACAGTAAGAGATAGTGGATGGAGATGAATAAGATGTTGGGATGATTACATAGTATAGGATGTTGAACAGAAGAATCGGGTATGGAAATGTAATGAATGAACACATCTGAATACGAAAAGAATGACTAGAGCAGGTTGAATATTGACAGAAATATTCAGACAATGGTTTCTGACATAATGAATGTCTTAAGTTTGATAGGATTATCATTATCATCAGCCAAATAAATAATTGAAGAAGTCAAAGAGACATAAAGTAATAAAGTTTGGCATCAATTTAGAGATGTCCGTTCGACACATTTTGAGTGTCCCGTACGCTACAATGTTCTCGAACAACTTAATTTGCTTTATTTAGTCATGAATGTTTATTTTGCTTTCTTTACTTTTGTTGTTGGGTAAATGAATATCAATTTGAGTTCAGTTTTTGTCTCACCTGCATAGCAGAGTGAGACTATAGGCGCCGCTTTTCCGACGGTGGCGGCGACGGCGGAGGTGGCGTCAACATCAAATCTTAACCTGAGGTTAAGTTTTTGAAATGACATCATAACTTAGAAAGTATATGGACCTAGTTCATGAAACTTGGCCATAAGGTTAATCAAGTATTACTGAACATCCTAATAGAGTTTCATGTCACATGACCAAGGTCAAAGGTCATTTAGGGTCAATGAACTCAGGCCATGTTGGGGGAATCAACATCAAAATCTTAACCTGAGGTTAAGTTTTTGAAATGTCATCATAACTTAGAAAATATATGGACTTAGTTCATTAAACTTGGACATAAGGTTAATCAGGTATCACCAAACATCCTGCATGAGTTTCACGTCACATGACCAAGGTCAAAGGTCATTTAGGGTCAATGAACTTTGGCCGATTTGGGGGTATCTGTTGAATTACAATCAAAACTTTAAAAGTTTTTGGATCTGATTCATGAAACTTGGACATAATAGTAATCAAGTATCACTAAACATCCTGTGCAAGTTTCAGGTCACATGATCAAGGTCATTTAGGGTCAATGAACTTTGGCAGAATTTGGGGTATTTGTTGAATTACCATCATAACTTTGAAAGTATGTTGGTCTAGTTCATAAAACTTGGACATAAGAGTAATCAAGTATCACTGAACATCCTGTGCACATTTTAGGTCACATGACCAGGGTCAAAGGTCAATGAACTTTGGCCATAATGGGGGTATCTGTTGAATTACTATCATAACTTTGCAAGTTTATTGATCTGACTTTTGAAACTTGGACCTAAGTGTAATCAAGTATCACTGAATATCCTGTGCAAGTTTCAGGTCACATGATCAAGGTCAAAGGTCATGTGAGATCAATGAACTTTGGCCGCATTGGGGGTATTTGTTGAATTACCATCCTATCTCTGTAAGTGTATTGGTCTAATTCATAAAACGTGGAAATAAGAGTAACCAAGTATCACTGAACATCTTGTGTGAGTTATAGTAGTTTTCAAAGCCAGCACTGCTGCTATGTTGAATCGCGTGATGCAGGTGAGACGGCCAGAGGCATTCCACTTGTTTATGAAAATTATCTGTCCAACTCACAGACTTTAGAGTACAAACTTGAGGTTTTCAAAAAAGCCACCTTTTCTGTGTCATTTACTGCATATTACTATTTTAAATCTGTATTATGCAGGATGTGAATTCAAGTCATGTTAAGTCTTGGTTATCCTAATGCCCTGGTGTTGTAGTACTTGATGATCACCTTTAGTTACTGGAATATTTTTTGTTTTTCTTGTCGAAAAGCTGTCTCTAAATGTCCCGTACAAACGTATGGAATCACTCATGAACATGTTTGCTGTATATCATTGATTATATTAATTTGCTGTATGTATTTTTAGCATATCATGTTTTGGTTTATAATAATATTATGTTGAATAAACCATTCATTTATTCAAATTGAATATAATTGAATTTATATTGGCTTTATTTTGTTCTAGAAATTACAAGAAGACAAGATTACTCTAGCAAGAAGAAGAGATGTCTTAAAAAAGAGTAAGTATAACCCTTTATATCCTACATTAGGAACCGCCAAACCAGGGAGTTTAAGGGGCATCAGCTCCCCTACTTTTCTAAAGAAAACATAGAAATGCCATCTTATTGCATTTTTTTAATTCACATGCTCAGCCGCCACACTTTAAAAGCTGTTCCGCATCGCCTGGACATACTTAGAATCAGCTTCAGCACAATAATATGCCTAACGGTCCTGTAGATCTTTTAACCATTATATCAAAAGTTTTATAATATAATAGTTTTATAGATTTGAAAATAGATGAATGTAATTTCATGTAGCAAGCCAAGTTAAAAGGTCATGTAGTGTCAATTAATTGGTAACAACTTTAAACCAAATATTTAGAAAGCGCCTTCCCATTATAATGCTCAAGGCACTTTACCAAAAGATATGACAAATAAATTTCTGCTCTCCAAGTGCTTATAAAAATACGAAAGGGGTATTAATGAGAAAACAGATATGTTTTTAGCTTATTTTGAATACTCGTAATGAAGAACATGAAAGTATATTGACAGGGAGATTATTTTATTGAAATATATTTATTCAGGAAAAACACAATATCAGTATGAAAACACTATTTTACATCTAGGTCCTGAAAAGGTTAAAAAGTTACATCAAAATTCAAAGCTGATATACGGATACGACCAGCTGCATATAATAAGCTAAAAAATAAGCTAAAAAATAAGAATGACAGTGGCAGTCTGTATTTACGTAATTTATTGAGAATCAGTATTTACAAGTTAAAATGAGAAAGAGAAGAGGAACCAGGAACCATTTGCGAACTTTGTGACCCATTTGAAGAGTACACACTACGCACCCATCCACCATATGACCCAGCACACATTCATGCACAATCAATCACAATCAGTCAACCTCACCCAGATACATTCATAAACTATCAATAAACAATCACGGTAGACAGATCACCCTGCAACAACACATGAATAAAAAAAAATCCACACACGACTCATTCTCTAATGTACAAGGATAACTATTGTAAAAAGGTGACAAAGCTTGCAACATCCAGGTCCCCACTCAATACAAATTATTGCACGAAAGGTTTAAAAGAGACTATAAATGAATGCAGCTGGACGTTTACATTGGTAAAAATACATAAGTAAACATTTAGTGAAAAAAATGCTTTCTTAGACAAATGCTTAAAAGATAGTACAGATGTTGATTTTTTTGTAGCGTATGGCGAGATGTTCCAAAGCTTTCCTCCTGCATTAATAAAACCATGTTTTTTTCTAGATTACGTTTTGGCAAGATTACAAGAGAATCAGCAGATCTTGTATTAAAACCATGTCTATCAAAGTCCATTGTAGATACTGGGACCAGTGAATATAATACATTGCTGACCTTTCTTGGAGTTCATTTTAGGAATTTGTAAATGAAAAGGATTTGATCTAGAATGTAGCGAATACATGTAGTGAGATTGTTGGACTGGAGAAAGTAGGCATGAAATATATTGTGGTTTCAGGTTTTTAAAGGACATGTATTTTTTGGACCAGTAACCAGTGAAGTCTGGCCAACTATGCACATAACCAAGCCAAAGTGGTGCACCAAAATTAATTCAGAAATCTCGTAAAAACGACAGCCATCTAAAACCAGAGCTGCCAAGTAGTACTGATTTTCAGTATTTAGTACTGAAAAGTGAGAAGAATACTGATAGTTCCATAAAAAATACTGATTTCTAAAGTTTCAGTTGTATGTGTGGTCCTATGGTATTTTTTTAAAAATAGTGATTTCCTCACTTCAAAAGCTTCAAAAATACTGAAAGTTCCTTTTCAGGTTGGCAGCTCTGTAAAACAAAAAAGTCGTCTCTAAATCATCTGTACATGTATTACAACCGTACAGTATGTCTGGTTGTAATAGAATGTCTGGTTGTGTAGAATTGTAACAGAATGTTTCAACACAAGCAAAGTAAATACCCGAAACAACCTGCAACTTGGAGAGCAGTTACAAATACGTCAGCCTGAAACGCCACTCAAATTTATGTTTCAATCTTAACATGTTTTCATACTCCATCGAGATTGTATATAAGGAGTATCAAGTCATGGACAACTTGGGTAAAAATAAACAACCCTGAAAATTGATATTTTTTTCTTATCTTATTGATATTTTTTTCTTATCATCATAAGGAAGTGGTCACATTGAATCCATTAATTTCCTTATTCCATGAAAGATTGCCTCTACAACATTGCTCCTCGTGGCCTTTGGTGCATTTAAATAATGATAAAAAAAAAATGTTTGCCATTTTCAATATCACAAAGTCAACAGTCCCACTATTTAGAACTGCATAATGCAGGCGGGATTGCCTGAGGCATTCTAGTTGCTATTGTATAAAACCTAACATTTTTCCCCCATGGGAAATGTGTCGGTCATAATGCTGTCACAAGGCTGGTATGCTTGTAATTGCATGACTGCTTCAGCTATAACTTATTTGGTGTTCGAAAGAGATGATTTCCATGGCTGAATAGAATGATGATTATTAAAATTTATGTGATAAAATCCAGTGCATTTAATTATGATATTTTCATTCCAAGGCCACTCTTTTATACTGTTTTACAAATTTCTATATTCAAGCACAAATGGGAAAAGATAAAACAAACACCAAATACCTCAAAGACCAATAAGATGTTCATTGAGGCCATTCAATGGCCTTGATTAATTTAAGCCCTAAAAGACGTTATTGATTTTGTAGGCCAGGAACTGTATATCTACACACAGTGGAGCAAATTTTAGTTACAAGGAAAATTAAAGCTGCCGAATGCTCAATAGACTTGGATGAATGTATCTCATTGTTTTCATTCACACAAAGGCCCCGTATTCTAAAGTCGGGTTTAACTTAAACCAGGACTTAAAGTTGTGATTTAAGTATGGATAGCCAGTTGTTACATAAATCACTTACGGTAGAGATAATATTTCAGCTCATTTGGCTCTAAAATCATTCATAATTGTCTAGGAAGTATAAACAGATGATTCTCTTTACCATCGATGAATCAGGACAGAGCACAGTAAACATATAAGAAACATACAACTTAATACAAATTTGGCACTTTTGGCTTCCTGTAATTTTAGCACAGAGTTTAATAGACCATGGTCTATAAAGTTAAGCCTGACTTCAGAATACGGGCCATAGTGTGCTTGTAGTATGATAAAACCATTATGGTGATGCAATATAGCCTGTACGTCATGTGACTTGGAAATATGATTTTTAAGTTACACTTTATTGTGAAACCTTCCCCAGGTGTCCAACTTTTATCCAGTCAGTACGAAGCCTTGAAGTCACAGCTCAATGACAATGAAACCCACTCGCAGCTTGGTAACCTCGAACGCAAATGGCAGCATTATGAGCAGAACAACTACGTCATGAAAGAATGTATCCTTTTTACACAATTCACTGATCAAGCATGACATATGATTGTTTGGAATCTAATTGGGGAATTTGTTTTTTCATGCACGCAATGTCGGTTGATTGATTGATTCATGTTCTCTTACTGTATCCATCCCTTTTGGATTAATATGGTTACATATATTGTTGTTTCTAAACTCAAAAAAAAATGAAGAAAAAAATCCTTTATTGTCAAGGATAACATCATGCATGAACTGAGATGGCTGGGCTCTTACTCATCCATAAGAGTAGGAAAATAGAGAGTGAAAGAGAGAGAGAGAGAGAGAAGAGGTGGGGATGGATTCGAAGGAAGATAGAGAGATGGGAATGAGCAAAAGAAGAGATAGAAAGGGAATAAGCGGAGAAAGGATACCACAAGACAAAAGAGGGACTTGTCATATAACATTTATGATGATGGGAGATGGCAAGAGAAGCCTTTAGATATTAGCAAATGCATTAAAATTAGATTCACTTAGCAAGCAGTAGCATGAGGGTTCATAACTTGTAAAATTCGCCGCCCACTCCTGTAGCACTGATCTTTATTACATAAGCCACATACTCCTTTGTCCTTTTGATTCTGTTGACGTGACATTTTATCTAGACCATTGATGATGTGGTGATCAAGCATGATTCATTTTAATTCTTAGTTTCACAACATCCTTCCAGGAAAAAAAAAAAACAATCCTGCAATTCTGCAGATGAACTGACCTCATTTCTATACAAATCACTACTCTTTTATTTGTGATTTGTCTCTCTTTGTTATTCTGGTCTAACTGATATGACTTCAAATGCACGCAATGTTGGCTAACGTTCCGTCACCCTATCCATCCATTAATTGTTCCCTATGTTTTACTTTTACAATGGTGATATCGCACGGCACTTCAAATATTGTTTGATGATGTGGGTGAACAAGCATGATTGGTTTTAATTTTCAATTTTAAAATACCCTTTAGGAAACAGAAAACAGGAAACATGAAACCAAGGAAACATTGACTACATTTTCGTACAATGCACTGCTCTTTTATTCCTGATTTATGATTCTTTTTGTTATTCTAGCCTGAGAAATTTGACTTCACATGCATGCTATGTTCTCTCACCATATCCGTCCATTGTTCTCTATCACTTTATTACTTTTATAAATGACAATATGATCCCTTGACACTTCAAAAGGTGTCTTGTAAAGATTATTTAGAGATACCATTCGTACCAGTTTTAATAACGATATGACCTACTTTAGAACAGAATCCATCAAAATGATGAGGCGATGTGAACTCGCAATGTGAACGAAAATTATCTGCCCAATGAGGCGAGTCTGACTCGCCTTTCTGCCCCAACAAAAATGTAGGACCAGACCCGCAAACAGCAAGGTTTGTATGTAAGTCTTTGTGTGGAGGCCTACTTGTTGATTAACATTTCAATCAGGATCTGTGCCTGCAGACGAGGCTGATGATGCCATTCCTCCACTTTCCTTTTCCTTATATTTACATTAAAGGTATTGTTTAACTTTGTGAGCAGCCGATTTAAAGAATTCTCAAACCAAGATGAAACATATGTACAAGTGCATGTATTAGAACTAATAAAAACCCTGAAAACAACCATTATTGAGAATGAAAAGCTAAAACTACTAGGCAAACCCCGATTTTGTAAATAGGCGTCTTATAGAAGCCTAAATAGTACACATAAGTGTATAGAATGAAATTAAGATGGTGTTTCCGGTCACTTTATATTTCAATTTTTGAAGCACTAAATAATCAGTTTCGAACGCATTTTTTTCTGGGCTTCATTTTTGGAACATATCACAGACACAGGTGACAAGTTTGACCTAGCTCAGATTTTTAACAAGTCAAACCAATGTTAACCAATCACTTTAAATCATAATTTTTTTGATTTATGTACATTGATATGTTTTTCTTTGTACTTGCACTGATTATTTATACACTGTATACACAATATCTAATCAGTAAAAAAAAAACAATTTAAAATTCTTGGAGGAAATATTCATGTATTGAAATACACTGGGAAAGACAGCATCAGCTTGTTCACTTCATAATAAACACATGCACAGAACTTTTTTTTACCAAAACAATAACTTTGAATGTCATTACATATTCATTTTTCAATTTCGATTACATATTTAGTGTTTGTTTGATTTTTACTGATTCATTTTAGCTTGGAGCTCCTGAATATGTAACTTCAATTTAGTATATTTCCTTTCAATAGCAATATGTAAAATAGTATTTTCTACATGTATTTCGATTTATAAATACAAAAGGATCTGCTTGCTCACTTGATAAAAACCACATGCACAGAACTATTTTCTTACTAAAAAAATAACTTTGAAAGTTTGAATGTCATTGCATATTCATTGTTCAATTTTTATTACATATTTAGTGTTTGTATGATTTTTGTCTCACCTGCGTAGCAGAGTGAGACTATAGGCGCCGCTTTTGCGGCGGCGGCGTCAACATCGAATCTTAACCTGAGGTTAAGTTTTTGAAATGACATCATAACTTAGAAAGTATATGGACCTAGTTCATGAAACTTGGACATAAGGTTAATCAAGTATCACCAAATATTTTGCATGAGTTTCACGTCACATGACCAAGGTCAAAGGTCATTTGGGGTCAATGATCTTTGGCCGATTTGGGGGTATCTATTGAATTACAATCAAAACTTTAAAAGTTTTTAGATCTGATTCATGAAACTTGGACATAATAGTAATCAAGTATCACTGATCATCCTGTGCAAGTTTCAGGTCACATGATCAAGGTCAAAGGTCATTTAGGGTCAATAAACTTGGGCAGAATTGGGGGTATTTGTTGATTTACCATCATAACTTTTAAAGTATGTTGGTCTAGTTCATAAAACTTGGACATAAGAGTAATCAAGTATCACTGAACATCCTGTGCGCATTTTAGGTCACGTGACCAAGGTCAAAGGTCAATGGACTTTGGCCATAATGGGGGTATCTGTTGAATTACCATCATAACTTTGCAAGTTTATTGATCTTACTTTTGAAACTTGGACATAAGAGTAATAAAGTATCACTGAATATCCTGTGCAAGTTTCAGGTCACATGATTAAGGTCAAAGGTCATGTGAGGTCAATGAATTTTGGCCACGTTGGGGGTATTTGTTGAATTACCATCCTATCTCTGTAAGTGTATTGGTCTAGTTCATAAAACGCGGAAATAAGAGTAACCAAGTATCACTGAACATCTTGTGCGAGTTATAGTAGTTTTCAAAGTCAGCAATGCTGCTATGTGGAATCGCGTGATGCAGGTGAGACAGCCAGAGGCATTCCACTTGTTACTCATTAATTCAGCTCGGAGTTCCTGTAACTTCAATTTGGAATATTTCTTTTCATTAGCAATGTATGTATAGTAATTGTATTTTCTATTTCTTATATCACTAATATCTTTATGATATATTACAAAAAAATACATCGATGTACACATTTGTTTGTCAGGTTTGCGCACAGTGAGGAAGAACAATTATTTGTAGAATAGAGCCAAATCACAGCAATGCTACCTTCTTCTACTCTTACTCCGTAACCATATACAGGTATCTACTTCGAAAGTGATATGGAAGCGGAAAAAACTACATGTAGATATCTGAAAAAGACTTCAATTACACTTGTCAAGACTGCATTAATTTGTACAGGACTGTGAAAATTATGAAATAAAGAGAAAGGGAAAGCATTCTGTCATGGTCCAAATGGTCATATTGAATGTTCAATGAATAATATACGTTAGTTTCTGTATAAAGAATAGAAGTTGATTATGAGTGTACCGTTTATGCCCAGGGTAGGGGGGGGGCACTTACATTGACGAGTGGATACCATGCGCGACCCCAAAAACACGTAAAAAGGATGTCTTTTTCAATATAAGGGCATGTTACGTAGATAAGGGAGTCAAAAACACAAAAATAATGAAAAAAGGGTATCTATTTCGCCAGGAAAGCTATGTGTTTAGGGTCAAATTTGCAGGGATGATAAAACAAAATTTAAATGTTTTTATAAAGAATTTCCTTTTTGCCCCAACACTACGTGTTTAGAGTCCGATTCGTGCGCAGTGTGGAAGGTGGAGCCATACTAAACCAAATGGTGTGTACAAGTAAAACCGATGATCGATGGACCCGTGACATAATTAAATATCGCTGTAATTGTTTAGGGGTTCATTTGAGGGAATACTTGCCAAGCCAAGAGTATCGTTTTGTTTCCAATACTTGTAACTCTTCATGCGTTACGTTCGCATTATTGCACATTCATAGGCGTGTTTCATTCGCATTTTTGCACAACCACATTTCCCATAGACGTCCCGGGTTTATGATTCCATGATATGAGTTCAGAATAAAATAGTTGTGTGATCTTTAACCTTTAAAAGATGAAAAAATTGTCTGAAATGTAATGTCTGTACTGCTAGAACATCTTTTTTCCCCTCCTAAACTTGTTACCTTGGCCAAAACACTCCTTTGAGCACCATCACCCCCACACCCACACACTCTAAGATCATTGTAATGATATCTGCTTCCCTTGTCAGTGATTTGTGTGAAATAATTTACAGACCTTCATATTTTTTCTTCTGTTATTCAGTGTGATGCATGGGGAAGTATGGAGAAATTAGTATGACATCAAGTATGAAATGTAATCCTCCCCCCTTTAAATGACAAAACGTAATGAAGATGAATGCCTGAGATATCTGAAATGAAGTTTAGTTTACATTTATACATACATACATGTAGTACATTTTATGACTTCAAATCCAGCTGAAACAAACATCCTAAAATATTTTGTTTACCTATGCTTAAAATGTTCAATCGAGTAGAAAGGTTATGAATTGTCACTTACAATGTAACTGTTGTATTCCATTGACCCAAAATGCCCCTCGAAAATAGACAGCACGGTCAATTTGCTTTTTTGCAGTTACCCATTGACACAGCGTGAAAAATCCCATTTTTTTGCGAAAACGAATTTTGATGAGCTATACCAAAATGGATAGTCGCACTCATACACAAGATTCTGTCAAAATTTATACTTTCACCTGTTAGATGAAACCAAAGTTTAAGAATGATGTGGAAACAATATTCCCATGTATTTTTTATCAAATAAGGGAGACTTTTTTATTGATACTCACTTTATATAGATATACACACCATCAATACACTTTCTTTTTTGGGGGTGGGGGTGGATGAAGCGCCCTTAATCGCACCCTCATGTT
Organism: Lytechinus variegatus; assembly: GCF_018143015.1. NCBI lineage: Eukaryota > Metazoa > Echinodermata > Echinoidea > Temnopleuroida > Toxopneustidae > Lytechinus > Lytechinus variegatus. Next base: position 17,270,776 of record NC_054750.1, read on the forward strand.
TTGTTCTCTGACATGAGAGTGAGGAATTGTCATCATAACTTTAAAAGTTAATAGATCTAGTTCATGAAACTTAATCATAAGAGCAACTATGTAATCCTGAATATCATGTGCAAGTTTCAGGTCACATGACCAAGGTCAAAGGTCACTTCGGATCTATGAACTTTGGCCATGTTGGGGTTATTTGAGGAATTGTCATCATAACTCTGGATTTTATAGATCTAGTTCATGAAACTTGGACATAAGAGCAACCATGTATACCTGAATATCATGAGCAAGTTTCAGGTCACATGACCAAGGTCAGAGATCATTTAGGGTCACCAAACTTTGGCCATGTTGGGGTTATTCGAGGAATTTTCATAACTTTGAATATTTATGGATCTAGTTCATGAAACATGGACCTAAAGAGCAATCAAGTATGCTTGAACATCCTGTGTGACTTTTAGGTCACATGACCAAGGTCAAAGGTCATGTAGGGTCAACAAACTTTGGTAATGTTGGGGGTACTTTGGTAATGTTGGGGGTACTTTTGTGGAATTGTCATTACTTTAAAAGTCTATGGATCTAGTTCATGAAACTCGGACATAAGAGCAGCAGTGTATCCCTGAATACCCTGTATGCATTTCAGGAACATGGTCAAGATCAAAGGTCATTTAAAGGTCAATGAACTCTGGCCGTGTTGGGAGTATGTGTTGAATTGGCATCATAACTAAGGAAGTTTATGGATGTAGCTCATGAAACATCAACATAATGATTATCAAGTATGAATGATTGTTTTGCACATGTCTTGGGTCACACGATCTTCATGGTCAAAGGTCATTTTGGGTCAATGGGCATAATATTTCATTATCATATTAGTGTTTTCTTCTGTGAATGATATTCATTAGTTATTTTCAAAGGAAGCACAGCTGCTATATCGCATTGCGTAATGGAGGTGAGAGTGCCAGAGGTGTTCCACTTGTTTTATATATATATATATATATATATATATATATATAGGGGAAGGCGGGGTAAGTTGTGACAGTTTTTGCTTTTTGCATGTTAGAATTGATATGATTAATAATCTTGTCGAAATATGTACCTTGCCTTGAAATTTAATTCTTCTGAAATATTTTCCACCTACATGTATATATAACTTTCTATCCCCACACTGAAAATCATTGTGACCTTTGAAAAAAACGATGTCAAATGGCTCAACTTGCCCCATATATGGGGTAAGTTTGAGCCACCTTCTGGGGTAAGTTGAGCCACAAAAACTATGTACAAAATGTATGGGGGAGAACCAGCATGTCAATTTCTTGTTTAAAGTCTTTTCACTTGCTAATTCTCTATAAATACTAACATCCTGTAAAAGGAAAAGAGCAGTCATGTAAATTTGCTCCTTTCAGCCTGCATTTCAATCGATTTTTATGGTTTGTTTGTTTTTTAAGATACATTACCATAGGAATTACCATGGCTCAACTTGCCCCATGCTGTTTGGCTCAACTTACCCCAGTCCGAACTTAGTGCGATAATTTTGTATCCACACATTATGCATCCATCATATAAAAGACTATGACAAGAATGAAGATCCATACCTGGATTAATAATGTTGTTATCATGTCTTTATTATATTTAAAGACGTGTGTGTTTATAAAGCACTTATCTATTTCACACTCTTTTTTACTTTTTTGGCTGAAATTCATATTTTTCCCTCTAAAAAACTTTGTTTCAAAGTTGGAAACAATGTCGTGGGATTAGGGGTTATGCTATGGGTCATCAATACATGACACCACCACAATGTCTGACTCATTCATTATTGGCCTGGGGCTGGTGGCTCAACTTGCCCCTATGCTCAACTTACCCCACCTTCCCCTATATATATATATATATATATATATATATATATATATATATATATATATATATATATATATATATATATATATATATAAATAGATGTAAACATGGAGTTTTACAACCAAGCCATATTCTTTCTTTCCTTTATAAAGCATTGTAGTCTTTTTTTATACCCTCGCTAAAGGACCGCGAACACGTATCTTTCCTAGCGAAATATTTTTGCTTTTTCGGCATTTCAGTGTTTTTGACACCCTTACTACGTTACGTACGGTATCCACTTGTCAATGGAAGTGCCCCCCCGGAGAAAAGCCTTACATGTCATGTCTTGGGCATGTTATTCTAGATCTGAAATTAACTTTCCCCAGGACATGAAGTTTGTGCAATTACAGGAGTGATATTTTTCTTTTCAAAAAATAAAAGATGCTTACAATACACTAGAAAATACCTTCATTTCATGAAAAATAAATCAATGTAATGTTTTCTCTTGAAACAAACACTCTCAAAAGACGTCGCTTTAGAAGTTATTTATAGATCAAGTTAGGCTAGGCACTGGCACTAGATTTGTTCTGTAGACACGTACCCAAAAAGTCAAAATGTGAGTATAGGCCCCAACTGATTTATATTTTGAGTGAACCATGTAGTGAAATGTAGAGACATTTTCACATTTTCTGACGGCTACATTGTTAACATTTATCCTTTTATGTTGTGTAACATGCCTGAATGAAATACAATGATTATTTTTGTTGACAATAGAATCTGTGCCTGAGATTGAGCAAGCAATGTTGTCATTGTGTTAGGGGTATGTACTGGCAAATAAACAGTATTTTTTCTAACCTTTAATAATTCAATAATACCAGCTTTTGCTGAAGGGCACCTTATTGAAATATTGTTTAATAAATCAATGAATAGATGGTCTGCTCCAAATGCCCTAACCTACTTACATTCCGGGGTCACATGTACATGAACCCACATAAGGATTGACCTCGTTTGGGAGAAAGCTTACAGAATAACAATTCCTCCTATAGTACTGGCCTTCACACATACATAAAAAAGGAAATTTGCAAATCAATTTTTTTGTGTGTGTGCATGTTTGGACCGACAAAATTTCAAGAACGATCCTCTTTATAGGTCTTCTTTTAGTTATTCGGAATGATTTCGATGCCGAGGACTTTATATGAATTTTCTTTAAGCACACTATGCATAATGCATGAATATATGTATATGTTATGTCCATCCAGCTCTTTGAACTTATCATAGACAACATTAGGACATGCAAGTTTCAAGTGTTTCTTCCGTGCAGTTTCTCATGATTTTCTACTGTGTTGAAAGGTCGACAAAAATAGAAATATGGGCTTTCTAATCCAAATTTTAATTTCCCTTGCGTATGAAAGCCCTTTTTGTTTATCATTTAAATTTGTATCAGCCATTAGTCTTTCAACCTGTCCTGTTTTAAGTTTTTTGTAAAGCTGTAGTTATGTCATTTTGTAAACTTTCATCTAACATTCTAATATTGGAGTTTGTCTGCACAACATTGGTAAATCAGCTTTTATTACAATGAGAGGGGCTGTGTCTCACCATGAGCAATGACTGACGAATTTCGTCAAGCTTTGGCGCACATTATATGAAATAAATGAGGCTTTACTATTATATTTTCCCCCAAATCATGTAACATAGTACATAGAGATGTGTGGTTGTCACTCTTTTTTCATTTATTGAGAATCTATTTTAGATCATTACCTTGGTTCTATCTGTAATGAAAATGTTACCTTCCTTGACAGTTTTTTCTTCCCCAGTTATTGCAGCTAAAAGTATGGAGAGTGATTACCGCCCTTTAGTGGCCAAAGTGAGAGAACAGGTCGGAGACTACAATCGCATGCTACAGGATATATTGGTGAAAGGCGTTCAGCGTTGAGGTCCGCAGAAATGTTCAGACCTTTCTTTAGCAGAATGTAACCATAACAAGACGGGGGGTGGCTGACTTCATGTACAAATTCACTATAAATATAATTTCGAGCAAAATTTGTCATACAAGCGTCATTATGGGGAAAATTTTACTTTCCAATTATGCCTTAATAGATGCCTAGATAAATTTGGTTGATGATTTGTGTTGTTACTGTGCAAAAATGGCTTAGATCTAAAGCACACAAGGGCACGAATCTCCCCTTTCACCCCATATATGTAGTTGCACAAAATTTGTACCCTGCAAGCAATGAGTAGTGACACGCCTTGTAATACTCCCCCCCCCCCCCCCCCCCCCCCCCCCGCTTCTGGAAGTGAGGATGGACATTTTGACCCTTTGTTAGAGTTTGGCCTGTTTTTTTTCTTGTCAGATTTTCTTGTGGGATATTCACTACCACTTGAGGTGAGTTTTCTGTGCATCCCTTTTGGATGTGCAAAAGGTTATGCCCAATAGACACAATTTGTCATTTTGTTGTCATTTGAATGAATCAATGAATCAATGAACTTTCCTTCTGACTGGCACAATTGTGCTGTACACCCAATAACTTTCTATAGCTTCGAGGTGGGATCACCAAATTCATACCAGAGGTCTATCTCCTGAAGGCACAGGTCAAGATCTGAGTCGAATTTGAATAAGGTCAAAGGTGAATGAACTTTCCATGACTGGCACTGTGCTATGTTGTACACATGATAACTTTCTATATCTTTGAGGTTGTATTGCCAAATTCATTCTAGAGGTCCATCTCTTGAAGGTGCAGGTCGAGTTTGAATGTGAGTTGAATTTGATTAAGGTCAAAGGTCAATGAACTTTCCATGACTGGCACAATTGTGTTTTACACCCAATAACTTTCTATAGCTTCGAGGTGGGATCACCAAATTCATACCAGAGGTCCATCTCCTGAAGGCACAGGTCAAGTTCGAATATGAGTCAAATTTGAATAAGGTCAAAGGTCAATGAACTTTCCATGACTGGCACTGTGCTGTGCTGTACACACAATAACTTTCTATAGCTTCGAGGTGAGATTGCCAAATTCATAACAGAGGTCCATCTCTTGAAGGTGCAGGTCAAGTTCAAATGTGAGCCGAATTTGAATAAGGTCAAAGGTCAATGAACTTTCCATGACTGGCACTGTGCTGTGCTGTACACACAATAACTTTCTATATCTTCGAGGTAGGATTGCCAAATTCATACAAGAGGTCCATCTCTTGAAGGTGCAGGTCAAGTTCGAATGTGAGTTGAATTTGATTAAGGTCAATGAACTTTCCATGACTGGCACTGTGCTGTGTTGTACACACAATAACTTTCTATAGCTTTGAAACAGGTATTAAAGATACCTGTTTCTATAGCTTTGAAAAAGGTATTAAAGATATCTGACTGGTACTGTATGTTCGGATGCTTTTTGCATCTGTTTGTTCCACTAATAATGACATGACCTATAGTTTTGACATGCAGTCGCTTCATGACTGCAATATGCAGGCGAGACAATGCTTGGCGTTTGCCTTGTTTTTTTACAAGGGCTACAAAACCACCAAAAAGAGAGGAAACAATCAACTTTAAACTGCAGGATGCTGTAATCCAAGCTTTCATCACTGAACCTAGAGTCATCTATTGTCCTTGTGCATTTAAAGACACATGTGTCACAAATCATAGTAAAACTCAAAAAAAGTATTCATCTACATGTAGGTCTCCAGTCGAACTCTTTGGCACAATGATATGATTTATGCATTATTGATATTATTCTTTTTTAGCATTTTGATGTATTCCATCCATTCACTGTCACATTTCTTATCATAACATTTATGCCCTTGGGGAAGGCATTTTACTTAAATTGCCTAGTCTTTCAGAGGTTACTTACCCCTATAACAATTGGCTATTTTGACACCAAAGAAAAGGGGGGGGGGGCTGAGTCAGCCCCTGTTTTGATCTCAGCCGTCATGGCAAATTGGGTTTGTACACAACTTCATGTTTTGAATCGTGGGTCTGACATGCATTTAGGAAATATTGTGTGAATTTTAGAACTGCATACAAATTTTGCAAAACCAAGAGAATTTATCAAATGTCATGTCTAAAAAACAAATACATGAAATTTTTTAGGTTGGAAGAACTTGACCTTCTAGTATAATGTACAAAGAAGTTTCTTAATTTGACCCCTTCCCCCTTTCCTTATTCTTTCCCCTCCTGTCTTTCCCTTCTCTCCAAGGGAATCACTTCTATTCATGCTCTCCTTTTCACCTATTTCCTCTTGTTCATTACCTTCTCTCACAATAGGTGGTTTCAGACCGCCTCAAAGTTCGTCAGTTCCAGGTATTTTGGTAATGTGAAAGCAAGCTACGCGTAATTTCCCCATAGAAAATACCCGCTAAATAGGTACTTGGCGAAACTACGAGCACTTTCGCAGGGATTTTTCCAAGGTCGCAGGTATTTTGGCAATGTGAAAGCAATTTACGGGAACTTTTAGCCCAGCGTGTCGTTGGGCGCGGATGCCGTGGGTGGCTGCTGGGCTAGTGATTTTGAATCTCGCGCATTGCCTGCTTATCTGACCATCCTGCGCATGCTCGTAACTTCAGGAACTTATCCCGAAGGGTGTGTTTCGGGGCGGTGTGAATGAAGGAATGATTAATGGGTATTTTTTAGCCTAAAAAAGTTCTCGTAATTTGACGGGGATTCTTATGATCGAGGCGGTTGAAACCACCTTCTTATTTTTTGTCAACCCCTCTCTCTCTCTCACACTCTCTCTGTCCTCAAAATTCCATTTTAGTTTCTCTTTCTCACCTTCCCTCTCTCCTTTCCATTTCTCTTTATCTCTTTCTATGTCTGTATACTCTGTTTCTGGGACTGGCTACCTTCTGTTATTCAATCAATAATATGTGCCATTAGTTATCATAAGCACCGTGAAGGACAACTTTTGGTTTGATCGAAATGTAATTGTCTTGATGTTTAATTTATGTTCATGGCATGTTCACAGTTGCATATCAGATTGAATTAATGTCAGTAGTTTATTTTGGCGCTATCAAGCATATCCAGGTTTTACATAATATACATTTTTTTTATGTGTACATCTATTTCTGTAAGTTGTAATTGGTAGACTGCTATATTAATTCAATTTAGAAGCAAGAGATTGTGGATTTTTATTTAGCTTGGCACTTACAGAGACTGCCTATCAAAGCAGCCTGTATGGCCTGTATTCTGAAGTCAGGTTTTACTTGAACTCAGATTAAAAGTTGTGGTTTAAGTATGGATAGCCAATTGTCACATAAATCACTAACAGTAGAGATATTATACAGGGTATTTCAACTCATTTGGCTCTCAAATCATTCATGATTATCTAGGAAGTATAAATAGATGATTGTCTTCACCATCGATGAATGTCTTCACCATCGATGAATCAGTAAGAGCACAGTAAACATAAGAAACATGCAACTTAATAAAAAAAATTACAATTTTGGCTTCCCATAATTTTCGCACAGAGTTTGACCACGGTCTAAGTTAAACCTGACTTAAGATTACGGGCCAATGTGTTTATTACATTCTATTTTTGTTGATAAACTCTTGGTAATCCACATGAAGAAAAAGTATCCTATTATGTAATTCTTCTGAATTTCATTCAGATCAAATACATTTTTCTTCTAATTCTAATTTACCAAACATCTGACATAAATACTCAAAGACAGTATTGATTCAAATGTGTTGTGATTGCATTTTTTCTATATGTAGTATGACATATTGATGCACTCATCCCTGCATACATGCTATGTAAGTTTGGTAACTTGAAAATGGTGTTGTATTAGTTTTCAAGTCTCTCCTACAGAGATACCCTTATCATACCACATCTCATTAGCTCAGCGATTGACTTAAATCCCACTCTAGTAGAAATGAGATCTGGGGCATCTAACACAAAGCTCAACAATAGTCGTAGAACATTTTTTTTAATGATTAATTGCATTGACAAAAATCAAGTGTATTGAAGTTATTAATCGCTAACTATGTGTAACAATTAAACTTTGGCTTGGATTTGATTTGTGTACTGAAAAGTATGTAATTTATTACCCTTTGGTGTTATGCAGTTAACAGGTCGTATTCATAACCCAAACATAGAATTGAATTTGTTAATTGATAGACCTGATTTGGGGACGGTTTCATTGGCTGCACCCAGAAGATTGAGCTATAATTCATATATAGTATGCTTTTTGTAAAGTCTGGTGTTGCCTTATTATACTCCATTCACCATGAATGCTCTAAACAGATTGCATTAAAAAAATGTGAGATGAGAGCAGTTCAAAGTTGTTCAGTTTTATTTATTTTTTTTGTGGGGGGGTGATGTACTTGTCAAAGAGAATTTGTCGAACACACACCCTACCCTAACCAGAATATTTTTTTTTAATGGGATGAGTTAATTTCACTTGTGTGTAGTGTAGACTTCCATACATCCACCACCTGACCTGAAAAAAAAATTACAAAAGTTATCTGTGTATCTTAGTGACATGAGCAAAAAACTGTGACAATTAAACTTGATATGTATTTTAAAGGCAAAACCTGCTCGCTAGACTTGTTAACTCTGAATTTGTTCTAATGGAAAATAATTACCTTTTCTATCCTTGTATACAAATAATTTATGTGTAAATACATATATGGTGTTTATATCTTTGATGTGTATGTAGTTTACACATTTTCCTGTTATGAAAATGTCTTGCTGATCTGTAAATAATGTGAATATACTTATAGATTGTAGATGAATAAAATGGAAGTAATCATCTATTTGAAATCTACATTGGCATTCGTCTCTTTTTATGTTATTTATATATTTTCTCATAAAATGGGAGAATGTAATGCCAAATAACTGTGCTTCTGTTACTGCTACTTCTACTACTACTACTGCTACTACTACTACTACTACTACTACTACTACTACTACTACTACTACTACAACTGCTACTACTACTAATACTACTACTACTACTACTACTAATACTACTACTACTACTACTACTACTACTACTACAACTGCTACTACTACTAATACTACTACTACTACTACTACTACTACTACCATACTACTACTACTATTTCATCTTTTGATTATGAAATTCTTCATCCTATTCTTGTTGTTCCTGTTGTTCCTCCTCTTCCTCAATTCTGAAGATGGATAATGATTTCATTTCTAAAAAAATTCATTTATAAAAAAACATGTCTGGATTATTCTCTTATTTCAATCCACTCCAGTCTACTTCACGTTTCCACAGATCTCCCAACCTCACCTACATGCGCTCTAAATAATAATAGTACTCAGTTCTTTTATAGCGCACAATACATATTACTACACATGTCCCTATGCACTTTGATGAAATTAAGGAAAAAAATTAGAAAGTAAGGAAAGAGTGTTGGGCACTGAATTCATTACAAGTTAAACGGATATTTTTTAGGGAAGTCTCAATCTTATCTCAATCTTATCTAAATCATGTATATTTCTCATATAATTAGGAATTGCATTCAATAAGACGGAAGAGGCATGTGCAAATGAGCGCTCATCATAATGTTTTGGTAACAATGGGAGGAATAGCAAACAGCCGCTTTGTGCTTGATCTTAGAGTACGAGGAGTCTGATGTAAAGTTAATAGTTCGGATAAATATGATGGAGCTATCTCATGGAAGCATTCATATATATATATATATATATATATGTATATATATATATATATATATATATATGCAAAAACTAATCATTTGAAAGAAATACGAGAATGAACAGGAAGCCAATGTAGGTTTCGTAGTACAGGGTTGATTGATTCATATTTCCGAGTTTGAGTAACTAAATAGCATACACACACACAATTCACGATCAAACCTTTTCACATCTTGAAACACACACACCCTAATTTTTCCAGTCACCCTATGAGTACAAGTTACACACACTCTCTCTCTTCCTCTTTCTCTCCCACACATACTAAGACACACGCAAATACAAACTTAAAAGTCACCCTTATACACCTTTTAAAGATGTTTTTCCATTGGGTCTAGTCACTCTAATGCTATTTCTGAATAAAGATACCTAAATGCTGCTTAAAATAGGTGACAAATATATTTTCGGATGCTTCCTGTTTCCCTCCTTACCCACCATGTTTGCTGAATGTCAATTTATTTGACAGATATTTAATTTTGGTTTCATATCTATTCATGCTTTATATATATTTGTTCTTATATCAATTTTGCAATCTATTCATGCTCTATATATATTTGTTCTTATATAATTTTGCAATTTGTAATATTTCTTATTGGATGTTGTAGGTGTATATCATGCTTTCGTTTTTGTTTGAAAAAAATACGCCGTTATATCTATAGATATTTCCCTGGAACTCTTCAATGCCTTCCCATCATGCCCATGGTGAATCGGTCATGACCTCCAATCGTCTCCCAGTAAATTGCTCATCACTTAAGTACCTGAATGTCTCATTTTACATCTTTGCCTGCATGCACGCAGAACGAGGCTATCGTGTATAATCGATTCCATCTGTAATCGCAATCACACATGTCGACAACAACTTTTGCTTTTCCATCACGTGATCAACCGCGAAGAACGAATCAAGTCGCAATTCGTCACAGTCCGTGGTCGGTACATTGCCGAGCTGCAAATTAATATCATTCGCATGAGCGGTCCCGTTCTTTCATTTCTCTATACTCTGTGTCTAATGTGAGGGAATGAAGGATGTATCCAAGGGGATGATGAATAAAAGTGATTTGATTTGAAGGCCTATGTAGTCAGAGATCCGAAAGATCTTGTTTAATTCACGTTTATATTGATCTTTGTAGATTATTAGTCTTCTCTTTCCTTAACCTTCGTTTTTCCTCTCCAATACTACTCACACTCTTTCTCTCTCTCCCTCTCTCTCAATCTTTCTTTGTCTTTTTTCTCGAAATGTCTTCACACGCATGCGCATATCCTAATTCTTACCCATATGCTAACACTCGCCCACTCACATACATGCACATCCAATTCTTGAAACCCTTTCTACTTCTTTTCCCCTATTATTCTGCCTCCCCCCCCCCCCCCCGATTTTACTTTCTCTTTTGCCTTCTCATTTCTATTCTTTTCTCATCAAATCGAACGAATCCTACCTTTGTTGCAATAAGAAAAACAACTGAATGTGTAATGGCCTAATATTGTTAAGGTTTCCATTTTAGAATTTCTAGGGGGGGGGGTGGAGGTCACAGAAAAAAAAGTTGGCGAACGGTGGATTATAAATACTTTCCTCCAACAGTCCAAAATGTATTTTTTTGGTTCACATCAGTTTTCGAATCATAACTTGTACCAGTAAGAGTGAAATCTTGATAATTGCATTTCTCGCATATAACGAAATTCCGTCATTTACGCTAGCACGACTCCCCCATCCGTTTGAACTGATAAAGGACACAAATATTTTCCCATCAGTCTGTCGTCAAAGTTGGCGAAATAAAAAAAAGATTTTAAGAAACGACCATGCATTGTATTCTTCTATACTTTATCACATTCAATGTGCTTGGTACATTTTTTTTCTCTAGAAGATGTTCGAACTAACGATGTAAATGAAAATTTTTAAAGAAAGTACTTAACATCCACTGTTCTGGGTTTGTTACTTGGGACGCTGGATATATTTCGTTGATTATACTTTTATTTAAACAGTCGTGTCCATAGTTTCCTTGAAATTATATTGCAACAAAGGGTAGGATACCTTGGAGTCCATGACATTAATGATGCACTTTCTAACAATTTGATTTTTTGTACTTTTTTTGGTGAGGGGAGAAAAATAATCTTTATTTAAACAAAAGACAACGAAAAATAACTTGTGGTGTGAAAACGACCAGGGAACGTGACGTTGATCAGGAGATGGTTGAATCCGTATTCGAGTGAGAGAGCGAGAGCCAGGACGAACACGATGCAATAAACAAACACCAAGAAACGAGACGACTTGGAAAATGAAAAGAAAATTAAAAAAAAAAAAAAAATCCTGTTTCTTGTCCTAGTGGAGTTTACACGGCACCTGCATAGGATAAGAAAAAAAAGGCTACATTATAGTATTAAAAAAGCGATAACAACTTTGCTTGAAAATTAATTATAAATAAAACCGTTTATATACCCCTCCCAAAAAAATAATAATTGATCAATATTTGTTTTGTTAATTAACTTCACATTTTGTGCGACCTGGAATTTCCAATTGACTAAATCATATAAATTGTTCAATTGACACTTCGGAAGTTTATTCTATATTTATTTTTCCAAAACCAACAATAAATCGACAAGACAAGCATTTTGAGGCAAATATCAATAACATTTTGATAAGGAATGTGGAAAGCTATGAAAAATATATTAAAAAAGAATATTTTTCTTACCACCACCATGGCAGAAAACGGTCTTCCTGCTCTTTCTATTACACCAACAATCAGCGTCGGGTCTTGGACAAGCTGTACACAAAGACAATATAGTGTATACATTTGGTTACACTTCGTAATTCCGAAGGTTCGTAATTCCAAAGGTTCTTTATTACGAAGGTTCGTAATTCCGAAACACGTAAATTGCCTATACCTCGATGTTCGTTAATCCGTAAACGTAAAAGGGTTCGTTAATCCGAACATTTGTGGCGTTATTCCGAAGGTTCGATAATCCGAAAACGAAATAAGGTTCGATGTTCCGAAGGTTCGTTAATCCGAAAACGAAATAAGGTTCGTTGTTCCGAAGGTTCGTTAGTCCGAATACGAAATAAGATTCGTTAATCATTTAGTTTTCGGGCTATCGAACCTTCGGAATTACGAACCTCATTTCATTTTCGGATTACCGAACCTTCGGAATTACGAATCTCACTTCGTTTATGGACTAACGAACCTTCGGAAATACGAACCTTTGGAATAACGAATGTATGCGATATATTTCATCTTTACAGTATAAAAAATATTCTGTTAATACGAATATCCACTTGGTATACTGTAACTTTATACTGTGAATTATATTTGAGAACTCTTGTTCTCAAATATGAAAGAAAAGAATGAAGAGAACAATGTTGAGGCCGAAAAAATGTCTCTGCCGGGACTAAAAGTCAGGCCCCAGTTGAGATCGCGGGTGACATAACCACTAGACCAGCGCTTCTCAACCTTTTTTTACTCGAGGACCACTTTGACTTTCAAATATTTTTCGAGGCCCACCTACCAAAATTTTAAGAAAGCGATATGACTACTTGTCTCGACTCAAAGATAGACAATGATTATAATAGGCATATTAGTGCATATAACTTTCAGTAGCCCGGACTTTGAGCCCCTCCTCCAAACATATATAACCATGACAATATAACAACCCTATACGAAAATGCTGAATACCTCCAAAATTCGACACACATTGCTTATGATTTTGCATCTCTGCCAGTCATGATGAATCCAAATTTCATGTATTCAGGGTCACATTGTCTTACAGTTACATTCAGAGACTTTTCACTTTGTTGCCTCACCCTTTTTAAATCGCTTTAAAAAAGGTCAATTTTGATGAAAGAATGTTTTCGTAAAATTGGAACACAACGCCCTGAAGCACGTTCGAAACAAACAGTTCAAAAACTTACTGCATTCGAAAAAATAATTCTACACAATATGCATGATGATGAGGTTCACATCAAAGTTAGATCGAAACCGTCATAATCTATATGCATATTGCAACATGCAATAAAGCTTGCTTTAACTTTGTTTGACCCACGTAGACCGATTACATATTCGGGTTGTCGGACAGGTCCAGGTCTGTGAAACATACTATAGTTTTCCCATTTTTTTTTCCTCTGGAGCTTCTCGCGGCCCAACTGAGAGAGCCTCGCGGCCCACCGTTTGAGGAGCGCTGCACGAGACCACAGAGACGGGTTAGTGGCTAGGGCGACCCCGATCCGATACATGTACTGTATCTAAGCACTTGTTTTGATCCAGCTGAGGCATATCGGCTTGTCATTGTTCAAAACTCATTTACACCCGACATAGGAAATTTAATTGGTGGGGTCGAAAATTTCTGACGGTCATTCGGATCGGGGTCGCCCTATCCATTAACCCGTCTTTGTGGTCTAGTGGTTTAGGTACCGGCATAAACTGGGGGCTTGGGTTCGATTCCCGGCAGAGACATTTTATAGGCCTCACCAATTTTTACAAAGGGTAGATAGCTCTGGGGAACCTTGATTCTAACATGCACAACATTAATTCATCAAAGTCGGATGTAAAATAAGAAAGTTATGACATTTTTAAATTTCGCTTAATTTCACCAAATAGTTATCTGCACATCCCGGTCGGTATGCAAATGAGATCACTGGTGACATCACTCACGTTGTAATTTATTATAATGAAAGATGAAATATTCCAATTTCTCCTCATTGTCCTGTGAAATAAAGTGCTTATTTTTCGCCCCGAACATGTTAAATTACCATTATTTATCATTTTATGGTTCAGTCAAGTTGGTCCTTACCGTCAAATAATAATAATAATTACGTCTATCAATTGAATATGATGTGCTGCACCACACGTTTCGCGAAGGACCCTCTAAAAGAATGATATAGGCAACAAGGCATAACCAAAACTATTTGCGCGTTAATAATGTTTTATATTTGGAATCAAGATCGGGGATACTACAAAACCTTGAGGGGCCTCTTGAGATCCGATGTGTCGATAAGTTACAGTTTGAGAGGATTAAAAGCATTAGGGCATGAGCCAAGGAATTGCCTTACACAAGCAATGAAGCATGACACAAAAGACTAAAAGCATAATCTCTTTTAGAATATTTTATATCAAACCATCATTTATTTCCTATACATCTTCATGTTCTTTAATTAAAATTCAAATATTTATCTCAATAAAATTCTAACGATGCACTTTTGCGATCCTTTTGCTCCGATTAACTCCTGCTCCAGCCAAAATTTTAAGTAAATCATCGTTCGACGTCTTCAAAAAGTTACAAAAAAGCATAGCCACTTTTGTAAATAATATGGTAACAAATTCTTAAAAAAACACTCTCCCATAAATGACCAACTGACCGACTGAACTGTTTCCCCTTAATTAAATTACAGTTTTTCTAAACGGTAAGGAGCTAGTGAGAAGGAGGCTGGTATCAATCTATAAAATCGCAGGAAAGAAAATTGAAAAATATCGTTAATGAGTAGAAGAAAGAAGAAATTTTAAATAAGGGTTATAATGATATAGAAGGCCACTGCTTTCTCCATTTTGAAACAAATACAAAGGTAGATTTTTGCCAAACTTATTGAAATACTCTTGTGCCGCTCATATATAGGCCTGCTCCAAGGAAGTGGCGAAGAATAGAGTGTACTCACCAAAGTATTTATTGATCTTGGAGCCCCTCTTTGTGGCGAGCAACAGCTCTTGCATTTCGGGGTCGCGTTTCATGAACTCGACGTCTTCGGCTTCGTCGTCGTCGAGGAATTCGAAGTCGGCCATGACGGCGACGATGAGGAGGGCAGCGAGTACGAAGAAAAGAGCCTTGGCCATGTTGCTGTTATAAAAAATAATGATTGCGAGATAATGAAATAAGGTTATTCAAATTCTAATGAAAAAACAACCGAGCTATGATATTTATAAGCTATTTTATCGTGACAGTGAAAACTTTTAGAGGCCTATGAACTAAAACATCAATACCCAAATGGCTAAAAGATATATAGTAAAAGTTACATAAATACATATTAGGTTTTTTAAGAGAAAGAGTACCCGACCATAAAAAATAGTCACATGAAATTCATATTTGAATATAATCACGATAATGCTTCAAACGACTACTTAACTGAGAATAACTAAGAATTTGAAAAATAGTGGGAGAAACAAGTATGTTCTCAAATATAAAGTAGGTTGACTATATACATATGTAAAATCTTACCTTTATTTGGTATGTCTGGGATGGATTCAAGTCGTCAGGTGACGATGGAGTTTGGTATCTGAGAGGAAGATATGTTATCCTCGAGATTATATATCTCCTTCCATTCCGTCACGCCCAAGGAGGCACGTGATCTCTAATTAGGAAACTGGTCTCGTTTGGGTTGCCATGGGATAGAGATGGAGAGAGGGCGATAAATAGGTAGAAAGAGTCCAATGGAGATGCATAGCGCAGGGGGAAGGGAGATGGATTAAAGAAAGATGGGAGCTAAATAGATACAACGGATAAGCAGAGTCATTGGGGAGTTACCTTCTTAAGTTATCGTCTAAATTTTGAACATACAGGGATAATAACATATGAGATGAAGCGATGAAGAATGGAGAAGAGAAACGAAACGAAGAAAGACAATGAGAGAGAGAGAGAGGAGGAGGAGACAGAAAGAGAAAAAAATCATGATAAGATGGGAATTGGCGACATTCAATATGCTATTAATTACGATTCGCTGACGTTGGTCTCCTTGAAAAGGTTGGCAATGAGAATTCGTAAAAATAGCTCAATAACAGCATGTTTTCATCGAATGTTGACAAGTATTTTATGTCAATTATCAAATTTAGTGTTTCACTTTATGTTTCTAGTTTCATAGAGAAGTTTGGTTTTTACTTCTTTGAAAATAAGTGAATAGCCGGAAATACAGTGTAATTTTTGTTTGTTGTTGTTTTCTTTCATTCTTTCATGGCTTTGGCCTGCTTGAGAACCTACACTCTTAAAACAAATCAGTCAAATTGACTAGACTAGTAGTCAACTGGGAGCAACTGATATGGCAATCACTGATATTCTAATTTCTGACATATATTCTAGTCAGAAATAACTCCCTTCTAGTAAAATATGACTAGAAAATAGTCAAATATGACTAGAATAAAACAGTCGCTCCCAGCTGACCCTATTAACTAGTCATTTTTGACTGATTTGTTTTTAGAGTGTATTGATTTTCCATACGACTGTGACCACTGATGTAGGTTATATTATCGCTACAAAAACACAATATAGGACTTTTGGATAAGAACACAAAAGCGAAAATGTAAGTTGTTGAGAAATATGCCAAATGAAAATGGAAAAGCTGGTGACCAGATGACTCGGACTTTAATTTTAGTATTAATTATGCGTTAAATCAATAAATGTTCTTCACATTAGAAGAAAAAAAATTCCCTTTATTTTATTAATTCAAACACACACTCTGCATTCAAAAAATTACATTAACCTTAATCATAATCCTAATCATAACATGATTCTGAACTTATCACAACCTTAACCCAAACGTCGCGCGGGCGTAAATCCCGGGGGAGATTCTCCAATACACTTTTCGGAGGGGGGGGATGTTGTGCAAAATTTGACACCACAAATTTTTAACACTGCACAAATTGTCGCCTCGTGACATAAATAGTGATAAGCCTTCACTGTGACCACCTAAATTGATAACTAATAATATCATGCACCCCCATATAACATGAGTAATAGCGCTTGATATGGGGTGCCCGCAAAATTTGACATTTTCAGCTCAATTATTGCTATAAACCCCCATCCCACACTGTCTGTTCGAGACTGGATATACGCAACGATATAGTGCCCACTTTATACAATCTTCCGATTAATCATCGGAGTAGCAATTGTCGCAAGAGCAAATTACCTCGATCAGCAAGACCATGGACCTACTAGATCCATGGCAAGACACACGGAAATCGATAGTTTCCCTAGATCCTTCACGGCATTGTGAAGATCAATATTGGAAATGAAAATGTGACAAACATATAGATTTTTATACCTAGTACGAGCAGGGGCGGATGCAGGATTCCATCGGAGTTCACACACTTTTCTTTGTTTTGAATAATGTTTTTATTCTGATTTCATAAACAAAAAATTACATAACATTTCAATTTAACATTTCAAATCACATAACACTTTACATTTCATATTTTTACTTTTTTTCACGAACTTAATAGAATCATGAATCATATTATATCTTAAAGAAAACAATGAAATCAGTTATACACACGCACCCGCACCTACACACCACACACACACACACCCACACACACACACACACACACACAAAACAGAGCTACGTTGTCGGCCTTCTTAAAGAGGAAGTTTACCTTGACAAAAATTTTGTTTAAAAATACCAGAAAAAAATAATTAAACATATTAGTGAAGTTTAAGGAAATCCATTGAAGATGAAGAACGTTATAATAATTTTTATGTTTTTGAAGCGTGAGCAGCTGGCCCATCTATATATTTTATAATATTATAAAATGCATGCGTTTCAATTTTTCATTGGTTCATGATGAGTAATTTTATCGATCAAGTTTTTAATGTAATTTTACAGTCCTATGAAAAGAAACATCATTGGTCATTTTAGACACCGAGTGCCAAGTATTTCGTGAAGTGGCACTTTTGCAATATTTCCAGTATTTTTAGAAATATTCTTCCTGTCCATGAATAACAACCATGCAAATTAAAACCATATACGAATTTCATGCAAAACACGCAAAAAAGGTAAGAACATAGGGATTTTGCGTGGACGTGAATGGGAGAAGAACATCTGGTGTAGACTGGCCTTCCGAAACGAAGCGGGAAAGCGCACGTCATTTTACCGGATCAATGGGCTAGCCAGGGAGCCATGTTATTGGCAACTGAAAAAGAACGAAAATAATTCGACAGCTAACCATTCCTGACACATTAATTGAATGAGAACAGTTGCAGCCTGGTGAATGGTAATAGCCGAATAAAAGTATTATTTTTATTGAATGTTCCGGTATTCTATAAATATATCAAAGCAATTATAAGGCCTACAGGCGGATGGTGGTTCAAGACGTTTTTGGAACAGTCGCCCACTCTTATCAGATTGTTCTTTCAAACTTTTACATGTAAAACCTAAGATACTGGATGCAACGACAATAAAACCATAATCACAATCTTTGTTACTCAGGAATAGCATAATCCTCGTAAACTTTGGACCAAACACATTCTTGTTTATTTCTTTCTTTCTTTCTTTTTTCATCATCTTCATTATCATCATCATCACCATCATCATCACCATCATCATCACTATCATCATCATCATCATCATCATCACCATCATCATCATCATCATCATCATCATCATCATCATCACCATCATCATCACCATCATCATCATCACCATCATCATCACTATCATCATCACCATCATCATCATCACCATCATCATCATCATCATCATCACCACCATCATCATCACCATCATCATCATCACCATCATCATCACCATCATCATCATCACTATCATCATCATCATCATCATCATCACCATCATCACCATCATCATCATCATCATCGCCATCATCACCATCATCATCATCATCATCGTCATCATCATCATCATCATCATCATCATCGTCATCATCATCATCAATCACTATTCCTGAAATGAATCAGTTTGATTGTTGACACATTTTATACTGCAGTAAACACTGGCGGAAAATTGGCATGTGTCCCATACATGGAAGGGGTCCCCCAAAATACAAAGAGACCAACCCTTGTAATTTTCAAGTAATCAAAACTATATAATAAAAAACAGCGAAGGGAGCGATAAGAGGAAGAAAGAAAAAATGACGTGATAATTGGAAATGTACAAAATACTTATAGTGACTTTTGTATAAACGTACTCCTTTCCTTTATTCTAATATTATATTACTTATAAGAAATAAAACAGGTAAATATTGTCGAGAATTCATTTTGGAATATTTGTTTGAAAAAGAAATATGGAAAACATGTAATGTGATTTTTAATTTTCAATTATGAATATAATAAATGCCCATGGTGGGTTTAATAAACAGAAAATATCAAATTATTCATTGCTCTGTGTTTAGAATTTGTGTGTTTTTCCCGACATTCCGATCTGCCCATTTCTTTCATCTACTCTGTGTAAACGTTGTTTATGTTTAGTTTATCGAGGCATGATAATGGTATTTGCATTATTATCCTTACTATAATTCGCCAAACTGCCTTTCACCCTGTCACGCTCTGTAATAATTGGAAAGGTCAGAACACGTTTTTCTTTCCTTTGTTCTAATATTAATATCAATTTATTCATTGCTTTGTGTTTAGAATTTGTGTGTTTTTCCCCGACATTCCGATCTGCCCATTTCTTTCATCTACTCTGTGTAAACGTTGTTTACGTTTAGTTTATCAAGGCATGATATGGTATTTGCATTATTATCCTTATAGTCCGGCAGCCCAGGAGATTTATTCAACCGAAAGCCGGACAAGCAAATGACCCCATAGCTGGATGGCATGGACCCTGAAGTTTACAAAAATGCATTGCTGCCGGGTTCTATCCGTGGTCTTCCCTCCGAAATGACGTAATATATGACGTCACTACAAAATGGCCCTATTTCACCATTTTTCAGACATTCTACACATATATAGCATGTGGTCAAGGGAGAATATATCAGCCAAACCATGCTTGTTCTGTATGAAACTTTCAAAATATATTGTTCAAGTAGTGCACAAGCGATATGCAAAATTTCACAAACAGAAATTATTGTTTACATATGCAAATTACGTAATGAAATTTGCATATCATTAGTTTCGGAGATTTCTTGCTTCAAAAATTGTCGAAAATCGATTCAGAAATTTATTTTCTTTTTTAGTGTATTTTCTTTGATATATATCTTCTCAAGCGTAATATTATTCACTTTATCTATATCTTTACTTTTAGAAAAAATATGCCAGTAATTGGAAATGACATTATAGACTGTGATTTCAGCCCCCTTTTCAATATGGTGCGCACATAGAAATAGTGCGTTTTTGGCCTATTTTCACGATATGGCTAAGGTGTGCGAACGATATACTTTATTGATGTTTCCTGCATTTTGCATGATATTAAATCTTCCAAACAACATATTTTCACCTTCATTATATCTCTGCTGATAAATAAATGATTTCAGCAAAGATTAATTGCCCACTGGGCAGTCTATAGGCTTCGTTTTCAGTCTACTTTTCAACAACGAACCTATGCCATGTATGACTGCATCGTTGTAGTCGAGTCGGATATGGGGGATCCTGTGTACCATCAAAATATTTTTCACTCTCCGTTTTTGTTTTGGCCTGAAGTGTCTAGTTAATGAATCTTGATGTTCCCTTTGCAAAATCGTGTCCCACGGGGTTCAAAATTGATATCTTTGGCGGATTTGATTTTTTAAAGGAAAATCAATTATTTTCATATTTTATTGCACAGAGTCTGACAATGTTCAAGTTCAAGTTCAAGTTCAAGTTTATTTTCCATTTCCATGATCAACATTACAAAATACAAGCAAATACAAATCAAACATACATTATAAATATAGACAGAAACAAATGAAATGTGATAACAATGATTACAAATCAATTACAAGTTACAAAATATTTGTAAAATAGTTTTAACAGAATCTGATATGGAAATGAGGGGATCCACTAAAAAGCATTGCTTGTAGAGCGTGGATCCCCTAAGAAAGTATATCAAACATTTGAGAAATGGGGCTCATTCGCAGGGGTAAATAAAATAAGTTAAAATAGAATATTGGAAATAATAACCAGATGGTGAGTGATAGCGAGAAATGATAAAAAGATGACAGAGATACAGGACGATACTAAAAACTAAAAAGAAAACAGACATGATAAAGAATAGAGGGAAGAGAGAAGGAATAAAGTACTGAAAGGGGAGCGAGAGGGAGAGAGAAAGGGCAAAGATAAGTAGGGAGGGGGAGGGAGAGAGATGGATGCACACACACACAGACAGACAGACACAGATAATATGGAGAGAGAGGGTCAGAAATAGAGAGAGATAAAAGGGGGGGGGGCAAGACCGAGAGTACAAACGTGGATCAACGAGAGTGTGACTCAATAGATGTAATTGCAGAATGATGTAATTGCAGAAGTAAACAATAAAATCAAAAAATCAAAAATAGCAATGCTTAGATAATACTAAAAATATACAAACTAATTAATTACTTTGGTAAGACAGTAAAAGAATTATTTTTAGTTTTCTCTTAAAGGAGTGGATAGAGGGGGCCTGTTGAACATCTTTATGGAGTGAATTCCAAAATTTGGGGGCGGTGAAAATAAAAGTATTTTGCGCAAAACGAGTTCTTAAGATAGGCAGATGAAAGTTATCGGCTTGCCTGGTAGGATACCTATGAAAATTGTTATTTTGAGAAAACAAATGATTAAATGCTAAAGGAACCATACTATTTTTATACATAAACATAAACTGCCCAAGCTGAAATTGGTATAAGTCTTGAACCTTTAAAATTTTGTAATCAAGGAAAAGCGGATCAGTGTGAGAACGGGGGTGCGAGAATGAAATAATACGAAGGGCTTTTTTTTGTAATAATAATATTTTGTTAAGTAAACTTTGATGGGTATTGCCCCAAACAAGGATCCCATAGTTGATGTATGGTAGTATAAGAGAAGAATATAATGTAAGTAGAGAAGTAACAGGAATAAACGTTTTCAACCTATTTATGATGCCTATATTTCGGGATATTGTTTTGCAAATTTTATCAATATGGCATTTCCAGGAGAGTTTGTTATCTACATGAACTCCCAAAAATTTAATTGAGGTAACACTTTCCAATCGGAAATCTTCAATAAAAATGTCAAAAGGTAAGGAATCTATGGTATTACTGAATAAAATATATTTAGTTTTTTGAAGGTTAATTGATAATTTGTTAGCTCTGATCCAATTCAAAATATTAGTTAATTCGGAGTTTATTATGTTAACAAGTGTAAGCGGATCATTGTGAGAGAAGAATAGATTTGTGTCATCAGCAAAGATAATGAAAGATAAAATGTCAGATGCTCTGCAAAAATCATTTATATATAAAATGAACAAGAGGGGTCCCAGAATACTTCCTTGTGGCACACCACAATTAATATTACACAAATTGGAGGAATGGTCATTAAGAAAAACAAATTGTTTTCTGTTAGAGAGGTAATTCCTGAACCACTCCAAGGCCTTCCCACGTATGCCATAATGCCATAATTTATGAAGTAGGATGTCATGATTAATAGTGTCGAAGGCCTTGGAGAAATCCAGGAAAATACCGACCATGTGTGAAGATTTATCGACAGCATGAGCAACTTTTTCAACAAAGGATAATAAGGCGTGAATTGTACTGTGCTTTTCTCTAAAACCAAACTGGAAATTTGAAAAAACGTTGTTATCATTCAAAAATTTAATCGTTCGAGTATATATGAGTTTCTCCAGAATTTTAGAAAGACATGGTAGTAGGGAGATAGGTCGATAATTGTTAATATTCAGTCTATCTCCTTTCTTATAAATGGGAATGACTTTTGCAATTTTCATGGAGTCAGGAACTTGTCCATGAAGTAAAGACAAATTGAAAATGTAAGCAAGAGGATCAACAATATATGGAATTATAGTTTTAAGTATAACGTTATTGATATCATCATAACCGGAGCTTCTTTTATTATCAAGATTAGAGACAATATCCATAATTTCATAAGGGGATGTCGGGGTAAAAAATATTGAATTTGGATTGGGTGTACCAAGAAATTCGGTAAATTGTTTGTATGAGGGCGCTATATCCATAGCAAGGCGGTTTCCGATCGATGAAAAATGGTCATTAAATATATTAGCGATGTTGAGGGGCTGTTGAATAATCTCGTTGTTTGATTTAACTTCTGAAATAACATCTTTATTTTCTGAGACATTCATAGCTTGCTTGAGAATTTTCCAAGTGTTTTGCATATCATGTTTATGTAGTTGTAATTTATTTTCGAAGTATCTTTTCTTTTCAACACGAATGATTTTAGTCAAAGTGTTTTTATAAGATGTGTATTTCAATTTGGCATTTTCTGTTCCTTTTGCTTTATATTTATAATAAAGATTATTTTTTCGATTAATTGAGCGAAGTATGGATTTGGAGATCCAAGGTAGTCTAGGGGACTTTTTATAATTCATCTTGTCATTTCTCCTTTTAGGAAGGTGAATGTCAAATTGACCTAAAAGCAAATCGCAAAATTTATCGTAACAAGAGTTAACCTCTTCTATGTCATAAATACAAGACCAATCCATATTTTCAAGACTTGTACTTAATCTGTTTAAATTGCCTAAATTGACGCTACGTCTTGAGGAACAAGCACCTTGTCGAAAGGACGGTTGTGCTAATTTGTAAGAAGTCATAATTGGATAGTGATCTGTAATATCGGACAAAATTATGCATGAATCAGGATGAGGTATAATATTAGAGAAGATGTTGTCAATTAGCGTAGCAGATAAGTTTGCGACACGAGTTGGTTTGGACACAAGTGGTAGGAAAGAGGCCGCTAAGAAAGTTTCAACAAGCTCGTGTGCAATGTTATTGTTTGTAAATTTCAGTATATTTATATTGAAGTCCCCCATAATAAAACAATCCTTGTTGGTAAAAGTGGGACAATTTAACAGGTCAGATAAATACGAGGTAAAGTCATTTGCATTAGAATTTGGAGGTCGATAAACGACACCTGCAATTACATTCCTGGCGCCGGTGATTTCAATTTCTATAAAAAGAGATTCAATAAAGTCATTGACAATTGAAATATTTTCATGGATAGAGTAGCGAAAACTATGATGAACGTACAGAGCAACGCCTCCACCTGTCCTACCCTGTCTGTTTTTGTTAATGAAGCTATAGTTGTTTAAGGAAAATGGAAGGTTAGTGTCCTGGGATAGCCACGTCTCTGTAAGACCTATTATAGACATAGGTTGTGGTGATGGGTTATTCAGTATCAATTGTAAGTCATCGAAGTGCTTGCTCAAGCTTCTTATATTTAAATGAAGTAGGGAGAATGTATTGGTATAAAAATTCTTAACAATATCATTAAATTGGGAAACGGTTACGTATTTACAAAGGGAAGTATGTGCCGGGTCATTGTGATCAAAGTCAAATTGCAGCTCTTCAGCCGATGAACTGATGGCATCAGCAATGAAATTATCATATGTACCTGAAGAATATGTGGGGGTTACATTAGTGGGAGGAGATCTAAACAATTCAAATAGTTCGTCATCTGTTAAAGAGTTAAAAGCGAAATTGTTATCCACACTGGCCATTGAGTGCTAGGAATTAAAACCTGTAGAAAAGAATAATTGCCAGTATTGAAATCAAATGAGACATTGTTCGTACTCTCGTTGATAGAGGAGTAGTGAACGGTGAAGACGACAGAGGAAAGAAATATGCAGTGGAAACAGAAACAACGGTGGTGAATGACGGTCACACAAGAAATTGACAGACAAGATGATGCTCGCAACACTTAACAAATCAAAGCCAAGAGAGAGAAAGAGAGAGGGGGGGGGGAGAAGGGGGAGGAGGAACAGGGGTGGTCTTAGAATGTAAAAGAATAAGATAAAAAGGATGATGATGTAGACAGACTAATGCACACTAAAAAACAAAACAAAACAAACCAAGAAAAAAAGATGAGTCAACAAAGAAGGCAACAAATGCAACAGAGAACGAGAACGTGTAAAACTGAAATAATATAAACTGCGGATACCCCATGGGGAGAGAGAGCAAGTTGCTTCTTAAAAAAAAATAGCTAAAGCAAGTGTACGGACCTACTTGGCCCAGCAAATCTATACATGCAATTTAAACTAAAATTTTACAGAATGTGATTTGATTCATCATAGTACGAATTGGTTTGGCAATATCTGGTTTATGATTTAATAAAATATAGTTAGGTTAGAATTTAATCAATTTGCAAAATCTTACAATACAGTCTTAGTTTTGACTAACTGACAATGCAAAAGAAATAGGATCATATTTGTGATTAAAGAATGTTCATTGATAATCTCTTGCTAGTGAATACAATTACCATATAATTTGTATGTGGTCAGACGACAATGCATCATCTAGTTTTGTGATCTATCGAGATGGTATTTCAGTAAGATCTTGGATGTAAACTCCATTATAACTTTGGTTGCAATTAATTTGCAATATATTCCAATCAGATCTGTTGAGCAAAATTATACATCAAAACAAGATATTGGTTGTCAAAAATGTGAAGCATATTTGAATTAGATTGTTGGTTGTGAGCATTACTGCACAACAAGATTCTGGTTGTGAACAGTCTAATAATAAGATCTTGGTAATGGATAATTTAAGCTACATCTTGATCATATCTTGGTTGTGATTAGTATACTGCTATTAACGATGTACTGCATGATGCTCGCAGCGAGAATCTCGTTGCGAACAACATGTAGCACATTTGCAGTGTCAGTTTTGATCGATCATACTGCATTTTCAAGAAATTTTGATAATGATTAATCTATAGTAATTTTACAATAAGATCTTAGTTGTGAGCAAAGCATATCTCATCACAACAGGAAGCTGGTTGTGATCAATCTACAATGGTCTGTTTCATGACATTACAGATGAGATCAATCCGCAAAGTATTTTAACCAGATATTGGTATGGTGAATATAATTTGCATTACAAAGACGTAGGCTAGTCATAGTTTAAAGAATATTACAGTTACATCGTGTGAACAATATATATTGTATCGCAATAAAATATTGGTTGTTATCAATTTCCAATCAGATTTTGTCAACAGCGTATTCAACATCATCGTTATCATAATAGGATATTTGCTTTTAATAATTAACCCTATATTCCTATTAAATCTTGTAAACAATATATACCGCATCACAATAAAATATTGCTTGTTAACAGTTTACAATTTAATCCAAACAAATCTTGTGAGAAATATACAATGCAACACAAAATATATAGGTTGTTCTCAATTTGCAGTGCATTCCAGTCAGATTTTGAGAACATTATATACTGTATCATGGTCAGGATCACAATAGAATATTTGTTGTCAACAAATATATCTTGTGAGCAATATATACTGTATCACAAAAGAAATTGGTTGTTAATATGTTTTCATTATATCTCAACTAGATCCTGTGAACAACAGCATATACTGCCCAGAAAGATAATTTACAATTCCATTCAGATCCTGTGAACAAAGTGTACTACATTATTGTGATCACAATAAGTTATTGGTTGTTTGTAATTTTTGTATCCAATGAGATCTTGTGAGCAATATATACTGCACCACAATAGGATATTTATTGTTCACAATTGGCATTGAATTCTAATCAGATTTTTTTTCTGGCGTTATGTACTATAAAATCATGATCACTATAGAATATTTTATTGTTAACAGACAGATCTTGTGAGCAATGTATACTGCATCACAAAAAGATATTGGTTGTTGATAATTTTCTATGTGCCTCAACCAAATCATGTCAACATTGTACTGCCTAACAATAAGATATTTGTTCTTCACAATTTATGATTCTATTCGGATCATGTGTACAAGGTGGTCTGCATCTTCGTAATCACAATACGTTATTGGTTGTTTGCAATTTGTAACTTATTCCAATCAGATCTTGTGAACAATAAATACTGTATCACAATACGATATAGGTTGGGTTGTCAACAGGTTGAAGATATTCTAATCACATCATGTGAACAAATATACTGCATCACAATAAGCTGCAGGTCGTTTGCAATCTACAGTATATTTTACAAATGTTGTGAACAATATATATTCCATTAGCAATGTATTCCACTCGAATCAAGTGAACAATAAATACTATATCACCATGAGGTACAGATTGTGATCAATCTACAATTACATATTCCTATCAAATCTTGTGATCATAACAAGGTATTGGTTTTTGACAATTTGCAGCCTATTACAATAAGATCTTGTGAAACAAGGTTCAATCCATTATCATGTTCTCAATGTTCTCAATGAGACAATCTTAATCAATACGAATTTCAATATATATGATTTGAATAGTAGAAATCGGTTGAAATTGTATTCTGAATAGTCCAGTTAATATATTTTGAAAAAACAAGAATTCATAAAAAAAAATTGAACCAAAATGGTCATGTGCATTGACATCTATCTGTTTAAACTTGCATCGCCTTTGTTGATGTGCCTAACAGGCAGAAATGCATGTAACGTGCTTGGCGATCGATAGAAAGGTATGTATTACTTGTATCATGTGTATTAGGGTAAAAGTCTTTTTCTACGCAAAGCAACTTTTATAACAATGAAATCTATTGAAAAAGATAGAGGATCGAGGCATTGCTCTGCATTTTCATTTGCATGCACCTTAAAGGGGAATCCAACCCAAATAAAAACTTGTTTTTATAAGGAAAAGAAAAATCAGACAAGTTGATAGGTGAAAGTTTGAACAATATTGGACAAACAAAAAGAAAAATATGAATTTTAAAAGTTGTAAATATTGGTAATCACTATACCCATGGAGATTTCAAATTGGCCGCATATTGGATGTCATAGTGATGTAAGGCAAGGACTACTCTTCCATGTACTCCAATACATATTATGGCTAAAATGTCATTTTTCCCCAATGTTTTATTCAAAATTATATGTTTCTTTCATGAGGACATAAAACAATATACTACATGGGTTATATTTAGATTACTGCCCCAGGGGAATGGGTACTTAGGAGAAAACCACAAATCCCTGATAATAAAGTACATGGCCTATGGGAAAGTTGTCCTTGCCCCTTGTCATAATTTACTTACCCAGTTGCCAATTTGAAATCTACATAGTATTAGTGATCTCAATTTTGAAGCATCTATAACTTTCTTATTGCTTGTCCAATTTCTTTCAAACTTTCACCATTCTGTTTAATTTATTTTTCTCCTTCCCAACACAACATTTTATGGCCAAGGCTGGATTCCCCTTTAACGCATAGTCCCACAAGAGCCAGTAGAAGGTTACATAACACACCCTTATCCGTATAGCTTGACTATTATGATATCGTGCTTTTCGGAGCCCCCAATGTGGCAAAAATTGTTTTGGGTATGCAATTTTTTCCTTAAATCACTTAGAGACAAAATAGTAGGCTTTTCTCTATCAGCTACATTATAAAAACGTCAGGGCACAGCAAAGCCTACCTCCTCGGGGGCTCTCAAAGTCACCCAATCCTTTTTCCGTATTTTGCCAATTTCTCGGAAAATTCGTCATTTTGGAGAACCATTGAGGCAAAAGGTGTTTCTGCCTTGCTGTAAAGACCTTGTTTTTGTTTTGTAACCACATAAAGATGACAAAGTAGGATTTTCTTTATCAGTTACATATAAGATGTGGTAGCACGCTGAAGCCTTCCCCCTTTAGGGGCTGCCGAACTCTTCCAACTTTTATGTCTATTTTCCCTCTTTATTGAAAAATAAGTTGAGCCCCCATTCAGGCAAAAGGGCATTTCTGTTATATAGTAAAGCTTGTTTTGATTTTGAAAACCACTTGGAAATAAAAGAATAGGTTTTTTCTATCAGCTACATGTAAAAAAGGTGTCAACATCTACCTTCTTCAGAGGCTGCAAGATTGGCAGATTTTCCCATATATTGGAAAAAATATGGATAAGGGGTGGGTGACTTTGGGAACCCCCTGAATGGGGATAGGCTTTGCTGCGCAACCACTTATATGGAGCAGATAGAAGAAAGTCTACTTCTTTAATTCCACGTAGTTTCAAAGAATAAAAATGGCCTTACTCATGACTACATACCAACAACACTTTTTGCCTCAATGAGGGCTCGAAAATAGCATATTTTCCCATAAATAGGTAAAATATGGAAAAGGGGTAGGTGATTTCGACGACCCCTAAGGTGGTATGCTTAAATATGCCAGCACTTCTTTATATGTAGCAGATAGAAGAGACTCGACTCTTTCGTATCCACAGTCTAAAAGAAATAAAAGTGGTTTTACTACATAGCAGAAGCACTTTTTGCCTCAGTGGGGGCTCGAAAATAGCATATTTTCCCATAAATGGGCAAAATACGTAAAAGTAGCGGGTAACTTCAGCAGTCCCAAGAGGGGGTAGGCTTTGCTGACCAGCACTTCTCTATATGTAGCAGATAGAGGAAACTCTATGCTTTCGTCTCGATATATTTTAAAAGCAATAAAAGTGGTTTTACTACATAGCAGAAGCACTTTTGCCTCAATGGGGGCTCGAAAATAGCATATTTTCCCATAAATGGGCAAAATACGTAAAAGTAGCGGGTAACTTCAGCAGTCCCAAGAGGGGGTAGGCTTTGCTGACCAGCACTTCTCTATATGTAGCAGATAGAGGAAACTCTATGCTTTCGTCTCGATATATTTTAAAAGCAATAAAAGTGGTTTTACTACATAGCAGAAGCACCTTTTACCTCAATGGGGGCTCGAAAATAGCATATTTTCCCATAAATGGGCAAAATACGTAAAAGTAGCGGGTAACTTCAGCAGTCCCCAGAGGGAGTAGGCTTTGCTGTACCAGCCCCCTCTTTATATGTAGCAGATAGAAGAAACTCTACGCTTTCGTCTCCATATAGTTTAAAGCAATAAAAGTGGTTTTACTACATAGCAGAAACACTTTTTGCCTCAATGGGGGCTCGAAAATAGCATATTTTCCCATAAATTGGCAAAATACGTAAAAGGGGCGGGTAACTTTGGCAGTCCCCAGGGGGGTAGGCTTTGCTGCATCAGCACTTCTTTATATGTAGCAGATAGACATGATAGAGGAATCTCTACGCTTTCGTCTCCATATAGTTTAAAAACAATAAAAGTGGCCATAGCAGCAACACTTTTTTCCTCAACGGGGGCTAAGAAATAGCATATTTTCCCATAAATAGGTAAAATATGAAAAAGGGGTGGGTGATTTCTACGCTCCCTTTAGGGGGTATGCTTCAATATGCTAGCACTTTTTTATATGTAGCAGATAGAGGGAACTCTACTCTTTTATCTCCAAATAGTTTCAAAAGAATAAAAGTGGCTTCATTCCATATCAGAAACGTTTTTTTGCCTTAATTGGGGCTCCAAATTGGCATATTTTCCCATAAATTTGTAAAGTACGTAAAAGGGGTGAGTAACTTCGGCAGTCTCCAGAGGGTAGAGGCTTTGCTGTACCAGCACTTCTTTATATGTAGCAGATAGAGGAAACTCTTTTATACCTAAGTGGTTAAAAAACAATAAAAATGACTTTACTGCAAAGCAGAAACGTCTTTCCCCTTCAATGGGGCTCCAAAAATGTCGAATTTTCCAAGAAATAGGCAAAATACGAAAAAAGGATGGCAGACTCTGGCGGTCCCATGCATACAGGGGGGGGGGCTTTGTTGCGCCCTCACTTCTTTATGATGTAGCTGATAGAGAGAAATCTACTGTTACAGAGGATGCTTTTTGGTGTCATTTTATCGCAATATCGAGTAATATATGGTATTTGCCCTTCATGAAGCGTTTCAGTATTATCGGTACATTATATCCTCTTTCCTGTCGAATGCTGATATTTTGCAATAGTTGTTGATGTTAATGATTGAACAGATAGATATCAATGCACATGCACATTTTTGACCAAATCATGCCAATTTCGGGATAAATTTTATTTCAAAATATAGTAGCTGTCCAGAAAATGAAATCAATCGATTTCTACTATCCGAATCATAGTGAGATGCGTATTCATTTAAGATTGTCCCATTGTCATGATTGTCACACTATGTGCAAAAACATGAAAATAATTACTTTTCATTTTAAAAAAATCCAAAAGGGCCGCCAAAGATATCAATTTTGAACCCCCTGGGACACGATTTTACAAAGGGAACATCAAGATTCATTAATTAGACACTTCAGGCAATACAAAAACGTTAAGTGAAAAATATATATATTACGATGGTGCAAAGGAACTCCCATTTTCGACTCGACTACAATAATGCAGTGTTACATGATATACATGGTATAGGTTCATTGTTGAAAACTAGACTGAAAACGTAGCCTATAGACTGCCCAGTGGGCAATTAATCTTTGCTGAAATCATTTATTTATCAGCAGAGATATAATGAAGGGGAAAATATGTTGTTTGGAAGCTTTGATATCATGCAAAATGCAGGAAACATCAATAAAGTAGGCATATCGTTCGCACACCTCAGCTATATGGTGAAAATAGGCCCAAAACGCACGATTTCTATGTTCGCACCATGTTGAAAAGGGGGCTGAAATCACAGTCTATAATGTCATTTCCAATTACTG